>NW_020954713.1:5839409-5925268 GCF_900497805.2 Vombatus ursinus | reverse complement strand
GGAGAAGGAAGGAGTAAAGAAAAGAGGAAGGGGAGGGAGAAGGGAAGAAAAGAAAGAAGGGAAAGGAAAAAAGGAAAGAAGGAAGGAAGGAAGGAAGGAAGGAAGGAAGGAAGGAAGGAAGGAAAGGAGGGAGAGAGGAAACAAGGAAGGAAGGAAGGAAGGAAGGAAGGAGGAAAGGAGGGAGGCAAACAATTATTTATTAAGTGCCAACTATATATCAGTAACTGTGCTAAGCACTTTACAAATATTGTCTCAGATATGATCTCTATATCCCCAGTGACTAACACAGGGAGTAGCACATAATAAGTGCCTAATAAATGCTTTTTGATCCACTAATTGATCCCTGAGCCTTTATTTTCTCATATAAAATATAAATAATAATATATGACCTGTACACTTCACAGAAGTCTTATAAAAATTAAATGATGTTATGTATATAAACTGCGAAGAGCTATATAAATAACAGCTATCAGCTATGAACAGAGCTATAACTGGGCTAGGGCAACACTGCCTTTTCCCCAAGGTGCTGAAATTTAGAGATTAACAGCACTTAGATGCCTTCAACAAGTAGAAATAACCAAGTTACAATTAGTTCTGTTGGCTAATCAAAGTGAACTTCTCCCCAGTCAAGCTTCAACTTGCTTTCATCCATGATGAAGTTCTCCCCAGCCACAGTCTCATGGTGGCCCATGGAGTCTAACTTTTCCAAAAGGGGCCTTGCATCCCAAAGTCTGAGGTTTTTACCCATGATCACTCCCACCCTTCACCATTCTACCACCTGACCTGAATTTTATTTTGCCCAGAATGTGATTTTTGGTGCAAATCCCAGGTCAAAGAATGGTTAGTTACTCCTCTGGCTATGGACAATACCAGAAAGTTTGCAATCAATCATTTCAGAATTCTTTTTTCCACTCCCAGTCTGTGGAGCACACCTAGTCCTTGCCCTCAGGGAGCTCACCATCTGTCTGAGGAAACAAGAAAAATACAAGCCAAGATACATAAAAGATACAAGTCACTCCACAGCCAAGTATTAGATTCCTAGTTCAGATTGTAAATACCATATGGGACAGAAAATGGAGAAGCCAGATGTATACTGTGTGTTTTCCAACAACTCCTAATTGAGTCCCTTCATATTTGAGAATCGCAGCAGAATTTCTATAGCAAGTTTATTGCATGATTGTCCCTCAAGACCCAACTGAAATGTTGCCTCTACCAGGAAGCCTCCCCTGATTTCTCCAACTCAAAATGATCTCATCCTTTGATAGTGAGTTCTGAGGTGGGGAGGGGAAAGGGAGGAAAAGTCTGATGAGCTCATTTAAGATATGATTTATTAAGTGCCCCAAAGGACACTGACTGAGCTACCCTGTTCTCTGATGTTAGAGGTGCCACGGAGGAGATTTTTGTCCAGATAAAAGTTAGATTAAATGTCTCCAGTAATAGTAATAATAACTAGCATTTATATAGTGTTTTAAGATTTATGAGTTACTTAACATGTTTTTCCCTCATTTGATCCTTACAATAACTCTAGAAGGTAGGTGCTATTATTACTATCCTCATTTACAGGTGGAGAAACTGAGGCTGAAAACATTGAAGTGACTTTCCCAGTGTTGCAAGGCTACCAAGTATCTGAGGCAGGTTTGAGCTCCGGTCCTCTTGACTTCAATAACAATGTTTTATCCACTATAACATAAAGCCATACCAGTTATTGCTATTTTTTTGAGGAATAGGTTGGACTAGATGGATATTAAGGCCCCTTCCAACTCTGAGATTCTGTGATTCTGAGGAGAGAAACTCCAAAAGTGCCTTGACAAAGTACAGGATACCATGGAGAGATGTCTCACTGTTAGAACTGCCTGAAAGTGAAATGGATTTGTTGCAGAGGGGGAAAATTTAAGATTTGGAGTGGGGAAATCTAGATTTAAATATCACATCTGAAACTAATCATGTGGCCATGGACAAGTCATTACACCTTACTGAGACTCAATTTATTGCTCTGTAAAATGGGAGTATGATCCTATAGGTTTGCAATGAGAAAAGCAAATTAGAGATAATTCTGGATGACCACCCAGAGAGGTCATAGAGAGGATTCCTGAACAGGTTGGTCCAGATGATATTCTGATATTCCTTCTAATTTTGACTAGAGTGTGTTACACAGCTCCTGTTAGAATGGCAGAATGTCCAATTTGACTACACTCTTGTGTGGGATGCTTACCATGATCCCTTAGCATATCCTATCTGGAAAGCAGTTCCATTACTATTTGCATGAACCCCAAACATGTTAGAGAAATCATCTTGGCCACAGCACACAATCTGCTTATATCTTTACCTCCCACTCTCAGAGGCCTGACCTATAAGTAGGGGTCAGAGGAGGCATTTAACTATTTCTGATGACATTTCTAAAATTAAAAGTCAATTTTTCATACTCTGTGGCCCTAGCACCTCTCATCGACAGTTGTCACTGGCAAAGAAAATTGCCTTGGAAACCAAAATATTCATTGAGGGATGGGGCAGAAATCAGTAGGTTCAGTAACAATCTTCAGGTAAAGGAGAAGGAGCCTCTTTTCTTTCATACATGCCTTCTGGACAATCAGGCATTGGATGAACATTATTTTTTTTAAGATTCATTAATTTATTTATTTTTAGTTTTCAACATTCACTTCCACAAGATTTTGACTTCCAAATTTTCTCCCCATCTCGTCCCTCCACCAACCCCAAGTCAGCATGCATTCTGAATACTCTTTTCCCTAATCTGTCCCCCTTCTTTCTCCCCCTCCCTTCTCTTATCCTCTTCCTTTTCTATTTTCCTGCAGGGCAGAATAGATTTCTATACCCCATTGCTTGTATATCTTATTTCCCAGTTGATGTGAAAACAATTTTTTTTAACATTTGTTTTTAAAACTTTGGGTTCCAAATTTTCTCCCTCCCTCCCTCCCCACCCACCCCCATTGAGAAGGCAAGCAACTCAATACAGGTTATACTTATGTAGTTATGCAGAACACTTCCATAGTAGTCATACTGTGGAAAACTAACTATATTTCCCTTTATCCTATCCTGCCCCCCACTTATTCTATTCTCTCTTTTGACCCTGTCCCTTCTCCGAAGTATTTGCTTCTGATTACCTCCTCCCCCAATCTGCCCTCGCCTCTATCATATCCCTGCCTTCTTGTCCCCTCCCCCGTCCCCATTTTCCTGTAGGTTAAGATAGATTTCCATACTCAATTGAGTGTGTATGTTATTCCCTCCTTAAGCCAAATTCGATGAGAATAAGATTCACTAATTCTCTCTTACCTTTTCCCACCTCTCCTCCACTGTAAAAGCTTTTTCTTGTCTGTTTTATGGGAGATAATTTACCCCATTCTATCTCTCCCTTTCTCCTTCTCCCAGTATAATCTTCTCTTACCCCTTAATTTTATTCTCCAGATATCACCCTTTCATCTTCAATTCAACCTGTGCCTTCTATCTATCAATCTATCTGTACATATAATTTTTCCCTCCAACTACCCTAATACTGACAAAGGTCTCATGAGTTACAAATACCATCTTTCCATGCAGGAATGTAAACAGTTCAACCTTAATAAGTCCCTTATGATTTCTCTTTCCTGTTTACCTCTTCATGCTTCTCTTGAGATTTGTATTTGAAAGTCAAATTTTCTATTTAGCTCTGGTCTCTTCATCAAGAATGCTTGAAAGTCCTTTATTTCACTGAATATCCATTTTTTCCCCTGAAGGATTATACTCAGTTTTGCTTGGTAGGTGATTCTTGGTTTTAATACTATCTCCTTTGATCTCTAGAATATCATATTCCAAGCCCTCCAAGCCCTTAATGTAGAAGCTGCTAAATCTTGTGTTATCCTTATTGTGTTTCCACAATACTTGAATTGTTTCTGGCTCCTTGCAATATTTTTTCCTTGACCTGGGAACTCTGGAATTTAGCTACAATATTCCTAGGAGTTTTCCTTTGGGGATCTCTTTCAGGAGGTGATCAGTGGATAATTTCTAATTCTATTTTACCCTCTGGTTCTAGAATATCAGGGCATTTTCCTTGATAATTTCTTGAAAGATGATGTCTAGGCTCTTTTTTTGTTCATGGCTTTCAGATAATCTAGTAATTTCTAAATTATATCTCCTGGATCTATTTTCCAGGTCAGTTGTTTTTCCAACGAGATATTACACATTGTTTTCTATTTTTTCATTCTTTTTGGTTTTGTTTTGCAGTGTCTTGATTTCTCACAAAGTCAGTAGCTTCCAATTGCTCCATTATAATTTTTAAGGAAGTATTTTCTTCTGTGAATTTTTGGACTTCCTTTTCCATTTGACCAATTCTGCTTTTGAAGGTATTCTTCTCATTGGCTTTTTGGACTGCTTTTGCCATTTGTGTTAGGCTATTTTTTAAGGTGTTATTTTCTTCAGTATTTTTTTGGATCTCCTTTAGCAAGCTGTTGACTTGTTTTTCATGATTTTCTTGCATCACTCATTTCTCTTCCCAGTTTTTCCTCTACTTCTTTTACCTGCTTCTCAAAATCCTTTTTGAGGTCTTCCATGGCCTAGGACTGATTCATATTTTTCTTAGAGGCTTTGAATGTAGAAGGTTTGACTTTGTTGTCTTCTTCTGGTTGTAGATTTTGATCTTCTTTGTCACCAAAGAAATATTCTATGGTCTGATGCTTTTTGTGAGGTTTGCTCATGATCCCAGCCAATTACAATAACTCTTTATTAAGCTAGGGGTCTGATTTTAGTGTAGAGAATGTACTGTCCCAAGCTTCAGGGGTTTAGTGCAGCTGTTTTCAGAGATACTTCTAGGAACCTGTAAATTTTCAGTTCTTCCAAGGTGGTACAATCAAGGGCGAGGTGTGTACTCCTTTCCTGGCCTGTGATCTGGTCTATGAGTGACCACAAGCACTGTTTTCTGCCTCCAAACTGTGAGGAGGATTCCCTCTCCACCAAGGCATAAGTTCCACCACACCAGCACTCTTCCTTGCCCCAGGATCGCCACCCAGAACTGGGACCCAGATTCAAACTAGGGCAAAGCAAGAGAATCCTGACTCATCACCAGCAAAGAGATCTCTGCAGTCCCCCTCTGATCAGCCACTGGATTCCCCCTCTGTCTGTGGGCTGAGCTCAGGAAGCACCCGCTGCCTCGGGGCTGTGCTGGAACTGAGGCTGGGTGGAGCTTCTGTCTGTGGTCACAGACTTTTCCTACTCACCTTCCAAGTTGTCTTTGACAAGAAGTCAGGAAACTGCCACAACTGCCAGTGATTCAGTCCCCTGAGGCCTGTTCCAGGTTTCCTGAGGCCTGGTCTTTGCCTGCACACCCATGCTGAACTGCCCTCCTCTCCCCACCGGGCACGATAGACCTTTCTAATCAATCATCCAGGTTGGCTTGGGCTGGGAATTTATTTCACTCTGTCTTTTTGTGGGTTATGCTGCTCTGGAATTTGTTTAGAGTCATTTTTACAGGTATTTGTAGAGGTTTGGAGGAGAGCTCAAGCAAGTCACTGCTTTTACTCCTGAACATTATTCTTAAATGCTTGTATCAATTATATCCTAACCTAATTTTTTTTCATGGCTAAATCAAAATGTGGCCAAATGATAAGTAAAGTTCTCCAATCTTTAATCGTTGCCAATGAGGAGAAACTTATTTCTAGGGATAGATGTGATGGGAAACTTAGGAGAAATTCCTCCATCATAGCATTTACGATCAAGGAAAACCAAGTATGATCAACAGGCACATTAACTTTGGAGAGAGCTGATTTCAAAGACTTCAGAGAAAGGATAAGTGAGAGGAACCTCATGAATTAAAAGGCTACAGAAGATATTAGCCCCAAAGGAATGGAAAGCTTTAAAAAATGAAATTTAAATTCAAAAAAGAGAAAGAACTCTAACGAGGAGAAAAAGGTATTGTCAAGAGATACTGCTGTGGATACACCGGGAAGTTTTCAACCAACTTAGATTTTAAATCATCATAGACAGAAGATGGAAATAAAAACAAGTAATTGAGGATTAGTATCCAGGATGTTATGATTCTTTAAGAATGGAGTTAGAAGTGCAAAATCACTGTATGAGCTGAGGCTGGTTGTAAGAGGTAAAGATAACAAAAAGTTTGTGTGTGTGTGTGTAAGAAAGAGAGACAAAGACAGACAGAGACAGAGAGACAAAGACATAGAGACAGAGGCAGACAGAGAGACAAAAAAGACAGACAGAGACAAAAAGAGACAGACAGAAAGATAGAGACAAAAACAGATACAGAGACAAAAAGACAGAGAGATAGAAAGAGACAGAGAGACAAAAAGAGACAGACAGAAAAACAGACAAAGACAGAGACAGAGACAGGAAGACACAGACAGAATATTTTCATTGAGGAAACAAGGACAGAAGGAATGACAGGAACACTCCTTAGAGTGGATTGGATAAAGTTAACCAATAATCAGTCGAGAAGCTGATTTATTAAATACTTTCTATGCGTTGGGCTCTTTGCTAAGCTCCAACAATAGAGAGAAGGTAGAGATGGCCAAATCTTACTTCGCTTCTATTTTCTCTGGCAAGGAAAATAATATTTTGACTTCAAAGGAAATAAAGATGATTAATAATTAGAGAGTTGATAATCAAATTAAATACCATTAGAACACAAGTGAATAAAAGGACTTATTTGGCCCGTAGTTACAAGCCAAGGCAAGGATAAGTATCAATAGGTACACAGAAAAGAAAAGATACATGGGGCAAGTGGGCTGCCGAATAAAAGTCATTTCACATAGAATATAAAGAAAGAACACAGTCACATTGGATTCACAACTGGTCAGTCACTGGCCTCGGTGTTGTGTTTCAGGTTAAGGAACAGTCTTTCCTAATCTGTTAATCTGTCTTTGGCCTCAGGGGTCTGAGAGAGAACAGCCTCTCTTTAACTATTGATTGTCCTTGCACAAATTTTGGGGTAAAAGAAAGCAAAATAGAGGTTAGACATGATTGTTTCTTTATACCACAAAGGTGGCTTATTCTAAAATGTCATTATTCCTATCAAGAAAGGGAAATACAGTGCCTTGCCCTTCTGCCATCACATGTCTCCTCTTTGAAACTTTATTCAACTGCATTCAATGGTATCCATCCCTAATAGCTCTGTATATATGAAGTCAGTATTTGGGGTCCTTGGGGCAGGAATTATGGAGAGCTGCTGGGGGGAGTTACTTGGATTTAGTACAGTAAGGGACCCCAGAGGCTGAATAATTTAACATCCTCATTTTACAGGTGAGGAAACTGAGGCCACAGCATTGAAGCCATTTGCCTTGGGTCACATAGATAATGAGTGGCAGAGAGATGTCCTATGACTCCAAATCCAATGCTTTTCCTACAACTGCCCTGTGGGCACTTTCTACTCTCTCCATGGTATTTTGCCAACATTGGCAGTGCACTTAAGCTGTCCATCCATTTACCCACTCTTAAGACATGATGGTCAATTTTTAATGATCTGTGGTGAAGGAAGATAGAAAAAGACCTGAAAATTCACAAGAAATTCGAAACCCTATTTTACCACCTAGATTAGCAACAAGGAAATGAAATGAACTAATCCAAGTTTCGTTTCCTCTGGATTGCTGACACCTGAGGTCCAAGATGCTGACCATGTAGCAATTTCCTTAAAAGGACAGATAATGCAGAACCCAGGGGACCTAATGTTATTCTAAAGCAAGGGCCCTTAGACCCCCAAGAGGTCCTTGGATATATTTAATGGCATCTGTGAATTTGGATGGGAAAATTATATTTTATTTCAATATAATTGTTTCCCTTATAATCCTATGTATTTTATATTATGAATTTAAAAACATTTAATCTGAGAAGGGATCTGTAGGCTTCAGCAGGCTGCCAGAGAGTCTTAGGACATTGCTCTCAAGTTATAAAGGGAATTGTGTGGGATATTGCTTACCTAGGCACCTTACTTACCTTAGCTTACATCTTACCTATCTGATTGTTGTTGTTGTTTAGTCGTTTCCATCATGTCTGGCTCTCCACGACCCCATGTGGGGTTTTTTTTGGCAAAGATACTGGAGTAGTTTGCCATTTCCTTCTCCAGCTCATTTTACAGGTGAGGAAACTGAGGTGAACAGGGTTAAGTGACTTGTTCAGGGTCACATAGCTAAGTGTCTGAAGCTAGATTTGATGTTTTCTTGGCAAAGATACTGGAGTGATTTTCTATTTCCTTCTCTAGCTCATTTTACAGATGAGGAAACTGAGGCAGCCTGTATACAAAATATAAAAACAGTGGTTTTCAAAGGGAGAGAGGCACTAAAAACTGGGAAAATTAGGAAGAATCTCTTGATGGAGGTAGCAGGTAAGTTGAGCCTTTGAAGGGGAGCTAACTCTTTATACAGGGAGAGGCCAAAGCCTAGGAATGTGACCGTGAGTCCCACAGAGAATGTAAACTACCTTGAATAAATGTAAACAGAAAAAGAAACTCCAACTGTCCCATGGGAGCATCTGCATGTGACCCTGGGCCATCCCTGGCACTATGCCTTCTTTGTTGTGTTTCTATAGAATACTGACCTGGCCTGGGCTTGGTACAAGGATCCATCACACCATTCTGTCCTTCTGCAGCAACCCAATTAACCTAACAAACCCTAATAAACCTATTATACTACCAAGCTGGCATGGACCCCTTTTTCTTCAGTATCTCAGCATTCTCTCTGCATCCTTACAATTAGCATATCAGGTCAAAACATGTGAGCCCCCTTACATTTGGCCTTACAATTGGCATAGCTAGCAGGGTAGTCTGCCCCCCTACAAATCTTGTGTCTTTGTGCTCTTTCGTAGAGGGGAAGAGTAGACCATTTAAAGCATCAGAGGCAGCCTGTACAAAGGCATGATGACTTGATATGGAATACTGTATATGAGGAAAAGCAAATCAGTCAGTTTGTCTAGAGATAACAGGGCATGAGAGGGAGTCATATATAATCAGCCTGGAAAAATAGGGTAGAGCCAGATTGTAAAGGACTCAAAATACCAGAGGGAGGAATTTGTGTTCTAAAAAGCAATGAGAGCCGCTGATGTTTCTTGAGCTAGAGAGTTATATGGACAGGCTGGTGCTTCAGGAATATTAATTTGGCAGCTATGGGAGGGCAGTGATTAGATGCAAGCAGATTAATCTGATGAATACTGCAATAATACAGTGAGAGATGATGAGGATTGGTAATGTGCGTAGAAAGAAGGGGAGAGATTTGACGTTTGCTGTGGAGGGAGAATAGACCCACTTAAAGAACTGGGATCTTGATGTGACAAACTTCTCTTTGGAGGTATCCTCAGCCAGGATATTCTAAGATTGGAGGGGTTACACTTGAACTAGGCAACCAAGTTCAAGTGGGGGTCCATGGTTTGATAGGAAGAACACTGGATTTGGAATCAAAGGACCTAGGTTAAATCCCAACTCTGCTACTGACTAGCTGGGCAACTTGGGACAGATAGCTTCCCACTCTGGGCCTCCATGTTCTGACCTGTAAAATGAGTTTGGATTATTAACCTGTAAGATCCCTGCTAGCTGTGGTACCCTCCGACCTAAACCAAAAAGCTTAGCTGCTTGTTGAAGAACCTGCATAGCTGGCCAAGACTGAATTATGTATCTGAGAGCCTGAGACAGTGATCCCTTCTCCCCTCCATCTGCCAAGTGCAGGCTGATTCAAACCACCTTTGCATTTATGCTTGCAGGCTTTTGCCAGAGATGCAGGAACCCTAATATGGTTTGTTGGCATTAGTATCTTCTTCAGTTATTGGGATAAGAAAATATAAATTTAACCTGTGCTGTCTAGCTCCTGATAACTCCACTTTGGATATGAACCTGTCATTCAAGTAAATGAAGCTGAAGGCAGGGAATAAACCCAGTCTGTGTTTGAGCCTAAGTGTTTGATTTGATGGGGGAACTGAGTCGTTCCCTTAATGGGAGAGGCGACATGTGAAAAAAGGGAAGAAAAGGTAGGAAAGGAGGAAGGAAGGAAGGATGGAAAGAAGGAAGGAAGGAAGAAGAAAGGGAGGAAAGGGGAAAGAGGAATGAAAAGGAAGGATGGAGGATAAGTAGGAGGGAGGAAAGTGAAGAGGGAGGGAATGGAAGAGGAAGGTAAGGAAGGAGGGAAAAGGGATAAAGGAGGGAAGGAGGGAGGGAAGAAAGGAAAGAAGGAAAAGGGAGGAAAGAAGGAAAGAATGGAAGAAAGGAGAGTGAGAAAGGGACGAAAGGGGGAAGGAAGAAAGGGAAGCTTTATGACTATCTCATCTGATCTTTACAGCAACCCAGGAGGTAGGTAGCATTATTATCCCCCATACTAAAGTTAAGGAAACTGAGGCAGAGAGAGGTCAAGTGTCTTGTCCAGGGTCACAAATTGAGTAAGTATCTGAGGCTGGATTTGAGTGCAGATCCAGACCCAGCATTTTGTCTATGGTGACACACAACAATGCTGTACTTGGAAGCAGGCATATGGCTCCAATTTCACCTCTGACACTTTATAGCTGGGAGATTTCATAAGCAAGTCACTTAGCCTCACTGAGTCTGAGTTTCCCATGTGTAAAATAGAAACAGTAAGATTCATACTACCTACTTTACAGGATGATTGTGAGGAACAAATTTAGTTATCCACTCACCCTCCAGGCATTTATGAGGTGCCAGGCACTGTAGGTATAAAGCCAAAAGTGAACCATTTCCTCCCTTCAATGAACTTACATTTTAATCTGGAAAGTCTTAATCGGACAAGTGCCATGTACAGATGATCTATGCAGGCATTTATAGGAGGAGCAGGTAAGAGAAGGCACTAACAACTGGAGATATCAGGACAGATTTCCTGAACAGAGTTTGGGGGAGGACTCTAGGGATTGTAGGAGGCAGAAGTGATACCTGAGAAACACAATATGAATATTCATCATCATCATCATCATCGCCACTGGAAAAAGAGCACCAAAGGTGGTCAAGAGACTTGTGTTTTTATCTTCCTCTGACACCTACTAACTGTGTGATGCATGACACTTTCCCATTCACTAAAAGGAATATAATAATATTTGAATTACCTTTAAAAAAAATGAACAACTTCCAGTGGCAAGATAGTGGAGTAAGGAAGGAACCCTCTGAAGCCTTCCCAAATCCCCCTCCAAACAGCTATAAAAACCACCTCAGAATTGATCTAGGAGCAAAGAAGCAGCTTACTAGCTCAGTGGGAAAGGTCTGTCTCATTGAGGTTGAAAGGGAGCAAGGTCTAAGAGCAGAAGCAGCAGTCAGCCTCAGAGTAGGAGGTCTGTAGCAAGGCTTGAGGTCTGTAGCAAGGCTCCAAATCTGGAGCAACCCATCAGTGAGACCCCTCCCTCCTGCAAACCAGCAGCCCCATAGGCAAGTGAGCAGTCTGTGCATTACAGCAAGGTCACACCTCATTGACTCCATCCCCAACATAAGCCACCAGCGAGGTCTTGATCCCATTGATGACTAGTAGTGAAGTCCCTTGCTGGGGCTGGCCTACAGAAAGACCTCATCCCTAGAGCCTACCAGAGAGGCCCTAATTCCATAGCAACCCAGCAGCAGGGCCCCAGAGCTCAGGGAGACCAGCAACAAAATTATGCCTCCAGGACCTACTAGAAGAAAGGCCCTGTTTCTTTAGCAACCCATCAGCAGGGCCCCACCCCTGGAGCCTTCCCATACCCAGGGAAGTCCAACAGGGAGGCCCCACCCTCCAGTACAAGCTAGAAGGGAAGCCTGCCTCCAAAGAAAGCAAGCAGCTAAGTCCTGAAGTTCACTGAAAGTCAGCAGTAAGGCCCAGAGGCCCAGCAAAAAAAAAAAAAAAATCTTGGGACAGCCCAGGATCAGAGCCCAACTCTCACATAAAAATATCAAGTCACAAAAAAAGACAGAAAAAAATGAACAAAAAAAAAAAGAGTTCGATTATACAAAGTTACTATGGTGATAGGGAAGATCAAGCCATAAACTTAGAAGAGGGCAATAGGCTCATAATAGCTATACGTGAAGTCTCAAAGAAAAATGTAATTTGGTCGCAGGCCCAAAAAGAATTTCTAAGAGAGCTTAAAAAGGATTTTTAAAAGCATATTAGAGAAGTAGAAAAAAAAATTGGGAAAAGAAATGAAATTAATGCAAGAGAATCTTGAAAAAAGAGTCAATAGCATGCGAAAAACAGACAAAAATTTACTGAGGAAAATGTCTCACTAAAAAATAGAATTGGCTAAATGGAAAAGGAAGTACAGATGCTCACAACATAATTCCTTAAAAATCAGAATTGAACAAGTGGAAACTAATGACTCTATGAGACATCAAGATACAATAAAGCAAAATCAAAAAAAGAAAAAAAATAGAAGAAAATGTGAATATTCTCACAAAACAATGGACCTAGAAAATAGATTCAGGAAAGATAATATAAGAGTTTCTGGACTACCTGAAAGCCATGATAAAAAATGCCTGGACAACATCTTTCAAGAAGTTGTCAAAGCAAACTGCCCTTATATATTAAAACTAGAGGGCAAAACAGAAATGAAAAAAATCCACCAATCACTGCCTCAAAGAGATCCCAAAATGAAAGCTCCCAGTAACATAACATCATAGACAAATTCCAGAGTTCGCAGAGCAAGGAGAAAGTTTTGCAAACAGCCAAAAAAAATAATTTAAATATCATGGAGCTACAGTCAGGATTACACAGGATTTGGCAGGTTCCACATTAAAGAATCGAAGGTCTTGAAACATGATATACTGGAAGGCAAAGGAGTTAGGATTACAACCAAGAATCACCTACCTAGCAAAATTGAATATAATCTTTCAGGGGGGAAAATGGACATTTAAGGAAATAGGGGACTTTCAAGCATTTCTAATTAAAAGATTAGAGCTAAATAAAAAATTTCACCTCCGAATACAAGACTCAAGGGAAACATAAAAAGGTAAAAGAGAAAAAAGAAAGAGAAAACATGAGAAATTCAATAAGGTTAAACTGTTTGTATTTCTATATGGCAAGATAGCATTTGTAACTCTTAACAATTTTATTACTATAAGAGCAATTAGAAGTAGTATATGTAGACAAAGGGTGTGGATATAAGGTAATTTTGATGGGATGATACCTCAAAAAAAATTAAAGAGGTAAGAAAGAAAATTGTACTGGAAGAAGGAGGAGGGAGATTAAATGGGGTAAACTATCCCATGTAAAAGAGGCATTAAAAAGCTATTATAGTGGTGGGGAAGATGGGTGTGTGTGTGTGACAGGTAAAGCTTAAATCTTACTCTCATCAATATTGGTTCAAAGAGAGAATAACACATAGACTCAGTTGGATATAGAACTCTATCTTACTATATAAAGAAGTAAAAAAGGGATGGAGATAATAATTGGGGAAGGGGAGACTGATAAAAGGGAAGGCATATTGGGGAAGGCAGTGATCAGAAGTACAAACACTTGTGAGGTGGGAAGTAAGAGAAAGAGGGAGATAAACAAGGGTAAATAGCATGGAAGGAAATACAAAATTAGTCATCATAACTATAAATGTGAATTGGATTAATTCACCCATAAAATAGAAGTAGATAGCAGAATGAATTAAAAACCAGAATCCTGCAATATATTGTTTACAAGAAAAAAAGCTGGAAGCATAGACATACACACAGGGTACAGGTAAGGGGCTGGTGAAGAATCTATTATGCTTCAGCTAAAGCAAAAAAAAAAAGCAAGGATAGCAAAAAATAGATCT
This sequence comes from Vombatus ursinus, assembly GCF_900497805.2. Lineage (NCBI taxonomy): Eukaryota > Metazoa > Chordata > Mammalia > Diprotodontia > Vombatidae > Vombatus > Vombatus ursinus. The sequence continues at coordinate 5,911,582 of NW_020954713.1, read as the reverse complement.
AATTAAAAGAGATAAAGAAGGAAACTATAGACAATGAAGTCATATCAATACTAAACATATATGCACCAATGGTATAGCAGCTAAATTTTTGAAGAAGTTGAATAAATTACAAAAAGATATAGGTACTAATGGAGAACCTAAACTTTCCCTTCTTAGAACCAGATAAATATAACCAAAAAATAAGCTAGAAAGAAGTTAAAGAGATGAATAAAATTCTGGAAAAGCTAGATATGATAGATCTCTAGAGAAAACTGAATGGTAATAGAAAGGAATATAGTTTTTTCTCAACAGTACCTGGCACTTGCACAAAAATAGACCATGTATTAGGATAAAAAAACCTCACAACAAAATGCAGAAAAAGTAAACATATCCTTTTCAGATCATAATGTAATAAAAATGAATTTAATAATGAAAAGAGAGATTAAAAATAATTAGAAATTAAATAATCTAATCTTAAAAAAATAAGTGGGTCAAAGAACAAATCATAGAAACAATCAATCATTTCACTAGAGAAAATTACAACAATGAGACAACATACCAAAATTTATGGGTTGCAGCCAAAGTGGTGCTTAGGGGAATATACATACATACACACAACATACATACATATATATGTATATATGTACATATATATATATGAATTGGGCAGGCAAGTAAACAAAAGTAGAAAAAGAACAAATTAAAAATCCCCAATTAAACAGCAAATTGTAAATCCTGAAAAATCAAAGGAAAGATCAATAAAATTGAAAGAAAACCATTGGACTAATAAATAAAACTAGAAGCTGGTTTTATGAAAAAAAACAATAAAATAGATAAACCATTGGTTAATTTCATTACAAAAAGAGAATTATTAATGTCAACAATGAAAGGGGTAAATTCACCAATGAAAAGAAAGTAAGACAATCATTAGGAGCCATTTTGCCCAATTACATACCAATAAGTTTCACAATATAAATGAAATGGATGAATATCTACAAAAATATAAATTACCCAGATTAACAGAAGAAGAAATAAAATACTTAAATAACCTAATATTAGAAAAAAAGAAATTGAATAAGCCATCAATGAACTTCCTAAGAAAAAATTCCCAGGACCAGATGGATTCACAAGAGAATTCTACCAAACTTTTAAAGAATAATCAATGCTAATACTAGATAAACTATTTGGGAAAATAGATAAAGAAGGAGTCCTAACAAATTCCTTTTATGACACAAATATGGTGCTTATACCCACACCAGGAAGAGCCAAAACAGAAAAAGAAAATTATAGACCAATTTCCCCAATGACACTGATTCTCTTATCAATCTTTCTAGTGGTAACTATACTTTCTCCCCCTCCTTCCCTCCTTCCTTCCCCTCTTCTCTCTCTCTTCCTCTCTCTCTCTCTCTCTCTCTCTCTCATGCACACACACACACACACACAGATATACATACGTGCACCTGCCCCCCCCCCAATTCACTGGTTACATTGGAGTGCATCCTTCTTGCTTCCTATTCCCACTTCTAGGCTTGACTTCCACCTATAACCTCTTTTCCTTTGAAGTTAATGCTACCTGTGTTTATTACTCAAGCCAGATCCTGGTGATCATTAGCTATCCATCTCTAGGACAGTCTCCTTCCTTTCTCAAAAATATCACAGACTCATAGGCTCTCAGACTTTGTCTCCATCCCAAGTCCTGTCCTCATAGTTCAAGACTTCAAAATGCATATAGATACTTCCTCCGATACCATAATTTCTAAGTCCCTCAATGCTTTTTTCACTTCATTTTTTTCTTGTTTTTTTTTCCATTTGTTCTGTTTCTTCTCTCACAACATGACTAATATGGAAATATGTTTTAAATGACTGTACATATACAACCTATATAAAATGGCTTACTATCTTAGGAAGGGTAGAGGAGGGGGAGAAAATTTGAACTCAACATTTTATAAAAAATAAATGTTAAAAATTGTCTTTATGTGTTATTGGAAAGATAAGATACCATTAAAATATTTTTTAAAAAGAGTCCATCTGCTAAGATCTCCTTCTTCTTTCCTTCTCATCTCACATCACTCAGATATCTTTCTCTTCTACCTTCTCCTTCACTCCTATCTCAGATGAAGATGTGACCTTTCTCCTTTCAAAGGCCAATTCCTCTTGAGGGACTTTTGATCCTAGCCTCTCCCATCTCTTTCAGCAGATTGCCCTCATTATCATCATCTTTCTCTGTCTTTGTCTTTGTCTCTCTGTGTCTGTGTCTGTGTGTATGTCTGTCTCTCTGTCTGTCTCTGTCTATCTCTGTCTGTCTGTCTCTGTCTCTCTCTCTCTGCTAAATGGTGCACTGTAAAAAGCACTAGATCAGGAGTAAGGAAGACCTGAGTTCCAATCAGTAACTTACTGTGTGACCTTGGGCAAATTAATTAATCTCTACTTGCCTCTCTTTCCTCAACTGTAAATTGGAGAGAATAACAGCACTCACCTTGCAGAGTTGTTGTGAGAATCCAATGAGATAATATTTATAAAGTGCTCAGCACAATAACTGTCATATAGTAGGCACTATATAAATGCTAGTTGTTACTATTTTTCTCTGAATTCTTCACATTTGTCATTCCTCACTATACTGTAATAATCTATTACATTCATATACTACAGTTCTGCTTTTTAGTTTTAGTTATTTCCCAAATGATAGACACCTCCTTTGTTTCCTGATTTTTATTACCATAAAGAATGACACTACAAACATATATTTGCATTTGACTTCCTGGGGTATATGTCCAGAACAATTTAATCCATTTTCTTGAAGAAAAAAAAACACTCCATTTTTCCCCACAATAGTTGGAGCATTTCCCAGCTTCACTATCAGGGTATATTTATCAGGGTATATTAATGTGCCTGTCTTCCCATAGTCCCTTCAGCATTTACTTTTCACATTTTTTTTAATCTTTGCCAATTTTTAGGATATAAGGTAAAATTGCAGTTGTTCTCATTTGCATTTATCTTATTATTAGTGATTTGAATCATATTTTCAAATGGTCACACATAGTTTTCAATTCTCTTTTTAAAAGATTTATTGCTTTTTTATTTATTTCATTTATTAATTTGTTTTAAACCTAATACTAAAACTTAAATACACAATAAGAAAAGAAAAAGAAACATTATAAACTTAAATACAAAATAAGAAAAAAAAAAGCATTGCCATGTACATAGCAAAAAGTAAGAGAGGATTCAAAATGTATAGCAATAAATCTTCATTTCAAGAAAACCTATATAATAAATACTACACATTGTGGTCAGAGCTGTCCATCTTTTCTTTGCTTCCTTGTAAATTTTCTTTTGTTTGCTGCTGTGCACTTTTTACTTTGTTCTTTTTCCCCCTTTCTCCACTCCCTTTCCCCAAAAAGCTACAATTAAGTACAGATACACACACATGCATATGTATATATATATATATATATATATACACACACATATATATACACACATATACACATACATATATTTAGATATCTATAACCATACTCACATATAGACATATACATTTATATGCATCTATGTAAGATTGTACTATACTAATTTGTCCTCTGTTTGTCTGAGGGTAGATAACATCTTCCTTCATAAGTCCAAGTCTTTCCATTTTTTTTCTAAGTCCACCAACTCATCATTTCCTACACCACAGCAATATTCCAACCTTATACGATCTAATTATTTTAAATAGTCCAAAACAATATTGATTAATATGGCTGACATATAGTATAGTTTCCCTATTTTTCTCTTTTGATTAAATCTATTTTAGCTTTAACTTTGAGATCATTATTACCCACTGCTTTTTTTCCCTAATAAATTCTACTCCTGATCTTTATTTTGTGTTTGTGCATATCTCTTATTTCTTATCCCTCCTGTCTTCTCTTTACTTCTACCCACTACTTTGCCTTCCTATTATTTAACCTGCCCCACCTCCAGAAATCCTTCCCTTATCCTCTCCCCCCACCATTTCCCCTTACCCTCTTGTTTCCATCTGAATTTAGAAGACTTTTGTAGCCTTCCAAATGTATGTTATTCCCTCTTTATCCAATTTCCATTAATCTAGACACCATTCTATACTCCCCCCTTATCCTATTCCCTCACCTTCTTATTTCTTAATAAATTTAAGACTTTCATTCCCTTCTAAATGCATATGTTTTTCTCTCTTTAACCCAGATCTGATGTAAGTAGGGCTTCCTCTAAAAATTCCTCTCTTATCCTCTCCCCCCTCCTTACACCCTTACTTAGCCTTATATTTCTTTCTGAATTTAGGAGACTTTTTATACCCTTCTAGATATGTATGTATAGCTCCCTCTTTAACTCATTCCCGATGAGAGTAGGGTTCCAGAACTACCTGCCCTCCTCCCCCATCTACTTCTGTGTTAGTTCTTCCTTTCTCACCTTGTTTGTATAATTATTCTTTTTTGCTTTTCCTAAAGAGTTTTACTTTTTAGAATCACATCATACTCAGGTCTACCCCAATCTTTATTTCAAACTACTCAATTACAACTAACATTCTTAGACATATATTTTACATTTCCTTATATAAAAAGTAAACAGTGTGTCCTTACTGAGTCCCTTATAATTAGTTTTCAATGTCTACCTTAGATTTCTCTTGGATCTTGTATGTCAAATTTTCTATTAAGTTCAGTTTTTTTGCAACAAAAATCCTGAAAGTCGGGTAATTCATTGAGTGTTCTTTTTTTTTCATTTAGGATTATGCTTAACTTTGCTGGGGATGATAATATTTTCAGCCACAATCCCAGTTTTTTTGCTCTTCAATATATAGTGCTCCAAGACCTTTTCATGTTGACACTGCTAGGTCTTGTGTGATTCTAACTGTGGCTCCACCATATTTGATTTTTTTTCCCTTATTGCTTGCAATATTTTCTCCTTGAGCTGGAAGGTTTGGAATTTGACTATGAAAATCCTGTAGGTTTTCCTCATAGGATCTCTTTCAGGTGGTGATTGATGGATTTTTTTTTTCTATTCCTACTTTTCCCTCTTGTTTTAATGCTTCAGGACAATTTTCTTTAATTATTTCTTATATTATTGTATCAATATTCTTTTTTCGATTGTAACTTTAAGGTAGTGTGATTATTCTTATGTTTTTTCCTCTTGATCTGTTCTCCAGATCAGTTGTTTTTTTATGTTTCACATTCTTTTCTATTTTTTCATTTTTTCTATTTGTTTTATTATTTCTTGGTCTCTTATAACTTCACTGGGCTCCCCTTGCCCAATTCTAAGTTTCAAGGAATCATTTTCTTCCTTAAGGTTCTGGATCTCTTTTTCCAATTGGTTGACTTTCTTTTTATAATCATCTTGGTTTTCTCAGATTGTTCCTATTTTTCTTCCTAATTTTTCCTCAGTCCCTCTCATTTGATTTTTAAAGTCTTTTTTATGTTCTTCTATGAATTCTTTTTGAACAGACGACCATTTGATGTTACTCTTTGGGGTAGAAAGGCTTTTTTTTTGCTTCAATATCCTCCTTTGAAGATGAACCTGTCTTCTCTATTCCCATAGTAACTTTCTATATTTGGATTCTTTCTCCTTTGCCTGCTCATTTTTTTTTTTTTATTTTTAGCAGCTTACTATAGCAATCATCTCTAGTCCTGGAGTGTGGGAGATGGTGCCTCTGGCCTCAGATCCTCCTTCAATTCTCCCCTCTGGCCTGAAACCAAAACCAAGAACTCCACCCTCCTGTAAGCACTCACAGCCAGCAGCATTCTCTACCCCATTGCTTCTGCACTCACCAAGTCTGTGCTGGTTCCTTCTTACCCTGGGTCATATATTGGAAGCACAACTGGGCCTGGTGTCCCTTATCAGCAAAGTTTCCCTCAATCTTCCCCAGCTCAGGTGCCAAACTCCCCATACTATCCAGGAGGTGAAAATTTCTGTGGCTGGGGCTGAGGCTACCTCCAGCCTAGCCAGCCCAGGGCTCACTGCTTGCTGTTTCAGCAGTACTAGCCTAGAGTGGTTTATATGACCAAACCTCAGACCTGGGATTTTTCTTCTGATCTTCTCTGGCTGTCCCAGGAGGACCACTGTTCTGCCCCAGCTCTTGTTCATTTTTACCACTCTGTGTTCAACCTGATGCTCTATTTTATTTTATTCGTGGGGGAAATCTGGACAACTTGGAATGTTCTGCCCTACTCTGTCATCTTCTTAGAATCTTCTCTGTGAAATTCTCTCAAAAAACTATCTATAAATGCCCTTCAATCACTTACCTATTGGGCAATGGTTCTTAGAGACATATAGTTAAATCAATTTCCTATTTATTTTGGATATCAGGCTTTTAGCAATAATATGAGATGCAATATTTTTCTTGCTCATTTCTTTTGTTATTCTTCATCTATTGGCTTTGTTCATGCAAAAGCTTTTTAAAAAAATGCAACCAACATTATTTATGATCTTTATCACTAATTTGGCTAAGAATTCTTTCCCTTGCCATGGGTAGGAAAGATATTTCCTCCTTTTCTTCTTGATTTTTAAAATGATGTGACTTTTTATATTCAGATTGCATGGTCTTTTGGAAGGTATATGATATAATATATTTATCTAAACTCAGTTTCTGCCAAACTGCTTTTAAAAAAATCCCAGAAATTATTATATATAAAAAGAGTCTTTTGCCCAGTATTCCACTAACCACTTCTAAATTAAGAGACTAAGAACTGAGAGGAGTAAAATGACTTGCCTGAGTTCACACAGGTAGCAAATGTTGGCCAGGTAATGCACACCTTAATAGAATCATGGAACACTAAAGTTGAAAGAAACCTCAATGATCATCTGATCCAACCAATATCTGAATGAGAACACTCTACAAGATACCTGCCAAACAACTAGTTACTCCAACCTATAAGAGAAGACCTCCAGTGAAGGGTAAGCTACTGTTTACCAAGGCAGCTCATTCCACTTTGGGATAGCTCTAATTATTAGGACATTTTCCCATGCATTGAGCTGATATCATTCTCTATACAACTTCTATTGATTGTTCTTTGCCCTGCTCTCCAGGGCAAGTCAGAACTAATTTTATATCTTTTCCAAAATGACACCCTTTTCAAATATTTGAACACAGCTATTATGTCACTCCTAAGCCTTCTTTTGTCTAGAATAAACATTCCTAGCTTCTTCAACCAATCATCTGGAGCCCTAGGCCTGGGATCAGGAAGAGCTGAGTTTAAATCTCTCCTCAGATACTGACTAAGCAAGTCATTTGATTTCTGTTTGCCTCAGTTTCCTCATCTGTAAAATTGGGATAATAATAGCACTTACCTTTTAAGGTTGTTGTGAGGGTCGAATGAAATAATAATTGTAATGAGTTTAGTACAGTGCCTGGCACATTGTAAGCATTATATAAATGTTAGCTGTTACTACTATTACTGTTATTATCACTCCAATTTTTCATGATGGATTTGGAGTCAGAAGACTTATACTCAAATCCTGGTTAGGCATTTAAGATATCAGTTCCTCATCTGTAAAATGAATGGGTTAGATTAGATGGCCAGACTCTGAGAGCCCTTCCAGCTCTAAATCTATGATGCTATGATTCTCCAGAGCTGGTTTAACTAGAGAAGAGGGTCCCATATCTTTCACCATTCTGGACACTTTGCTTCTCTTAATGTAGCCCAAGACAGAGTAACATTCTCTTTGTCTTGTCACACAATTGACTTGGAGCAGTCTCTTGACTTCCATAATTGGTAACTTTTCCACTACAATGCCCTGGCTTCCTACCTCACCTTCTCAGAACATTTCCCTACAGGTAGGCCAATTAAGGAGGTATTAGAGATTTCTGGAAGGCTCTGTTAGCCTTTAATCAGTAACTCTGCCTCTCCCCATTAAAGACTTTTATGGAAAACTAATGAGAGCCACTCTTGCATTTCCCTTATAATCTGTCTGCCAGGGACAAGCGCTATTCATGGGGGATTTCTCCAGTATCCTCAGGAAGAATTAATGCATATTTTGTTTGCCTAATGAACGGTCCTACCTGTGGTGGTGGTGGTGGTTGGAGATATATAGATAGAGCTCCTTCTTCTTGCTCTAGCAGAATAACAATAATAAAGCCCTTTGAGATTTGCAAACACTCTGAGACTAGAAAACTTCCTCTTCAAAAGGCCAATGATGTCCACCCTGCTTCTGAATATGTACGTATCCATCTTTCCTTCTCTAAGACTGAGAATTGCAACTGAATCAACACCACCTCTAAAAAGTCTATATCCTATTGTTCCATTTAGCATCTTTGGGACTCCCCAGACCATAACCCCATTTCATGGCCACCCCTCTTATATATGCTGTCTCTCCCATTACAATGTAAACACCTTGATGTTAGAGACTTTTGTATTTGTAGCCCTAGCATGATATTAGGCCTAAAGTAAACCTTAATAAATGCTTTCATCCATTCCTTCAAGAATCGAGTCACACTAACCTTGTGAGTTGGGTCTATAAGTCCCATTTTACAGATGAGAAGACTGAGAAAGAAATTAAATGATATGCACAGTATCCCAAACCAGGCTTGCTTGAACTCAGGTCTTGCTTGTTCTAAGTTCAATACCCTACTTATGTTCAGGGACCCTTTTCATTTCCATGCCTTCAGTGAGTCAGTTTCCACATGTATCATACCTGCTAAATCACCTAAGTGACATAAACGATATAGTTTGATTTTTCAAGAGTTTTGCCTCCAGAGCAAAGAAAATGAACCATACTTTTCTTACATTTTTATTTCTCTTCCACTGAGGTATGGAGGAGGGCATTAGAGCCTAAGGCAGAGTTCTGAGTTATAGCTGTTCCTGCACCTCAGTGGACAGGAAATGCCCAGAAGTACCATCTGGGTTGCTATTTCTGTGATGTTTTCTCAGGGATTGTGTGATTTCTCAGGCAGGGAGTGAGAAGCTTGTTCTTCTGTTATGAAACCTGATGTAGCTGATTTCAGGGTTCAGGAGGAAGGAAAGATTCACTGCATAGTTCCTTTTATAAGATATGAGGAGAAACCCAAACCTTCCCCATCCCAAGGCTAAGTGACAGAACCATGAATTACAAAATAACATAATGGCCATACTGAAAAAGGAATTAGAAACTAGTAAGGGCAACTCCTTCATTTTACATAAAAGGAAACAGAGCTCCAGAGAAGGCAAGGGATTTGCCTAAGGCCACATGGTTAGTAAGCGAGAAGTACCAGGATCTAATGGAAAGAGGGAAGGACCTTAGAGGCTGGAGACACCTGAATTCAAATCCCACTTCTAATATTTTTAATTCTTATCTATAAAATGGTAGGGCAATAGTGCCTGCCTAATAGGCTTGTTCTAAGGATCAAACAAGATAATGCTTCCCCAAGTGCTTTACAAATATCAAAGCATTATTTAAACATCAACTATTATTATTATAAAGTACCAGTACTGGGGACCAAACCCTTCTGATTTCAAGCCCAGGGCTTTCCACTTTAAATTGTCATTTCTTTTCTGCTCACGCTCCTTGAAGACATCCCTAAGATCCCAATTGCTGAGGATTCATGGGGGAAACTGGCTCTGGAATGACCTTGACTATTCCTCAGCAAACCTCATTGTGAAGCCAGCTCCCACCTTGAATACAGACTAGATAGGGACTAGACCTGAGATTTTATTGGCATAAGAAACTCCTGGGTCAGCTAGACGGATAAAATACTGGCATTGAGTCAGGAAGATTTGAATTCAAGTTTGGCCTCAGACACTTACTAGCTGTGTGACCCTGGGCATGTCAGTTAACCTCAGTCCCAGTTTCCTCATCTACAATATAGGGATGATGTTAGTACCCATATCTGAGGGCTGTTGTGAAGATCAAATGAGATAATATTGGTAAAGTACTTAGCACAGTGTCTTAATAGTGGAGTCTTAATAATAAATACTTGTTTCCTTCCTTCCTCCCTTCCTCCCTCCCTCCCTCCTCTCTTCCCTCCCTCCCTCCTCTCTTCCCTCCCTCCCTTCCTCCCTCCCTCCCCTCTTCCCTCCCTCCCTCCCTTCCTTCTTCCCTCCCTTCCTTCTTCCTTCCCTCCCTCCCTCCCTTCCTTTCTTCCATCCTTCCTTCCCTTCCTGGTGAGTCATCACCTGCTCTGCAATTTCTAGTCTTACAGAGTGGCCTGTAGCTCTGATTGGTTAAGTGACTTGCCCAAGGTCACATAGCCAGTATGTGTCACAGGCATGACTTGAACTCAGGTCTTTCTAATTTTAAAGACATCTCTATATCTGCAACTACATAGTGCCTCTCTAACCCACTCTTAGACTAGGAAAAATAAGGAAAATCCCTTTAAATGATTTCAAAAGGAGACATGGGATGAAACCATTCTTCTTAACCTGAAAAAACAGCTATAAGCCACAGAAATATGAAATTATTATCTATGGAGACCCAGAATAGTTTCATGATGGTCTAAAATTTTGGGGACCCACCTTCTGATTTCTCTTTTCTCCTTCAAGCACAGATACAAAAAGGCACTTTTAAGATAAATTTATTCCAGTTCCTAAAAAAAAAAGAGGAGAAAAAAACCGTTTATATTATAACAAACAGACTCGACAGATAGTGGTGAGCATGGTCCCTTGGCAAACACAAATCTCTCCCAAAGGAGGGCACGTGATCAATATCACTCGTTAAGGTGCTGTACCTGCATGTACATTTTCCGGCACATCCACTTTTAATTTTACACATTCCAACAGTGTAACCAGCACGTTAGTTTCAGGGACGCTGTGCTTTCTTTTCCAAAGCAAATAAAATAATAAAATGAGTACATTCATTATCCCTGGCTCGCTGGGTTGTGCTGAGATCAGGCCTTTCTTATACATTAAAAAGGCAGCACTGAAAGTCGTGGGGGGATGACAACACATGAGCTATTGCCCAGCAATCATTTTCTGATGTGGGATGGCTTGGCATTCATCTTTATCAAAAGCAAACTTCCATTTTAATCCCTCCAAGTGAAAATGTCAGGATTGTGTATGAGCCCAGGGATTGGGGGCCTTTCAAAATAATCGTAAAAAAATGTGACTTATTTCTTGAGTTGCTATTGAGACACCCAAAGGCTACAACTTCCTGGGATGTCACTGCAAGAGAATAGATTCACAGATCCATAAAATTTAAGATGCTCAGAGCCTGAAGAGTCTTTAGAGACCATCCAGCCCAGTGCCTTTATTCTACAGGGGAGATGACTGAGACTCAGGAGGATAAGGGGCTTACCCAAGGTCTCACAGCTTGATGAGGAGTTATTCATTGACTCCACTTGAGATCTCTTTCACCTCCTGAAAGACAGCTTGGTATAGACATCAGAGGACAAAATCAGGAGTAAAGAATCTTATCTCAGTTTAGATATTTAGCCTTGGACTCAGAAAGGAAGTGATTATCAATGCCTTCCTATACTTGAAGAGTGATTGGGAGGGGGGGAGGGCAAGCATTTATTAAGCACCTGCTGTGTGCCAGGCATTGTGCTAAGTGGTTTACAAGTATTATCTTATTTGATCTGCACAATAGCCCTGTGATTAGCTTTCTTGTTCTTGGCCCCAGAAAGTAGAAGTAGGAGGGAGGGGATGGGGTGGATGGGGTCTTAAAAATCAATTAATTAATCAACACATTCATTAAGAACTCATTCAGTGCCAAGAACTGTGCTAAGTCCTGGTGATACAAAGAAAATGCAAAAACAGTGCAGACCCTTGAGGAACTTGCATTCTAATGTAGGAGACAACATTTTTACAGATATGTGTGTGTATGTATATATGTGTGGGTATGTGTATGGACAGAGATGTGTATATATGTACAGGTGTGTACATGTGTATATATGTATGTATATACTGTGTGGGCACACGTATGTATGTATGTGTATGGATGCAGTGTGTGTATGTAATATATGTATGTATATGGGTATATATGTATACACACACATTGGTACAGTTAATCCTCAAAATTTGCACATTTAACTTTTCATGACTTTAAACATTCCATGATTTTATTAGTAACCTCATTTTCACTTTTGTGTTGGCAACTATAAAAATTCTCGATTGGATGCTTGATAATTTGTGGAGTGGCTGGTATTCTATTAGGGTGGCTTGGCATAATCAACCAGCTGACTAGAGACATCAAGGCTACCTATCTCATCATCAATCACAACCTCATGGATAAATGTCATCTCGCCTCTGCTATGTTCCTATTCTCTGAGACCCTTAATTGTCCCAAATGGCACACAAAGCAGATGTTGTGATGGATTATTTCAGGCTGGTGCATCCTTCATGATCTCCAATGCCACCCACCATTTATAAAGGACAGAATGTCAGAGGTGATGTTGAGACCTCACTCTGCCAATAAAACCTCAAAAAGGCATCATGAAGAGTTGGAAATGACTGAAATGACTAAACAACAACAAAAACAGACACACCAGAGAGATATTGGGTATGTAGAAGTGACAAGATTTGGCCACTAATCAACTATATGGCGGTGAATGAAAGTGAGGAGTTGAAGACAACACCAAGGTTGTGAACCTAGGTGACTCGAAGGCTAGTGGTGTCCTTGATAGTAACAAGAAAGCTTTTTAAAGGGAGGTGGGGGCAGATAATGTGTTGCTCTGTTTTTGGATACGTTAAATAAAAGATGTCTATGGGACATCTGGTTTATAATGTCCAATATGCAGCTGGCAATGAGAGACAAGAGCTCAAGACAGAGATTACATCTGGATATATGGATCTGGGGGTTATCTGCTTAGAGATGATAATTGAAAGCATAGAACTGGTGGGATTTCCAAATAAGAGAGTGTAGAGAGAAAAGAAAAGAGGGCCCAGGACACAGCCTTAGGAAATAGTCATAACAGGGTAAAGATCCTTCCAAAGATACTGAAGAGGGATACAGAGAGGAGGAGAAGCAAGAGAAAACAGGATCATGAAAATTCAAAGAGGAGAGAGTATCTAATGGAAGGTGAGATAAACTTAGGGCTAACGTAAGGAAAAAATGCCCTGCACAAATAAGAGCTATCCTAAAGCAGAATGGTCTGCCTGGGGATGCTCAGGATAGAGGCCAGATGAGAGTGTCTGCCTATCTATCCATCCATCCATCCATCTATCTATCTATCTATCTATCTATCTATCTATCTATCTATCCATACACATATATACATATGGGTATATATGGAGAGAGTGTATGTATATATATATGTGTGTGTATGAAAACATGAACACACATGTGCAGACACTGGTACATACTAAATAAATAGAGACTAACTGGAGGTAAACCTTAGAACTTCCTTGGAGGTCCTAAGCAAGGACTAGATGAATGCTGAATTATGTAAAGGGATACCTTGAGTAGGAATAGGCTGGACTAAACAGTGACTAGGATCTCTTCTAACCTGAAATTTTGTGTTTCTGATTTACTAGCTGGGTGACCCTGGCCAAGTCACTTAACCTCTCTCAGTCTTAGTTTCCTCATTTGTGAAAAAAGGGATAATAAAGGTTATATCACTTACTTAGCTCACTTGAGATAATTTTGAGGCCCAAATTAAACCAAACATTTAAGTCACTTCATAAACCTTAAAGCATTCTATGCAGGTCAGAGTCTATTATCATCTGTGCAGCCTCAGCTGCCCAAGTTGAGATCCAACAGAAGACTGCTGGGTTCATGAGGTGGTGCCAAAGTGTTAGGAGTTCCACAGTAGGGTCTTCCCAGGGATCAGGACCTTTCTCAGTTCTTCTTAGGAAATGATGTCACTAAAATGTGAAAAATGAGGCAACAGCCTCCTTGTTTTGAATGTACTGGCCAGAGCCAGCTAGGGGTTTGACCAAATGTGGAAAGGGGAGGAGATTCAAAGAGAGGCAGTTGTATGTCTTTAAGTTTATTAGAGTTTAACTTGGAGCCCAGGGACAGCTTGGTGCCTTCACTCCATCAAAACAATAAAGCTGCCTTTGCTCTCTGCTTCTGCATGGACTGTTAGCTTTTCTGCATGGACTAATATTATGGTTCTCAAAGTTGGGAGAATTAATTTTACCTAACTGGACACTTATTCTTTGCCTAGATTTTCAGGAGGAGGTTGGTAGAAGTAGCTTGTGGCAGTGTAGCAGTACTGAGGAGAGAGAGAGAGAAAGACGAGGGGACTAATAAATAAACAGCTACAGACAGAGACAGACATAGACATAGACATAGACATAGACATAGACATAGAAAACCATAGTCATAGTCATAAACATCCATATCCATATCCATATCCATAGCTATATCCATAGCTACAGATATAACCAAAGGCATAAACATAGACACAAGCACTAACACAGGCACAAGCATAGACATAGATAGGAGATATTATAAATATAATGATGGATAGATAGATAGATGATAGATAGATAGATAGATAGATAGATAGATAGATAGATAGATAGATAGATAGATAGTGTATAGCTGTAGATACAGATGTATGATGGAGTTAGGTGCTGCAATGGATAGAGCACTGGCCTTGGAATCAGGAAGATTCATCCTCATGAGTTCAAATCCAGCCTCAGACATTTACTAGCTTTGTGATCTTGGGCAAGTTGCTTTACCCTATTTGCCCAGTTTCCTCATCTGTAAAAATGGGTTAAAGAAAGAAATGGCAAACTACTCCACTATCTCTGCCAAGAAATTCCCCCAAAAATGGGGTCACAAAGAGTCGGACATGACTGAAATGACTAAACAGCAACAAAATAGATATGTAATATGACAATTGTGTAATGTAATAAAATATGTAAAATGTATATTGAGTGCCTTTTTTTCCCTAGTAGATAGGTTATTTCTTGGGTTTAAGATACTAGAGGTAACGAATTTCTTTTTACTCATGCAGATTACATCTGCTCCTCAATTCTTAGAAAGTTGCTTCAGGTCATGAGGGTTAAGTAGGCTTAGGGACAAGGCAGACAGTATGTCAGAACTGAGACTTGGACCATGGTCTTCCTTCCTAAAAAGTAGCTTTGTAGCCAACATGCCACAAGAATTCTCAATAACAATAAAATAATGACAATTAGTATTTTTAAGTGCACAAAACATTTTATATGCAGTATATCATTGAATTAAAGAGTACTTAAGGACTTAAGAATCCTTAGAGACAGATACTATAGATGTGCCCATATTATAGATCGCACAACTGAGGGTCAGAGAAGCTAAATGACTTGCCTATATAATGTCACCAGAAGAAGTGGGATCAGGAAAGTCTCCTCTGAGGAGAAGATTTCTTTTTTTCCTCTTCTCATACTGGCTCTGAGCCCCCAAACAATTGCCATCCATTTTGCTAAATCTAATGAAATCAACACATTTATTCACAAGAAGATTTTACCACCTGACTGAGACATTGTGACACTCGGAAAATATTGTGCCACATTCCCTTGCCCAAAATGAGCCTTTAACCCTTGAATAGTTCCAAACTCCACTGTCTTTCTCTATTTCTTCATCTATATAATTGAAAAGAAAGAGCAGGAAATTGGCCAATGAAAGCCCAGTTCCTGGAGTATACACACCACCTGCCTGGTTCCAATCCATGTGGAGGCTTGTTGAGTCTACTTCCAGGCATGTGTATTAGAGGAGTCTTTCCTCACTCCAAAGTGTGTTCAGGGGCAGCTAGGTGGCACAGTGGAGAGAGCACCAGTCCTGGATTCAGGAGGACCTGAGTTCAAATCCGGCCTCAGACACGTAACACTTACTAGCTGTGTAACCCCATTGCCCAGCCCCCCCCCAAAAAATACCAAAAAAAAACCAAACAAAACAAAGTGTGTTCAGATATGCTCTGAATGTTTCCTGTCAGTTTACTATATGATAACAAAAAGCCATTTAGTTGGCTGCATACAGAACAAGCTACATGATCTCTTGTCCTCTTCTCTGAGAACTTTTGAAGGAGGAAAAACTAATGTAAATGCAGGGGTAGGGAATTGAGGGGCAGAGCAACTTTGGCTGCCTCGCCACTGGAGCACTATGTGTCCATGAACTCATGATGCACCAGTTCCTGATGAGTTTCTTCTTTCTTGATCTTAGCTTAGTGAGTATCTTGAAACAGAAATATCCAGGCAGGCAATGAGACTGGGCCACCTACCAAAGCCACCTGAGGTCCCATCAACAGCCAGGATCCTGGAACCAGTAGATGCAGTAGCCAAGTCCAGTGAAGAGATAACATACAATAGCCCTAAGGAGTGACCTGATTGATCCAACAGCTGGGTGGAGTAACTTATTCATTGGCTACCCTGTACTTGGAAGTGAACTTGGTGAGGTTTCCAGAAAGAGGAAAAAAAAAACAAACTCCTCTTACCAGAAAGTACCCTTCCACAAGGTTTGATGGCAACCATTTTAAGTTTGATTCCACTAAAAGTGCTTACCATGTGCTAGGCACTGCTAAGTGTTGGGGATATACCTACTAGAAAGAAAGACTGCCCCTGCCCTTTAGGGGCTTCTATTCTAATAGATAACAAGGCACATAGGGACAGGAGGGCTAAGAAGGAATATTTTGGACAGGGAAATCAGAGGCAAGGTGATTGGAGCCATTAGGCAAATATTGTCCTTTCTAGGAATAATAGTGTGGATTTGACCACTGTTCTCACACCTAGAGCTGGAAAGGGTGGAAGAAGGAGTGTTCTCCTCAGCTGGGCAAAAGGTGGCTAAGAAGAGTTATGTTAGGACTACATCCAAGATAGATATGATGAGCACTCACCGAGGCCCAAGGTACCAAGGTGTGGACAACATTCATCCAGCCCCCAAAAATGTTCTCTAAATGGGTTATTCTTCCAAATTTCTCAATGTCTGTTGAGTGCTATACAACCTTCCCATTTGCTGAGGTGAGATGAGGTTCCCAGGCTTGGCTTATGAACTTTAATCCTCAAAGATGTGATCTTGCATTCCTCTCTTTTCCTCACTACTCTAATCAGTACTAAACTAATCAGTAGCCAAGTTTTATGGATTCTAATAGTATAATTTCATAGGATCATAGAATTAGAGCTGAGTGTACTCTTAGAGATCATCTCATCCAACCTTTTCACTGGATCAGAGAAGGTAAGTGATTGACACAAGGCCACACAGTTAGTAATTGGGTAATATAGTCCCTCAGACTTGAACTCAAGGACCCTTTCCACTGTACCACACTTTCTCCACTTTGTTCACATCTTCCCCACCTCTCTCTCCACTCATACAACCACCACTTTGTTCCAAGCTCTCATCACCTCATACCTGGACTGCCTCATAAGACTGCTTCCAGACTCTTGACTTACCAATTCATCTTTCAGTTAATTTGCAAAATAATCTTCTTAAACCATGGGTCTGACCATTTCACACCCCTATACTATTAGATCTTTAGTAGCTCCCTACTATCTCTAAGGGCAGCTAGGTAGTGAAGTGAATAGAGTGCTAGGCTTTGAAGTCAGGAAGACTCATCTTTCTGAGTTCAAATCTGGCCTCAAATACTTCCTGTCTGAGCAAGTCACTTAACGTGCTTGCTTCAGTTCCCTTATCTGCAAAAATGAATCTGAGAAGGAAATGGCAAACTACTCCAGAATCTTTGCCAAGAAAACCCCAAACGAGGTCACAAAGAGTCAGACATGACTGAAATGACAAATAATAAACAAACTGTCTCTAGGATAAAAAAAAACCAAATTCCTCAGCCTGACACATAGGGCCTTCTATAATCTGGCATCAACCTGCCTTTCCAGTCTTACTTTTCACCACATGCTCTGTGTCCTAGCCAAGTGGAATGATTAATTTATCTCTGAACTCAACATGCCATCTCCTGCCTCCATGAATTTACA
The DNA here is from genome assembly GCF_900497805.2 of Vombatus ursinus. Classification (NCBI taxonomy): domain Eukaryota; kingdom Metazoa; phylum Chordata; class Mammalia; order Diprotodontia; family Vombatidae; genus Vombatus; species Vombatus ursinus. The sequence goes on along the minus strand of NW_020954713.1, from coordinate 5,893,847 downwards.
TAAGCTCCCCTCTCCCCATGTCTGGAATACATTCCCTCCTCCTCCCCATGTCTTAGAATCTCCAGGATTTAGCTCAGATGACATTGCCTTCATGAAGCCTTCCACTGCGATTCAAGGAAGGGAAATGGAACAGTCAAAAGGTCAATGAATTTGCAGTCAGAAGATTTGGGTTTGAAATTCCTGCTCTATTACTAATTAGATATGTGTTATCAGGTCAAACACTTTCCTTCTCTGAACTATAAAATGAGAGATGATATCTAACTTCTCTTCCAACTTCAAATCTTATGATTCTAGGAGGAGACTTTTCCCAAGAGAATAATGGCTGGAGCCAGGGCTAGAATTTGGGGTTACTGCCTCCCAGACCCTTTTTATCTCCTGGCTCACTGTCTATAATAATAGCACTGTAGGTAATATGTGATTAAGTGCCCAAGCAAGTATTAGAAGACACCATAGTGTGTGTATAATTCTGACATCCCTCCTCACACACATTCAGCTTAGGACTTTCATTCCTTAAATAGATCTTTGGGATGTGTGTATCTGTGTGTATATGTGTATGTGTTGTGTGCATTTGTGTATGTATGTTTGTGTATTTGTGTACATATATGTGTGAATGTATGTATGTGTATATGTGTATATATGTGTGTGTGTGCTACTTCCCTAAAGGAAAAAAAAAGGACTAAATGCACCAACTAGCAGGATACCATGTGGGTGCTTTGAGGTGTTTTCCTCTAGGCAGGTCAGTTTATTATTATTATTAACAATAGCTAATGGGGGGGTGGAGCCAAGATGGCGGAGGGAAAGCAGTGACTGTCTTGAACTCTCTCCCAAAGTCCTCCAAATACCTAAAAAAAACGGCTCTAAACAAATTTTAAAGCAGCAGAACCCACAAAAAGACAGAGTGAAACAAATTTCCAGCCAAAGACAGCCTGGATGGTTGATCAGAAAGGTATATCGCACTGGGCGGGGAGAGGAGCGCAGTTCGGCGTGGGCACGCAGGCCACAGTGATCCTGGAGCAGGCCTCAGAGGACTGAATCGCAGGCACCTGTGGTGGTTTCCAGACTTCTCAAACCAGGAACGCCAAACACAACTTAGAAGGTCAGTCAGAAAAGTTTGTGACTGCAGTGAGAGAGGAGCTAGGTCTCAGCCATAAGTCTTGAGCACGGCCTGGGCTTCAAGCCCATAGACTGAGGGGGGAATTGAGTGGCTGATCAGAGGGGTATTTCAAGGATCTCTTTGCCAGGGCTGAGGTAGGAATCTCTTGCTTTACTGGTGCTTGGATCTGGGTCACAGTTCTGAGGGGCGGTCCTGGGGCTAGGAGTAACGCTGGTGTGGTGAAGTTTGTTGTGACTGTGGAGAGGAAACACCTCGTCCCTTATCATACCACCTTGGAAGAACTAAAAATTTACAGGTCCCTAGAAGTACCTCCAAAAACAGCTGTACAAACCCCCGAAGCTTGGGGCAGTATACTCTTCACATTGGAAGCAGACTTTTACCATAACAAAGAGTTTAAAACTCAAGTAATTGGAAGGGATCATGAGCAAGCAGCACAAAAAGAGTCAGACTATATTATCTTACTTTGGTGACAAAGAATATCAAAACATACAACCAGAAGAAGACAACAAAGCCAAAGCTCCTACATCCAAAGCCTCCAAGAAAAGTATGAATTAGTCCCAGGCCTTGGAAGGGCTCCAAAGGGATTTTGAGAATTAAGTAAGAGAAGTAGAGGAAAAACTGAGAGTGATGCAAGAAAATCATGAAAAACAAGTCAACAGCTTGCTAAAGGAGACCCAAAAAAATGCTGAAGAAAATAACACCTTAAAAAATAGCCAAATGGCTAACTCAAATGGCAAAAGAGGTCCAAAAAGCCAATGAGGAGAAGAATGCCCTAAAAAGCAAAACTGGCCAAATGGAAAAGGAAGTCCAAAAGATTACTGAAGAAAATACTTCTTTAAAAATTAGAATAGAGCAATTGGAAGCTAGTGACTTTATGAGAAATCAAGACACTATAAAACAAATCCAAAAGAATGAAAAATTAGAAAACAATGTGAAATATCTCATTGGAAAAACAACTGACCTGGAAAATAGATCCAGGAGAGAGAACTTAAAAATTATTGGACTATCTGAAAGCCATGATCAAAAAAAGAGCCTAGACATCATCTTTCAAGAAATTATCAAGGAAAACTGTCCTGATATTTTAGAACCAGAGGGCAAAACAGAAATTGAAAGAATCCATCTAACCCCTCCTGAAGGAGATCCTCAAAGGAAAATTCCTAGGAATATTGTAGCCAAATTCCAGATTTCCCAGCTCAAGGAGAAAATATTGCAAACATCCAGAAAGAAACAATTCAAGTATTGTGGAAACACAATCAGGATAACACAAGATTTAGCAGTTTCTACATTAAGGGACAGGAGGACTTGGAATATGATATTCTGGAGGTCAAAGGGATAGGATTACAGCCAAGGATCACCTACCCAACAAAACTGAGCATAATCCTTCAGGGGAAAAAATAGACTTTCAGTGAAATAGAGGACTTTCAAGCATTCTTGATGCAAAGACCAGAGCTGAACAGAAAATTTGACTTTCAAATACAAGACTCAAGAGAAACATGAAGAGGTAAACATGAAAGAGAAATCATAAGAGACTTATTAAGGTTGAACTGTTGACATTCTGCATGGAAAGATGGTATTTGTAACTCATGAGTCCATTGTCAGTATTACAGCAGTTAGTGGGAAAAATTTATATGTATGTATGTAGATAGATAGATACATAGATAGATAGATAGATAGATAGAGGACACAGGGTGAGTTGAAGATGAAGGGATGATATCTGGAGAATAAAATTAAGGGGTGAGACAGGATTATATGGAGAGAAGGAGAAAAGGAGAGGTAGAATGGGGTAAATTATTTCACATAAAACAGAGAAGAAAAGGCTTTTACAGTGGAGGGGAAACAGGGGAAGTTGAGGGGGAATGAGTGAATCTTATTCTCATTGGATTTGGCTTAAGGAGAGAATAACATACACACTCAATTGAGTTTGGTGATCTATCTTACCCTACAGGAAAATGGGGGGGGTGGAGGACAAGAGAGTAGGAAGATGATAGAGTGGAGGGCAGATTGGGGGAGGGGGTAATCAGAAGCAAACAATTCTAAGGAGGGTCAGGGTCAAAAGAGAGAATATAATAAATGGGGGTCAGGATAGGATGAAGGGAAATATACTTAGTTCTTCACAACATGACTACTATGAAGTGTTTTGCATGACTGCACATGTATAGCCTGTATTGAGTTGCTTGCCTTCTCAATGAGGGTGGATGGGGAGGGAGGAAGGGAGAAAGTTTGGAACCCAAAGTTTTAAAAACAAAAGTTATGAAAAATTGTTTTAACATGCAACTGGGAAATAAGATATACAGGAAATGGGATATAGAAATCTATCCTGCCCTGTAAGAAAATTGAAGGGGAAGGAGATAAGAGAAGGGGGAGAGATAGAAGGGAGGGCAGATTAGGAGAAGGGATATTCAGAATGCATGTCATCTTGAGGTGGTGGGAGGGACAAGATGGGGAGGAAATTTGGAACTCAATATCTTGTGGAAGTGAATGTTGAAAACTAAAAATAAATAAATTAATAATATTGTAATCATATGTATGTGTATGTGTGTGTGTGTGTGTATATATATATATGTATATATATATATATATATACACACATAGCTGCTGGACCCAGATGGCTCTGGAGGAGAAAATGTGGTTGGTAACATTGCACATCCTTTCCTCACTTAAATCCACTTCACTTGTATGTAATAGTTTCACCTCCCCGAAGTCATGGTCCTATTCGAGAACAAAGGACAAACAACAACCTATCTTCCAGGGTTATTATAGGGCTTGAATGAGATAATGTCTAGAAAATATTGTGCTAGGTTTAAAAGGTTATATATCAGTAAGAAGGAGGAAGAGGAGGAGGAGGAGGATTGTTTTGTGCATATATATCCCAAAGCACCACGGGAGCAAAAGAAATCACCAAGTTTGGAAGTCTTTTGCCCTTGTGTCTTTAATAGAAAATATATCACTTGGTTTTCAGTTTGTTACTGATAAAGTACTCAATTAATATACAGATTACAAGTTTAATTAACTTCAGTTAACCTAATAAATGAGCAATTTGAGCTCATTTAAAAATCCCAAAGCTAAGCTACAAAGCCAGGAGCTTGTTGTTTGAAGGATGTTAGGAATCTCCAAAGCATTGTGCATGGATCTCATCACAAAGGAGTTCTCCAAGTCCTCAGTACTGGCTGGACCCCTGGGAAAGCTAAGAATAGAGATATCTAGGTAGAAAAAGCTTATGTTATCAGGGTCATATAATGTAGGCAGAAAGGGATAGAAGCTGGCTTTACACACACACACACACACACACACATACACACACACACACGAGTGTGTGTATAACATACACTTTTAAATAGATCCCTAACATTTATCAATTCAACAATTCTTTCTCTATCCTTTTCCCATTTTTAATATTTTATTGATTTCTTTTTTGCTTTTTACAATATGATCCCTTCCTAATAAACTATTCTCCCACAACCCTCCCTTGTAGATCATTTAATGCACCTCGTCAATCTGGCTCCCAATTGCTTTTTCAGTCATTTCCCATCACACTCTACTCTAGTTAAACTGGCTTTCTAGCTATTTCTTATACTGGGCATTCCATCTTCTCCCTCATGCTTTGTACCAGTGGCCCCTTGGGTCTGGAATGTATTCCCTCTTCATTTCTACCTTATAGAATCCCAAGCTTCCTTCAAAACATAGTTTAGTTGCCACTACCTACTATGTGCCAGACACTGTCCTAAACACTGGGGATACAAAAAGAGGCAAAAGATAGTTCCTGTCTTCAAGGAGCTTACAATATAATGGAGGACACACCATGCATGCAAATATATACAAAGCAAGCTACATACAAGATAAATAGGAAATGATCACCAGAGGGAAGGCACTAGAATCAAAAGGAGTTGGGAAAAGCTTCCTGTAGATTTTAGTTGGAACTTAAAGGAAACCAGAGAAGCCAGTAGGCAGAGAGGGAGGGACAGCATTTCAGGAACAAGGGAAGCCAGAGAAAATCTCCAGAGCCAAGAGATGGAATATCTTGTTCATGGAATACCCAAGAGGCCAGTGTCACTGGATAGAAAAGTACATGTCAAGGAATAAAGTCTAAGAAGAATAGAAAAGTAGGAGGGGGCTAAGTTATGAAGGACTTTAAATGACAAGTAGAACATTTTACGTTTGCCCCAGAAGTGATAGGAACTCACAGGAGTTTGTTGAATGGCAGGGAGTGGTGGAGCTAGTAGGTAACATGGTCAGACTTCTGCTTTAGGAAAATCAGTTTAGTGGCTTAATGGAAGATGGATTGGCATGGACAGAGACCTGAGGTAGGCATACCCAATAGCACCTATTGCAATAATCTAGGTGTGAATGATGAGGGTCTGCACTAGAGGGATGGCAGTGTCAGAGGAGGGAAAGGGGAATATTCCAGAGATATTACAGAGATAGAATCAATAGGCCTTGGCTATAGTTGGATATTGGGAGCAGGGGAAGAGATAATAGGAAATCCAGGATGACCCCTAGGTTGTAAGCCTAAGGAATCAGAAAGATGGTATAGCCCACTACAGTAACAAGGGTAGGGGGTAGGAGGAAAAGTAATGAATTCTGTTTTGGACATATTGAGTTAAATATGTCTCCTGGACATCTAGTTTGTAATGTCTGAAAGGCAGTTGAAAGATGAAAGGTTGGACATCAGCAGAAAGATTGGGACAGGAAAGGTAAATTTGAGAGTCATCATTGTGGAAATGGCAATTAAATCCAGGGGAACTGATGAGATCACCAAGAGAAGTAGTATAGAGGGAAAAGATAAGAGGACCCAGGACAGAGCCCTGAGGGACACCTGTGGTTAGAAGGTGTGATCTGGAGGAGAATCCTACAAAGGAGACTGAGAAGGAAGAGAACTAGGAGAAAGTAGTGTCCCTGAAAGACCTGGAAAGAAGAGAGAATCAAGGAAGAGGGAGTCATCAACAGTCAAAGGCTGTAGAGAGGTTGAGGAGAATGAGGATTAAGAAAAAAGTCACTTTAAGTATCACACATCAGTGTCAGGACTAGACTAAGAGACCATTGGTAACTTTGGAATGGTGGAATATCACCACTGGAAACTAGATTGTAAGGTGTTGAGGAGAGAATGAGAAGAGAGAAAGTGGAGGCACTTATTGAAGACAGCCTTTTTGAGGAGTTTAACTACAAAGAGAAAAGGAGACAGGGTGATAAATAGTGGTGATGGAGAGATCAAGTGAAAGGGTTTTCTTTTTTTTGTACTTTTTTACTTTAAACTTAAACACAAAATGAGAAAAGAAAAAAAATTGTCATGTACACAGTAGACTGTAAGAGAGGATTCAATATAAAAAAAATAAATTTCCATTTCAAGAAAACCTATATAATAAATACTACACATTGTTTTCGGAGCTGTCCAGCATTTCTTTGCTTCCTTGTTGGTTTTCTTTTGTTCTCTGCTGTGCACTTTTTAGTTTATTTTTTTCCTCTCCCAAGTGAGGGTTTTTCAGGATGAGAAAGACATGAGCATGTTTATGGGCAGTAGACAGGGAGAGATTGAAGATAAGTGAGAGAGTCAGGGTGCCAGAGGGGGCATTCTGTTGGAGGAGATGGGATAGAAGGGGCTGGGAAATTATTGTATCATTGTGTACTGTGTACATTTTACATTTATTTACTTGTACTCATACTCACTTGTATCCCTGGAATATAATGTAACTTCTTTGAGGACAGAGATGATTTTATTTCATTTTTATATCCCCTGAACCTAACACAGTGCCTTATCTATAGTGGATATTTAATAAATACTTTCTAAAATTGAATTAGAATAAAGAACAAGTTAAGTAAAACCAATTGACCCGGTAGCTACATCTGAGAGTATATGTACCATTCCACACCCATAGGACATCAGTTCTCTACTTCAGAGGAAGGAAGTGTATTTTATTGTCAGTTCTCTTCTCCCACAGCTGCTTATACTTCCACTCCCCCCCCAAAAAAAACAACTTATGGTATTTAATTCATATATACTTTGTATATGTTCTGTACTTATATGCTGTGTATGTTCTGTACTTCTCTTGGGCTACTTCCCCAACTCCCAATCAACTTGACAGGCAGGTTGCCCAGAGAAGTTCATCAGCATTGTATATAAGTTTCAGGATAGCATGCTTGCATGGGTTCTGGATAATGGATGATGCTCTTGTGCTTTCCCAGTCACCAATGGATTAAAGCAAGGCTCCCATGTTTTTTAACATGATGTTTTCAGTGATGTTGTTAGACATCTTCAACAAGAATGGAAACGGCATCAAGGTCAGCTACTGAAGGTAAATTATTTAACTTGAGAAAGCTACAAGCCAAGACTAAAGTGGAAGGAGAATTGGTGCAGGATTCTTTAGTTCACAGATGATTGTACATTCAATGAAGCCTCTGAGGCTAAGATGCAACAAAGTATGGATCAGGTCTCTGCTGCTTGTGCTAATTTTGGCCTAACAATTAACACCAAGAAAATAGAGGTGCTCCATCAGCTAGCACCACATCATCCATACGTGGAACCATCAGTTACAGTAAATAGAGAAATTTTGAATGCTGTGGATAAGTTCACTTACCTTGGCAGTATACTTTCCAAGGATGTCCACATAGATGATAAGGTCGACCCACGCATTGCCAGAGCTAGCTCAGCGTTTGGGAGATTCCGAAGGAAAGTGTGGGAGAGAAGAGGTATTAGACTGACTACCAAAGCGAAGGTCTACAGAGCTGTGGTGCTGACTTCATTGTTGTATGCCCATGAACACTGGACAGTATACCAGTGCCATGCCAGGAAACTGATTTTTTTCCATTTGAAATTTCTTAGGAAGAGTCTGAAGTTCACCTGGCAAGATAAGGTACTGGACACCAAGGTCCTTTCTCAAGTTAAGCTGCCAAGCATTCAAACTCTACTGCAGAGAGTGCAACTCCAGTAGGCTGGCCATATTTTTCAAATGCCAAATGTACATTTGTCTAAAAGACTATTTTATGGAAAATTCACACAAGGCAAATGCTCACATGGAGTTCAGAAGAAGTCTCTCCAAAGAACTTTGGAATCAATTGTGTGACATGGGAGTCACTGGAAGGACCCCTCAGTATGGCATGACTACATCAAAGAAGACACTCTGCTCTAAAAGCGAAGCACAATTGAAGTAGCTAAAATGAAACAGGACATGCACAAATGTAGAGACATCTCCTCTTCAAATGTTCACATGGACTAATTGTGCCTGACCTGTGGTAGAGCCTTCCAAGCTCAAAATGGTTTGATCAGTCACAACCAGATACACTGTACCTTGACTCCAACATAGTGATGTCACTATGGTCCTCTTAGAGAACAAAGGACAATAACCAACTAACTGGGGCAGCTAGGTTAGATGGATAGAGTGCCAGGCCTGGAGCCAGGAAGACTTGAATTCAAATCTGGCCTCAAACATTTATTAATTGTGTGACCTTGGGCAAGTCGCTTCACCCTATTTGCCTCAGTTTCCTCATCTGTAAAATGAGCTGGAGAAGGAAATGGCAAACCACTCCAGTATCGCTGCCAAGAAAACCCCAAATGGGGTCACAAAGAGTTGGACATGACTAAAATGTCGGAACAACAAAAAGCAGCTACTATGTGCCAGGCACCATACTAAACTATTTACAGATACTAATCTCATTCAATCTTCACAGTAAACCTGGGAGGTCAATGCTATTATTATTCCCATTTTATAGTTGAAGAAACTAAAGCAGACAAAATTTAAATGACTTGCCCAAGATCATACAGCTAGTAAATGTCTGAAGTCAAATTTCAATTCAGGTCTTCATGACTCTAAATCCAGTGTTCTAGCCACTATAACACTTAACTATCTGTCTTGTTACCAGTTGCCAGTACTAGTTGTTAGGCCTCCAAAGAGTCATTACTATACTGGAAGGTCCTTGAGAGAAGGGACAGTTTTTTTTCCCTCTCCTTTCTTTGTATCCCCTGTGCTTAGCACAATGCTGGCACAAAGAAGGCACTTAGTAAATGCTTGTTAACTGACAATTCCCTCAGGGTTGTAGGAGTAATCTTGAGGGTCACTGGGAAATTCTAGTGCTGTCACTCATGAGCCCCCATCCAATGTGTCCATTGATTGTCAGACATTCAGCTTTTAGGACAGTTATTTCTCTAACACGTAAAACAAGGACTACTATTATACAAACAACCCCTCAAACCAGAGTGCATACACTGGATTCATGGAGAAAATAGGCTCAAACCTGGAGAGTCTCCATGTCTAAAGTGCAGGCTCCCAGCTCCTGGTTACCTGGTGTCCTTTTCTCCCTTCATGGAGTCTTTAGGAAGCTCCATTAGGATATGGCTCTCTACTTAGGGCTAGGGCCCTCCATGAGTCTTGATGATGCATGTCCTCAGTGTGCCTACTTTGTCCTCAATGTGGCCCTCAGTTCCTAGTGCTGCCATCAGCCACAGATGTTCAGGAACCACTGCAACAGACTCTGACCTTCTAATAATTGCATCTACCTCCCAGATTTATTTAAGGATCAAATGAGATATTTGTAAAGTACTCAGCACAGTGCCTGGTACATGAATAAGTGCTTGTTTCCTTCCTTCTGTGCTTTTCAGACTCACAAGGTTGTCTGAAGTATAATTCCCTCTTGAGATTGAATCACCACAGCACTCTTCACTATGTTGGTCTGCTACTGCAATTTGTGAGTCAACAATCACTTGCTATGTTAAACATAAGCCCAGAGATGTGTCAATCATAAGATATTTCCTGGGTGACTCATTTGTCCTTATGAATGATTTAACCGCCCCCACACACCTTAATAAATAAGATCTTATTCCCAACTACTTTACACCTTTAATTGACTGGTTTAATCAATCTAGAAATGCAGGCTTTCTATATTTATATTAATGGGGAGAAAAATAAGACACACTTGCTATGACACTTGTATGAGCTAGGTCAGGGGTGAGGAACCTGCAGCCTCGAGGTTATGTATGACCTTCTAAGTCCTTGGGTGCAGCCTTTTGACTGAGTCCAAGTTTTACAGAATAAATCCATTTGTTAAGGGAAATTGTTCTGTGAAGTTTAGATTCAGTCATAGGGACACACTTGAGGAACTAGAGGGCTCTGTGTGTCCTCAAGGCCACAGGTTACCCACCCCTGAGCTAGGTTGCCGCCTTAATAGAATGTAAGCTCCCTGAGGGCAGCAAATGTTTCATTTTTTTACTTTGTATCTCTGATCGTCTAGCACAGTGACTGACAGTAATAGATGTTTAATCAATGCTTGTTGGTTGTTGATTGATTTGATGGGACCCAGAATGGTCATTGCATTTTACCTGAATTCTAATATCTAGGTTTCTTTACATCTTCTTGTAGCCATCCTTTTCTCCCCCATCCTTTTCTTGTGTAGGCGGGAAAAAAGAACTGAATCATTGGTCCCTATTACAAACCAGGCTCGCATCATTATTTGTACCAGACAGGCAGCTGAGTGACTGTTTACAAGCCTATATTTGTCCTAGTCATGTTCAACCTGGGATTATAACAAAAAGGCCCATGGAGAAATCTCATCTCGAATGTTTAAAACCCTTGCCACGTTCTTTTTGAGTGTGTTCTAAAAGTCATGTTTGGGTAGGCGTGGATCATGATAAAAGTACTTTGGTTAGAGCAGATTTGTGTCAGAAATGGGGTGGAAAATTTGCAAGCCTAGCAATTTTATGTAAAGCATGCACTGTTCAGACCAGTTAAGGGAGCTTGGAGAATTACTCATTTCAATTTCACAAGCATGGCACAGTAGAAAGAATAAGGAATGTGGAGACAAAGGTCCTGGATTCCAATCCCAATCCAATCCCAACCACAATTTGGAGATGTCACTTACCTGCTTGTGCCTCAGTCTCCTTATCTGTAAAATGAGGATAACAATAGCACCCACCTCCCAAGGCTGTTGTGAAGATCACATGAGGTAATATTTGTAAAAACATTTAGCACAGTACCTGGTACGTAATAGGTGCTTAAATTCCATTCCAAAAACCCTTAGAGGTCATATTGTCCAATCTCCTCATGAGTGAATAAAGAAAAAGGAGGCCCAGAGAGGTCAAGCAACTTACCCACGAATCATGAAAGTAGAAGTTGGCAAAGCTGGGATCTTAACTCAGGTCCTCTGACTCCAAACCAAACACTCTTTCCTCTGAACTACCCAGGAAGCAGCACCATTACCAATTATGACACTTTCAGGGGGAGTAATCAGAAAAGGCTTCATGGAAGAGATGACCCCTGAGCTGAGCCTTGAAGGATGAAAAAGATTCTGAAAGATGGAGATAATGAGAGAGTGTATTACAGGAATGGGGTGGGGGGTAGGGTTGGGGAGTAGCCAGTACAATGACATGGAGGTGGAAGATAGAGCACTGAGTTAGAATCTCTAGTTGTCCAATTTTGCTGTGAAGAAGAATAAAGGGGGATAGGAGTGAAAATATAGGTTGGAAGACTTTATATGCTGGGCCAAGGAGTTTTTATTTTAACCAATAAGCAATAGAGGAAAATGACTACCACAGTCCCTCTGTTCAGTCTCAAGGTTTCTTGGTATCTTTCTATAGAGCAAAAATTCTTTTTTTTTTTTTTTGGCGAGACAATGGGGTTAAGTGACTTGCCCAGGGTCACACAGCTAGTAAGTGTTATGTGTCTGAGGCCGGATTTGAACTCAGGTCCTCCTGAATCCAGGGTCTCTATCCACTGTGTCATCTAGCTGCCCCTATCGGGCAAAAATTCTTAAGCTTTTTTTTAATTTCTCAAAGTTTTCTTTGTCACTCTGATGAAGGATATGGACCTCCTTTCAGAATACTGTTTTTTAAAGTAAAGAATAAAATACAGAGGATTACAAAGAAAATTATGTATTATAATACTTTTTTAATATACAGACCCTAGGTTAAGAATTTATGTTTTAGAGCCACTCAATTCATCTAATAAATATTTATTAAACAGTAAATTAATGCAAAAAAATTGCTAGATACCAGGCTCAGACCTGAGATTGAACTGTGATGCAGAACCCTGGAACAAATTGGCCCTGGTCCATAGAACCTCTCATCACAAAAAGCTGTTGGCTATTGGCTAAGTGACTAAAATTCTCTGAAGTCTCCCTAGTTAACTTCAAGACTAAAATCCCACCTTCTAATAGAAACCCTTCTTCATCTGCCAGTTGCTAGTGCCTTCCCTTCTGAGATTATCCATCTAATCTGTATACACACACATGTATATGTGTGTATGTGTATATATATATATATGTGTGTGTATGTATATATGTGCATATGTATACATATCTATCTATCTATCTATCTATCTATCTATCTATCTATCTATCTATCTATCTAATGCCTGGCCCACAGTGTGCTTAATAAATGCTTATTGACTGACTGACTTGTTGACTACCATGTTAACAGAGTTCTTTGCCTCCAGGGATGGAGTTTCCCAGTTTAATAATTGGATGATTGGTTGCAAGTACAGGCCCAGCTTCCACTGGATAGGAGCCATGAGAGGAAAAAAGAAAAGAGCAAAGAAATATCACTGAAGTAAAAGATAAACCTTTTATTATGCTCAATTACAGTCCCTGTTGGGCATGTAATGATGGACATATTTTAGCCTGGGTGAGAATTGACTTTAATGGTGCCAACCAAGGCTCTGATTTAGTCTCTCTCCTGCTACAAACTCTCTGGATGTCTAGATCAAACAATCCCAGAATAATAAAAGGAGCTAATTGGCATAAGAATATGAGTTTAACCTGGGGAGGGAGGAAAACACTTCAGAAGAGAATGCAACTCAAGAGGTCTATTAGCAGAAATGTTGGAAAAAGAGAAAGCCACTTTACTGCCTGGGTGCCATGTCTAGAGATGTTATCCATGCAGCCTCGTATGCATAGAGCTGAGTGATACCACCCAACTAACAGCAATGAGTAACTCTTGGACATTCAGCATGTCAATTTTTCACTCAGTAATATTGATTTGGTCTGCCAACAAAACAAAAGAGGGGAGGAACAGTAACCTTGTTGTTTAGTATTGATCAGACTCTCACAACTTTTCTCTTTTTATAAATCAGGGTGAGACCCTGATAGTCTCCAAAATCTCTGTGTGGGGGTTGGGGTGCAGCACCACTAGCCTTTTCTATGACAGGCTTGTCATAGTACTCTTACTAAGCACCCCCATTCTGCAACCCACTATGGGTAGAATTGCCTTTGCTAAACATTTCCATTCTGCTAGCTATGACTTCAGGAATGGGAAACAAAACATGGAATCATAGATTGAGAGCTTGAAGGGACCAGAGGTCATCTCTACCAAATCTCTCATTTTACAGATGAGAAAACTGAGGCCAAGAAAAGTGAGAAGTGAAGTGACTTGGTATCATTATACCATAGAAATAAAGCTGGTAGGGACCTCAGAAGCTACCTACTCAAACCCTCTCAGTTTGTAGATGAGAAAACTGAAACCTTGAAAGGTAGTGTCTTACCCAAGGTCACACTGGCAGCAGACATCGAAGATGGAATTTGAACCCAGGTCCTCTGATTCCAGAAATAGGGCTCTTTCCTTTGTACTTCTCTGCATTGGTAGAGGGATTTCCCATACTAGGAGTTCCCTGAATTGATAAAAATCATAGTTCTGGACACCCAGCCTACCAAAAAAAATTTAGTAATAATTCCTTTTCAGATTATTGACTGCTCTGTTTCTTCTGTGGATATCTCCAAGATTCCCAAACATCAGCTGCAGTGGGTGCAACTGACCCTATTATATACTAATGATTAAAAATTGTGGCATAGTAGAAAGCATACTGAATTTGGAGTAAAGGGACTTTGGTTTAAATCCCAACTGAGACACTTATTTCCTGGGCATCCTTAAGCAAATCACTTTTCTCTGGATCTTTCTCATATATAAAATGCAAAGGTTAGACTAGATGGCTTCCAAGTTCCCTTCTAATCAACCAACCAATTAAGATTCATTAAGCTCCTACTATGTGCCAGGCACTGTGCTAAGCACTGAGGATACAAAAAGAAGCAAAAGATGGACCCTGCCCTCAAAGAGCTTACCTTCTAGATTTTTTCCTTTTCCTATGTTGTTATTATTCAGTCATGTCTGACTCTTCATAACACTATCTGGGGTTTTCTTGGCAGAGATACTGGAGTGGTTTGCCATTTTCCTTCTCTAGTTAATTTTACAGATGAGGAAACTGAGGCCAACAGGGTTAAGTGACTTGCCCAGGGTCACACAGCTAGTAAATGAGTCCTCTTGACTCTAGGCCCTATACTCCACAGTATCCACTGGGCCACCTACCTGCCTTCCCGTAAATGTGTTTTATTCAGTTAGGGCATGAACCTTATCCCCCAAAAGCCTGAAATTCCCAGTGTGTGATTGCAGCTGCCACCTCTGGGTTATTGTTCCATTATCTGACCTCCAAAACACAGCCCTTCATAAAGGCAACATTTCATTTATAACAAGTCAATCCTTTGGAAATGTTGCTTTGCATAAGCCAAAAGTAACTGTCAAAGGTCTTCTTAGGATTGAGAGCTGGGAAGGACCTTGGATGTCACCTAATCTAACCTCTATCAATACTTTATAAGAGATTCCAAGGCCCAGCTATGTGGAGGCCCAGTCACATGGCCTGCTCAAGTCATGCAGCTATTATGGCAAGTGAGCCAAGATCAAACTCAGGTCTTCTGACTCGAGCTCATAAGAGATTTAGGGCTATCAGGGCTGAAAAGGGCCTCTAGGGCCATCTAATTCATCTTCCTTATTTTACAGATGCCTGGAGAGGTTAAGTGACTTGATTAACATTTCTATAGCTCTTTAAGGTTGGCTAAGAATTGCCAGTGGATAGAGTACTGGGCCTGAAGTATGGAAGACTCATATTCCTGAGTTCAAATATGGTCTCAGACACTTACTAGCTGTGTGACCCTGGGCAAGTCACTTAACTCTGCCTCAGTTTCCTCATCTGTAAAATGAGATGGAGAAGGAAATGGCAAACCAATCCAGCATTTTTACCAAGAAAACTTCAAATTGGGTCACAAAGAGCTGGACATGACTGAAAAAACTATTAAACCAAAAAAAAAACCAAAACCAACCTTTAAAAACATCTCATTTTATCCTCACAACAACCCTGAAAGGTAGGTGCTGTTATTGTAACTATTTTACAGAGGAAGAAACTGAGGAAGGAAGCAGTTAAATGCTAGTCCAGGGTTACATAGCTAGCAAATGTCTGAGGCTGGATTTAAACCCAGAGCTCTACCCACAGTTCCACCTAGCTTCCTCTACCCAAGGTTATACAGATGGTTGGTGGTCAATTTAGTATTATAGATTCCTCACTGGAAGAGATCACAAAGGTCATTTAGTGCAATCACTTCTCCTCACTTCATTCTACAGATGAAGACATCAATGCCCAAGGAGGAGATGTGACTTATCCAGGGTTATATAGGTAATCAATGTTTGTCATTGTCCAGTCATTTTCAGTTATGTCTGACTCTTCATGACCCCATTTAGGGTTTTCTTGGCAGAGATACTAGAGTGATTTGCCATTTTCTTCTCTAGCTCATTTTACAGATGAGGAAACTGAGGCGAACAGGGTTAAGTGACTTTCCCAGGGTCACACAGCTAGTAGTGTCTGAGACCAGATGTAAATTCAGGAAGATGATAATCATCAATCAACAAACATTTTATAAAGTGCCTAATATGTGCCAAGAACCAGGTTACACTTATAAATACAAAGACAAAAGTGAAACAGTCCCTGCTCTCATATATGTTACATTCTATCTGGGGAAAAGCCTGTGCACAGAGAGAGACAGGCAGATAGATATAGATATAGATATAGATATAGATATAGATATAGATATAGATATAGATATAGATATAGATGTAGATATAGATATAGATATAGATGCAAATAAATACACAGTAATTGGGGAGACGGGGTGCTAGTGCTAAGGGGGACTAGGAAAGGCTCCACAAAGGTGATGCTTAGGCTCAGTATTGAAGGAACCCAGGGATACCAATTGCACATAAACAACCATATGCTAAATAAATACAAGGTGATTTTTTTTCCAATAAGCAATACTCAAGTTATCTATCAGTGTCATCTGTGTTCTTGGCCCCAGCAATGATAGTACTAAAATGGGCCACTTTCCTCTCTGGGCTTCTAGCTAGCTGACTTCTGGCTGACCCATCAGTGGATATCAAGGAGACGAGCTCACTTCTAAGACTTCATGCTTGGGTACAGAAATTAGGTTGAATTTTCTTGCCAGGAAAGGCTCATTAAGACAGGTCACCCAGTCCTCTATGTGAGGGCAAAGACTTCTATTATGCCCAATTGATGTGCAATACCAGGCTGAATACATTTCTCAGCCACATGCAGAATTCCAAAGAATGTCATTAAAAGGCCAAGGTGGGGTGGGGAGTGGGGACAAAATGAGCTCCTTTCTTTGTAGTTCTAAAGATGAAATTTTCTTGCTGGGGCACCCTGATGGAGAAGTCTGGATTGTGAAATGTTTGATTACAACTTCATGTCCAGAACAGCCCTCGACCCTCCATACCCCAACACATACAAGCATGATGACCTGACCCTCTGAAGCATTGGCTGACTGGGCAGGCTGCTCCCCTCTCACAGTGCAAAGAAACCTTTGTTTATAAATTCATCAGAGGCTCCTCTGCCCTCAGAGGAAGAGAACAAAGCATGTCTGGGAGCCTTGATTTTTGAAGAGAGGGGAGAAACGCTAGAGAAACCAGGACTTTATATAATTACCCAACCTGGGCCTTTAACTGAACTGGATTCAGCACCATAAATGGGAATTCTAGAAGCATTTGCTGTGTGAGGTAATTGACTTAAACACACATTAAAATGTGCTTCTTCAACTTCTGAAATGTCGCCAGACAACATTCAGGACAAGGCTCTGTATAGGTCCATTATATTTTCTTTGCAGAAAAGATACCTTACATTTAATAAAATAATATTTATAAAGTGCTTAGCACAGTGCCTGGTACATAATAGGTGCTTAATAAATGCTCTTTCCTTCTTTCTTCCCTTCTTTCCTATTTCCCTCCCTTCCTTTTCCCTCTCTCTCCTTCCCTCCTTTTTCTCCCTACCTCTCTCCTTTCTTTCTTCCTTCATCTCTCCCTTCCCTCTTTCCTTCCTCCCTCCCTCCCTCTCTTCCTTTTTTCCTTCCTCCCGCTATTTTCTCCCTCTCTCTTTTCCTTCCTTCCTTTCTCCCTCCTCCTCTCCCTTCCCCCTTCCCTCTGTTTCTCCTTTCCCTCTTTCTTTTCTTCCTCCCTTTCTCCCTTCCTCTTTCTTTTTCCTTCCTTCCTTCCTTCCTCCTTTCCTCCCTCCCTCCTTTTCCAACTCCCTCTTTTATTTCCTCCCTCCTTTCCTTCCTTCTTCCACAATAACTGATGCTTCAATAGCACTTTTCTCAGGGGGCTTGTTTTCTTCAGCTCTTCTTCCCTCCATCCTTCCATCCCTCCATCCTTCCATCCCTCCATCCTTCCATCCCTCCATCCCTCCATCCCTCCATCCCTCCATCCTTCCCTCTTGAAATTATTTTTAGTAGGTACACCTCTGTGTGTTTGTGGTATCTTGCACTTCTCCCTTTCACCAATAGAATGCAAGCTCTTTGGAGGCAGGAATTTTTTTTATGCTTATATGCCCAGCCACCAACATACCACCTTTCACATAGTAAGTGTTTCATAAGTGCTTGTTGAGTTGAATTGTGTTATTTCTCTCCACAGAATGTAAGCTTTTAGAGGACAAGTTCTGATTCACAGGTTCTTGGCACATAGTAGGCACTTAAGAAGTGCCTTTTTAGCCTTAAAACAACCACCTTATGAAACAAGTAATGCAAGTATTATTATACCCCTTCTACAGGTGAGAGAAGTTAAGTCACATTTGCTCTTGGTCACACAGTCAGTAAATATCAGGTTTTCCTGACTCTAGGGGTAGCACTCTATCCATTACACCATATTCAATCCAAAAAGACCATTCTGCCTCTCACTTATATTTTGTATGTTTAGCCATGTTGCATTTCTTCAGTGTGGGGCAGTGGATAGAGCCCTGGAGTTGGAGTCAGGAATGCCTGAATTTAAATCTCCCCTTAAATACTTCCTAGTTGCATGACCCTAAGCAGTTACTAAACTTCTCTCTGCCTCTAGTGCCTCATTTGTAATACTAAAAGGTCACACTCAGCTAAATCTATGATTTCCCTACCTTCCACTAGCTAGTAAAAGGTAAGCTTCCTAGGCAAGGAATGTTTTATTTTTCTTCTCAGAATACCTGGAGCTAACAAGTAGGGTGCCTTTCACATTTGCAAAATACTTGTTGAATTTTCATTTCAATGGTCTGACTCTTCGTGACCCCATTTGGAATTTTCTTGGCAAAGACACTGGAGTGCTTTGCCATTTCCTTCTCTAACTCATTTTACAGGTAAAGAAACTGAGGCAAACAGAGTAAAATTGGGTCACACAGCCAATAAGTGTCTGAGGTCAGATTTGAACTCAGGAAAAGGAGTTTTCTTAACTCCAGAACCAGCGCTCTATCCACTGCACCACTTGACTACTATTGAATAGATTCTACCCCTGCTGGTCCCATTCACTGCTAAGGAACTCCAGAGTCCAGCTCTCCCCAGAATTCTCCAAGGGCCACCCTAGACCAAACCCACCCAATTCCAGTACCCCTCCCCCATCTCCTAACCACAGGGAGGAACCATTTCATTCATTACATTAACTAGACTTGTGTTCAACCAAGCTGTCTCCATATTTGTAATGTGCCCTGCAGCAGCAGCTGAAATTTGTAGATGCCCCAGAAAATATTTCAGGAGCAACCTCCTTTCTCTGTGTTATTTACAAAATAGACAACTTGCTACTTCTAGTCTTGGAAAGAAGCCCTGATTTGCACACCTCTCAAAAGCATCAATATAAGGACAAATTGAGTGATGTTTTGCCTACAAAGAAAGAATAATAATAATAATAACAACCCTGTAAATCCTACCACACAAAGCTTTTTTTTTAAAATCCATTATCTTCTGACAGTTTTGTGTGGTAAGTGAAGATGAGTATTCTGATCTGCATTTACACATGGGTAAACTGAGATGGGGTAAGGGGCTTGCATAATAATACAGCAAGTTTATGGCAAAACTAGGAGGAATATCAGGATTTGGGGAAGGAAGGGGCCTTAAAGATCATCTAGTCCCAATTCCCTCCTTTTGCAGATAATGAAACTAAGTTGGAGAGAGGGAATGTGATTTGTCCACTCAATAGGTCCATCACAGAGTCAGGATTAGAACTCAAGTCTCCCAGTTCACCAATGTGCTTGTTTTTTTTTTTCCTATCCTCTAGCATTCCTGATGGAATCTAATGTTTCTTTTCCCATGATGATGCTGTTTCTAGCCTAGGGCATCATGGGGAAGATGGTGCCCTTTAGAATTAATAACAGTCCCTTCACATCAGAATGTGGTGTTCATATCTTACTGCAAATGAAGCAGCATTTCAAAGCCAGTGGATATTTCTGCTCAGTCCTTGAAAAGAAGCTCCAAGCTGCCCAATGTCACAGGCTATGGAGAACACCCCTGGGAAATAGGTGTATGAAGATGTACCTATATCAGACACACGTGTCCTATTTATAGGCAAATATGTGTCCCCAGCAATCATTTACACTAATTCTTTATGTGATCCCAACCTGGGGAATTTACAGGTCACAGCGATGGTTTAATTTCTCAGGTGATTTTCCTACAACCATCGTATGAGCTCCAGGCACTAAATAGCCTTGTAAAAATGATCGTTATTTTAATGAATCATGCCGTCCTCCTCCCTAGATGTACATTAGAAGTCAAAGCAGACGATGATCTACTAGTTTAAGACCTTTATTTTTTCTTTCCCCTCCCTACTGTTACTAAATTACTTGGCTTGTCAGTGAGTCAAGGGGCTGAATTATGGAAATGCAGAGATGCTTGAGAGAAGGCTGACTTAGTAAAATGGAATTCCTGTAATCTTACTCTAAATGGAAAGGTCAGTGTTATAACTTGATTCATAGAAATGAGAGGAAAACATATGCAGAGTATTGGTGTAAAAAGGCTAAAGGGTAAGGAGTCTTCTCCTTCATAACCTCAGCAGGACGCTGGGGAGCCCACAGGACATCCTCACATGTCCCAGGCTGGCATAGGTATATCCTCCAGAATAATAGGAATCGGTATAGAAATTGGCATAGAGGGTTAAGGATTATCTACTCTAACCCTTAATTTGCCCTTCATTTTATCCTTACTTTTACTTTTAATTTTAACCCTTAATTCTGAGGGTCAGAAAGGTCATGTGACTTGCCAAGGTCACATAGATAGCACCAGAGCTGAGATTTGCAATATATTTTACAAATATCATCTCATTTTACCCTCACAACAATTCGAAAGCATTTTACAGGTGAGGAAAATGAGGTAAATAGAGATTGAATGACTTACCCGTGGTCACATGGGCTAGTAAGTATTTGAGACTGGATTTGAACTCAGGTATTCCTGACTCCAGGACCAGAACTCTATCTACTGTGCCATCTAGTTGCCTCTAATATGGTATTACAAAATACATTATGACAAAAGGCTACTATGAATCCAATAACACTTATAAAAAGGATTTTACTTTATCCTTTATGATGGCATCTACAAATGTTTGAAAAGAGTAGGGCATAGATATGAAAGACATCTCCTCCTCATGCTTTCCTTCTGGCTTCCATAGCATCCTTCAAATCTCAGCTAAAATCCCACCTTCTACAAGAAGCTTCTCCCGGTCTCCCCCATTATTAGTTCCCTCTGTTGATCATCTCCATTTTTTCCTGTCCATATCCTGTTTGTCCATGGTTGTTTGCATGTTGCCTCCTCCATTAAACTGTGAGCTCCCTGAGAGCAGGGGCTATCTTTTATCTTTCTTTAGATCCCCAATATTTGGTACTGGACCTGATATACAGTAGGTGCTTAATAAAAGCTTGTTGATTGACTTGAGTAGGTGTGGCAGCAAAAAGAGCATGGAATTTGAAATCAGAGAGCCTGAGTTCAAATCTCAACTTTGCTATTCTCTATGGTACTGGGTGACCTTGGGCAGTAAATCATATCTTTCTGGGATTCATTTTCCCCATCTGAAAAATTAGACGGTTGGACTAGATGAACTCAAAGTCCCTTCCAGGTCTGAATCTATGATCCTAATAGCCATTTAGTAGGATTTGTAGCCTAGCATAAGGGATATGTCAGAGCCAACTCCAATTTGTTTTATGAAAGCCGATTGTTAAATTTACAGTATAATGATCCACAAGTCAAATTTTGTTGATCATCTCAACTTAAGAAATTATTAATAACGCAGATTAAATTTAAAAGTATATCCTGCCTTCATTTTTGTTCCCCAGAGAGATAGTTGTTAAACATTTACAAGCATATCCTGGCCTAGGAACCATTTCTAGGCTGTCATTAAGAATCCTTCAATGACCTCAACTGCTGAAAAGCTACTATAAAAATTCTTGGGGGCCTGATAAAAGTTATTACAAAACAAGTTTATAATATACACACAGAGAGAGTCCGTAAAAGCTTACTGATAGTAAGATATGGGCTAACAAGGCCAACCATAGACTCATAGATTCATTGTTTCTGGAGAGCAGGGACTAATGAAAGACATGAAAAGTACCCTGCATGCCGAAGAAGTCAGTTACTGGTTTAGATTCTGGTCTCTTTATTCAACTTTCTTGAATGAATGAATATTGCTGTCATCACCACCCCCATAGACGACATTTTATAAATATCTACTATAAGGGTGGGCAGCTAGGTGGCGCCATAGTGCAGAGTGCCAGGCCTGGAGTCAAGAGGACTCATCTTCCTGAGTTCAAATATGGCTTCAGACACATATTAGCTGTATGACCCTAGGCAAGTCACTTAACCCTGTTTGCCTCAGTTTCCTCATCTGTAAAATGAGCTGGAGAAGGAAATGGCAAACCACTCTAGTATCTTTGCCAAGAAAACCCCAAATAGGGTCACAAAGAGTTGGACATGACTGAACAACAACTATAAGGGTACTAGTAGATAGAGCACTAAACTTAGGGAGATCTGAATTAAAATCCATCCTCAGATACTTAGCTGTGTGACCCTGAGCAAGTCATTTAACATCTGTTTGCCTAAGTTTTCTCCTCTGAAAAGTGAGGGGTTTGGACTTGATGACCTTTAAGAATTCTTCCAATTCTAATCACTGATTTGATAAGCAAGCAAAGTATAGGCAGGAGCTCTTACTTCTGGGGCCTCCAGTCACAGACAAAAGTTCCCTGCCTAAGATTAAATCGGGTCTGTATTTTCTTCTGTGTTATGTCTCTCTTCATGTCATGGCTCCCCATCTGCTTACAAGAGGATGCTTGACCTTCTGCCTAGCAATAAAGACCCTGTGCAACACAATGCCATTTTCCAGGCTTAGGTCAGTCTCCCAAGACTCTAGAAAAGCTGGATGACTCTGTCTCCCATGTTCCATAATCTCTCATTTCAGAAGTCTGGTTCATGCCAATTCCTACCTGTGATTTAAGGTTTAGGGTGCCTGAAGAGCTTTACATGTATTATATCATTAATCCACACTTCATCAGAACATCATCACAACCCTGTAAGGTAGGGGCTATTATTATGCCCTTTTATAGATGAGGAAGCTAGGTTAAGTGACTTTCCCAGGGTCCCACGACTAGAAAGTATCTGAAGTTGGATACAAAATCAAGTTTTCTTGATTTCAAGTATAGGGATCTCTCCACTGTCAGGCAGCTAGTTGCCTTAAAATGCAACCCAAAGGCCATTACCTCTAGAAAGCATTCCTTGATTGTCTTGATCAATAACAGCCACCCTCCCCCCAGATGTCATGTAGTATTTTGTTTTTCCCTCTCTGATATACTCACCTTGTAAAAATGTTACAGCTTTCCTTGTATCTTATCATTCTATTTAGCCAAATAAACTATTCTTTACTGATTTTTAACCTTTTCTGTGTCCTGGACCCTGTGTCTCATGAAGCCCATGGACCACGTCACAAAATAATATATTTAAAAGTTTAAAATAAAAGATATAGAACTAAAAAGTAAACCAATTACATTGAAATGTATTTAGTGTAATTAAAAAAATCCACAGGCACCCTGAAATATACTAATGGACCCTTTAGGTGACAATGGGCCCCATATTAAGAATCTTTATTCTAGGAGGACCTGGAATATGTCATGATCTAAATGTGGTGCCTTCTCCATCCCCACTTATCTAAGTGCTTTGCACATGGTAAATGCTAGATAAATATTGTTAAATTAATAAATGCTTTATTTACTCTCCGAATTAGGGGTTCTTTACACACTTCCTGGACACAGTAACATTTATGGCTTGAATTTTAGAGTAAACAGCAAATAAAAGAAAGTGGGTAGAGTTGAGATGGCCCAGAAATGTAGATTTTAATCATGGGTTTGCCACTAATTATGCATGATCTTTGGCAACTTCCAGGCCTCGGTTCTAATGCCTGCTTCTCCAGGCTCAATGAAAGGGTTGGACTGAGTGATGTCCAGGTTTTGTTTGGGGTTTGTTTTTTTTTCTTTTTTGGGCTGCTCTGACACTCTCAGTGCTACTTTGTCAGGCTTAACAAATTTCACTGGATAGGCTGACAGCCCCTAATGAAGATGGCAACCTTCAACTAAACAAGAAAACTTTAGATTGAGAATAAAATGACCAACCCAGAACCAATCTACTAATCTGATGAAGCTCGACAGGTTTTACCTCTAGAAAACCTAAGTTCAATGCTCAGCAGGCACTCAGAGGCTCTTTGTCCTGTGGAATTAGCTGGGTGACCTTGGTCTAATCACTTAACCTCCTAGCCTCAGTTTCCTCTTCTGTCAAATGAGGGGGTTAGATTGGATGGCTTCTGAAATTCTTTCCAGCTCTTGGTCTAGGAGCCTATGATTAGGAAATGGGAAGAGCCATTACTGTTCTCAGTCCAAACCCAATAATGGATGACAGCCAGGTGAACTCTAGCTCATCAGCAAAAGCTCATCCACAAAGCTGATTGGTCAAGGTCAGCTGGACCTCTCTCCCTGTAGTGCTAAAGCATGGCAGAAGATCACAGCTCCTTCACATTGCAAGTTATCTCAAAATCAGCTGCAGACCAGGCACAGCTCTCCCCCAGATGCACTGCAGGGCAGAATGATCCGGGGCTATGCATGGATTTTACATTCAAAGAACTCCAAAGCAACCCTTGCTATCCCTGGGAAATGTAGGGCTGACTCTGTATCATGCAGGCTGAAATCCCCTTTGGCCCTAGTCTTTCTTCTGATGAGGACCCCTGTTTTATGAGAATGAATCAATACTTTTCTCTGGAGACAGCAGCTGGGATGTTTTGTCTGAATGACTGAAAGGAAGCAAAGATTCTTTTGTTCTTAAAAGGCTTCTATATTTTGGTGAAAGCCCCAGAACAGAGAAAGTCACAGTGGAAAAGGATGGTGAGTTTTCAAGCCGTGCCTCCTCCTGCATCACTCATACATACCCTATGGAGATCATTTGCACAAATGCATATGTAATAACGCCAAATGGGGGGCCTCTAAAACACTATTCTTTCATGCTGCTCCTGACTTGAGCAGAGGTTTAAAAAGAAATGTTTGCTTCCAATTATACTGTTACCATGATCTTGGATTTTAGCTGTTGGAAAACAAGAAGTTTGAACATAAGGGACGAATAATTGGGCATCTTTGGAGATGCAAGTGGGATGTGCTCCGAATGCCAAGCGGCTGTCTTCGCTGCATCAGGCTGTGAGACAAGAATAACCCAATAATGGATTCTGTGAATGCCAGGCTCTGAGGGTGGGGGAGCATGGGGACTGGATACAGGCAGAGCATAAGGAAGAAGAGGTTTCCGGCTTCAGGGTAGCAATTTTCATCCCGTGTATCAATGCAACAATTATCACCACTTGTCATTCAAAAAGGAATAATATGTTTTAAGGAATGTTTAGCCTTCTGGTGGTCCTTCTTGTCAGAATCAGAACAAGTGAATGAAATACCAAATATGAGCCAATAATTAGAGATGGAGGTCAATGAACTGTTGTGATCCTAGGATGCATTTAGAAAAGCATAGAATTCGGGACTGTGGAGGTTAATTGTCCTGCTTGAGTCTGTTCTGGTCATACCACATCCGGAGAATTGGTTGATTTTGGACGTTTTTAGGAAGGACATTGATAAGCCCACATCCAAAGAAAGGCAACTAGGATGGTGAAAAAGGGCTTCTGGATCAGGCCACACGAGGCTCAATTGAAGAAACCCTGAAAAAGAGGTACATGCCTTATATCCCCCCTCACTATCACCATGGCCTCTGATCCAGTGGCATTGACTTCCTCGCTCTTCCTCATACAAAAAACTCCATTCTGAGTCTGGGAATTTTCCCTAGCTGCCCCCCCCCACCATGCCTGGAATGTTCTCTCTTTCCATCTCTACCTCCTGGCCTCAAGTCCTAACCCAAATCTTGCCTTCCACAGGAAGCCTTTCAGGATGCCTTCAATTCTAGTACTTTTCTTCTGTTGGTTATCCCCAATTTATCCCGTTATTTAGATTTATTTGTACATAGTTGTTTGCATATTGTTGCTCCCATCAGAATGGGAGCTCTTTGAGATCAGGGACTATCTTTTGCTTTTTTTGTATTCTCAGTCCTTAGCACAGTGCCTATCACACATCAGAAGATGAATAATTATTTATTGACTGACCGACTAAAGAAGAGACAAGAAAGGTATCTTCAAATATCTGAGGTCTTTGATGTGGGAGAGGTTATAGGATGGATGGAGCCAAGATTGAACTCCTGGTCTATTACCAAATGGATAAGCAGTAGTGTCCTTCTGACTAACCCCCTAGGCCTCCCTTTACCTGTTGACCTCATGCTCTGAGAATTAAAGTGAAATCAACATCATCATTGCCCCTGGAAAAGGCTTCATCATTCTTGTGACTTCTCAAACCAAAACATCCCATCATGGTCACTACTCCCCTATAATGTTGTCTCTCCTGTTAGGAATGGAAGTTCCTTGAAGGTAGGGACTGTCTAGCTTCTGCATTTGTATGTGAGTGTTTGGCATATATTAAGTGTTTAATAAGTGTTTTTTTTTGTTTGTGTTGTTATTCATTCATTCAAGTTAAATGAAGGAAAATCACACATCATATACAGCTAACACTTACATAGTGCTTACTATGTGCTAGGTATGGTGCTAAGTACTTTATAATTATGATCTCATTTGGTCCTCAGAACAACCTTGGGAGGTGAGAGCTGTTATTACCCTCATTTAGTTGTTGAGGAAACTGGGGCAAACAGAGGTTAAGTGACTTGGCCAGGGTCACATAGCTAGTAAATGTCTAAGGTCAAAATTGAACTCAGGTCTTCCTGACTTCAAATGTCAGCACTCTATCCACTGTGCCAGCTAACTGCACAAAGACGGAAAAATTTGCTAATAATTAGAGCTGTCCAACAAGAAAATGACTATCTTAGTCAGTAGTGAGTTCCCTGTTGCAGGAAGTGGCTCAGAGGAAATATAGCCATTCTGAAAGGCAATTTAGAACTATGCACAAAAAAAATTAAGCTGTGCATACTTTGGACCCACTCATTCTACTACTAAATGTATGCCCCAAAGTAAGAAGAAAAAAAATCAATAGGTACAAAAATATTTGTGGCAATTTTTTAGTTGGTGGCAAAGAATCTCAAAGCAACAGAGTTCCCATCAACTCAATAGTGTTCAAACAATATGGTGTATGAAGCTAATAAAACCTTCACTTGATCCCTCTATCCTCATTAACTATTGTATTATTTCTCTTCTATCCTTTGTGACTAAACTACTCAAAAAGGTAATCTACTAGATGCCTCTGCTTTCTCTCCTCTCACTCTTCCCCTTACAATTTTCTGACTTCCAATATTATCATTCCACTGAAACTACTCTCTTCAAAGTTACCAAGGTTGCCAAATTCTCTGGAATTTTCTCTGTCTTTATTCTCCTTGACCCCTCTCCAGCCTCTGACACTATTGATCTCTCTCTCCTCTTTGATACTGTTCTTTCTAGGCTTCAAGGATACCCCTGTCTGCTGGTTTTCCTCCTACTGACTAGACTGCTCCTTCTCAGTCACCTCTGTTGATTCCTCATCCAGATCATGCCTTCTAACTGTACATACCCCCCCAGGTTCTATCCTGGGCCCTTTTCTCTTTTCGTTCTATACCACTTCACTTGATAAGCTCATCAGCTCCCATGGATTTAACTATCATCTCTATGCTGACAATTCTCAAATCTATCCATCTTGCTCTAACCTCACCAATAACCTCCAATCTCACATCTCCAAATGTTTTCAGATAGCTGAAACTGAATGTCCAGTAGATATCTTAAACTCAACATGTCCAAAACTGAACCCATTCTTCTTCTCCCCCCCCACCCTTTATCTATTACTTGTAGAGGGTATCACCATCCTCCCAATGCCTCAGGCCTACAACCTAGGAGTCATCCTGTACTCCTTACTATGTCTCACCTCCATATCCAAGCTGTGGCCAAAGCCTGATTTCACCTTTGAAACATCTCTTGAATATGCCCCCTTTTCTCCTCTGACACTGCCACATCTCTCGTGCAGGCCGTCATAACATCACGTTTGGCTTGTTGAAATAACCTGCTGGTGGCTCTCCTCACTCCAGCCCCTCCACCATTCAGCCAATAAAGTGATTTTCCTAAAGCAAAAGTCTAACCATATCAGCTCCTACTCCTTAAATGCCAATGGTTTCCTACTATTTCTGGGATCAAAAAATGCTCTGTTAGGCATTCTAAGTTCTTCATAACCAGCGTCCCCCCAAGCACTTTTCAAGTTTTCTTACATCTTTTTCCACCTTCCACTCCCATGTACTCTTCAATCCAGTGACATTGGCCCAGTTGCTGTTCTATGAACAAAACTCCATCTTTTGATTCTGAGCATTTTCTTTTTTCTTTTTTATAATTCAATAATGTTTTTATTTTCCAGTTGACAAAATGGATTACTTTTCCCTCCCTCCCTTGAAACAAATATGCTTAGTCAACCCAATAAGTTCCAGCACTGATATTAACATCAATTCTTTGAAAAATTTGAGTTCAGAATTCTCTCCCTCTCTTCCACCCCTCCCCTATGCATTGTGAAAGCAAGACATGTGATATCAATTATACATGTGAAATCATGTGAAGCATATTTCCATATTAGCCATATTGCAAGAAAAAAAGCAAGAAAAATAAAGTGAAAAAGTATGCTTCAAATTGCACTCAAACTCCATCAGTTCTTTCTCTAGAGGTGGATAGCATTCTTACCATAAGTCCTTCAGAATTGTCTTGGATCATTGTATTGCTCAGAATAACTAAGTCATTCACAGTTGATCATCATACAATATGGTTCTGCTCACTTCACATTGTATGAGTTCATATAAGTCTACTCAGGTTTTTCTAAAACCATCCTCCCCATCATTTCGTATAGCACAATAGTATCCCATCACAATAACAACTTACTTAGTCATTCCCCAACTGATGGGCATCCCCTTTGATTTCTAATTCTTTGCCACCACAAAAAAAAAAGCTGCTATAAATATTTTTTGTACTACAGGTCCTTTTCCTTTTATCTTTTTAGGATGCAGACTTAGTAGTGGTATTGATGGGTCAAAGGGTACGTACAACTTTATAGTCCTTCGGGCATAGTTTCAAATCATTCTCCAGAATGGTTGGATTCATTCATAAATCCACCAATAATGCATTAGTGTTCCAATTTTCACACATCCCTTCCAAAATTTGTCATTTTCATTTCCTGTCATGTGAGTCAATCTGATAAGTATGAAGTGGTACCTCGGGTTGTTATAATTTGCATTCCTCTAATCAATAGTGATTTAGAGCATTTTTTTATGTGACTATAGATAGTTTTGATTTCTTCTTCTGAAAATTGCCTGTTCAAATTCTTTGACCATTTTTATTTGGGGAATGACTTGTATTCTTACAAATTTGATTCAATTCTCTATATATTTGAGAAATGAGGCTCTTATTAGAGAAATTTGCTACATATTATATATATATAATATATATATATATATATATTTAGTTTCCTGCTTTTATCCTAATCTTTGTGGCATTGACTTTGTGTGAAAACTTCTTTGCTTAGTGTAATCAAAATTACATTTTAGATCCAGTAATGCTCTCTGTCACGTGCTTGGTCATAGATTCTTCCCTTATTCATAGATCTGACAGGCAAAGGATTCCATGCTCCCCTAATTTGCTTACATCATTTTTTGTCTTTTTTTATTAATTTATTTTGATTTATCAATAATCACTTCCATATGCTTTTGAGTTTAAAATTTTTCTCCCCCTTCCTCCCCAACACCTTCCCCGAGATGGTGCATAATCTGATATAGGCTATACATTTACATTCATATTAAACATATTTTCACATTAGTGATGTTGTAAGTAGAAATTAAAACCAATGGGAGGAACCATCAGAAAGAGGAAACAAAACTAAGCAGAGGAGAAAAAAATAACAATTCAGCTTCCATAGTTCTTTCTTTGGATGTGGATAGCATTTTCCATCACAAGGCCTCTGGGGATGTCTTAGATCCTTGTATTGCTGAGAAGGGTTAAGTTTATCAATATTAGTCATCACACAATGTGGCTGTTATTGTGTACAACGTTCTCTTGGTTCTGCTCATTTCACTCAGCATCAGACCATACAAGTCTTTCCAGGTTTTTCTGAAGTCAGCATGTTCATCATTTCTTATAGCACAATAGTATTCCATCACATTCATATACCACAACTTGCTCAGCCATTCCCCAATTGATGGGCATCCTCTCAATGTCCAATTCTTTGCCACCACAAAAAGAGCTGCTATGAATATTTTTGTACATGTAGGTCCTTTTCCCGTTTGTGTGATCTCTTTGGGATATAACCCTAGAAGTGCTATTGCTGGGTCAAAGGGTATACACATTTTTATAGTCCTTTGGGCATAGTTCCAAATTGCTCTCCAAAATGGTTGGATCATTTCACAACTCCACCAACAATGCATTAGTGTTCCAATTTTCCCACATCTTCTCCAACATTTATCATTTCCCTGTTTTGTCATGTTGGCCATTCTGATAGGTATGATGTGGTACCTCAGAGTTGTTTTGATTTGCATTTATCTAATCAATAGTGATTTAGAGCATTTTTTCATATGACTATAGATGGCTTTAATTTCTTCATCTGAGAACTGTCTGTTCATATCCTGTGACCACTTATCAATTGGGGAATGGCTTGTATTCTTATAAATTTGACTTAATTCTCTATATATTTTAGAAATGAGGCCCTCATCAGAGAGACTGGTTGTAAAAATTCTTTCCCCATTTTCTACCTTCCTTCTAATCTTAGTTGCATTGACTTTGTTTGTGCAAAAACTTTTCAATTTAATGTAATCAAAATTATCTATTTTGCTTTTCATAATGTTCTCTATCTCCTCTTTGGTCATGAATCCTTCTGTTCTCCACACATTTGACAGGTAAACTATTCCTTGCTTGCCCAGTTTGCTTATAGTATCAGCCTTTATATCTAAATCATGTACCCACTTCGACTTTATTTTGGTATATGGTGTGAGATTTTGGTCCATGTCTAGTTTCTGCCATACTATTTTCCAGTCTTCCCAGCAGTTTTTTTCAAAGAGAGGGTTCTTATCCCAGAAGCTGGGGTCTTTGGGTTTATCAAATAATACATTACTATAGTCATTGACTACTGTGTCTTGCATACTTAACCTATTCCACTGATCCACCACTCTATTTCTTAGCCAGTACCAAGCAGTTTTGATGATTGCTGCTTTATAATACAATTTAATATCTGGAATGACTAGGACATCTTCCTCTGCATTTCTTTTCATTAGTTCTCTTGATATTCTGGACCTTTTGTTCTTCCAAATGAATCTTGTTATTATTTTTTCTAACTCTATAAAATAATTTTTGGTAGTTTGATTGGTATGGCACTGAATAAGTAAATTAGCTTAGGTAGAAATGTCATTTTTATTATATTAGCTCAGCCTACCCATGAGCAACTGATGTTTTTCCAATTATTTAGATCTGATTTTATTTTCATGAAAAGTGTTTTGTAATTGTGTTCATAGAGTTCCTGGGTTTGTTTTGGGAAGTAGACTCCTAAATATTTTATAATGTCTACAGTAAGTTTAAATGGAATTTCTCGTTCTATCTCTTGCTGTAGGGCTTTGTCGGTAATATACAGAAATGTCGATGATTGATGTGGGTTTATTTTATAGCCTGCAACTTTGATAAAGTTTTTTATTATTTCAAGTAGTTTTTCACTTGATTCTCTGGGATTCACTAAGTATAACATCATGTCATCTGCAAAGAGTGATAGCTTTGTTTCTTCTTTGCCTATTCTAATGCCTTCAATGTCTTTTTCTTCTCTTACTGCTAAAGCTAACATTTCCAGTATGATGTTGAATAACAGTGGTGATAATGGACATCCTTGTTTCACCCCCAATCTTATTGGAAATGCTTCTAGCTTGTCCCCATTACATATTATGCTTGCTGAAGGTTTTAAATAGATGCTATTCATTATTTTAAGGAAGACTCCATTTATACCTATGCTCTATAGTGTTTTTAATAGGAATGGGTGTTGTATTTTGTCAAAAGCTTTTTCTGCATCTATTGAGATGATCATGTGGTTTCTGTTAGTTTTGGTGTTGATATGATGGATTATGCTGATAGTTTTCCTTATACTGAACCAGCCCTGCATTCCTGGTATAAATCCTACCTGGTCAGAGTGTATTATTCATGTGATAAGTTGCTGTAATCTATTTGCTAATATTTTGTTTAAAAATTTTACATCTATATTCATTAGAGAAATTGGTCTATAATTTTCTTTCTCTGTTTTGACTCTTCCTGGTTTAGGTGTCAGCAGCATACTTGTATCATAAAAAGAATTTGGTAAGATTCCTTCTTTACTATTTTACCAAACAGTTTATATAGTCTTGGAATTAATTGTTCTTTAAACGTTTGGTAAAATTCGCATGTAAATCCATCTGACCCTGGAGATTTTTTCCTAGGGAGCTCATCAATGACTTGTTCAATTTCTTTTTCTGGGATGGGGTTCTTTAAGTATTTTACTTCCTCTTCAGTTAATCTTGGCAATTTACCTTTTTGTAAATATATATCCATTTCACTAAGATTGTGAAATTTGTTGGCATGTAGTTGGGCAAAATAATTCCTAATTGTGGTTTTAATTTCCTCTTCCTTAGTGGTAGTTTCACCCTTTTCATTCTTGATATTAGTAATTCAGTTTTCTTCTTTCTTTTTTTTAATTAGATTAACCAAGGTTTATCTATTTTATTGTTTTTTTCATAAAACCAGCTCTTAGTTTTATTTATTAGTTCAATAGTTTTCTTAATTTCAATTTTATTAATGTTTCCTTTGGTTTTCAATATTTCTAATTTGGTGTTTAGTTGAGGATTTTTAATTTATTTTTTTTCTAGTTTTTTTAGTTGTATGCCCAATTCATTGTTCTCCTCTTTTTCTATTTTATTTATGTAAGCATTTAGAGATATAAAACTTCCCCTAAGAACTGCTTTTGCTGCATCTCAGAAGTTTTGGTATGCTGTCTCATTATTGTCATTCTCTTGAATGAAATTATTAATTGTTTCTATGATTTGTTCTTTGACCCAATCATTTTTTAGGATTAGATTATTTAGTTTCCAATTATTTTTAGTCTCTTTCCATGGCCCTTTACTACATATAATTTTTATTGCATCATGATCTGAAAAGGATGCATTTAATATTTCTGCCTTTTATTGGATTGTGAGGTTTTTATGCCCTAATACATGGTCAATTTTTGTGTATGTGCCATGTACCACCGAGAAAAAAGTATATTCCTTTCTATCCACATTCAATTTTCTCCAGAGGTCTATCATACCTAACTTTTCTAATGTTCTATTCACCTCTTTAACTTCTTTCTTGTTTATTTTGTGGTTAGATTTATCTAGTTCAGATAGGGGGAGGTTGAGGTCCACCACTAGTATAGTTTTGCTGTCTATTTCTTCCTGTAACTCCCTGAACTTCTCCTCTAAGAATCTGGATGCTATACCATTTGGTGCATATATGTTTAGTAATGATATTACATCATTGTCTATGGTGCCTTTTAGCAGGATGTAGTTTCCTTCCTTATCTCTTTTGATAAGATCTATTTTTGCTTTTGCTTTGTCTGAGATCAGGATTGCTACCCTTGCTTTTTTTACTTCAGCTGAAGCATAATATATTTTGCTCCAGCCTTTTACCCTTACACTGTATGTGTCACTCTTTTTCAAATGTGTTTCCTGTAAACAACATATTGTAGAATTGTGGTCTTTAATCCACTCTGCTATATGCTTCCATTTTATAGGAGAGTTCATCCCATTCACATTCACAGTTATGATTACTATTTGTGTCCTTTCTACATCTTCCCCCCCCATTTATGCTTTTCTTTCTCCTTTCTCCTTTTCCCCCCTCACTAGTGTTTTGCTTTTGACCACTGCCTCCTTCAGTCCCATCTCCCTTCTGTTATCCCTTTCCCTTTTCTTCCCCTTTACCCTTACTGCTTCTTCCCTCCCTTCTGTCCCCCCTGCCTTTTCTTTCCCCTTTTCCCTTCTACTGCCTATAGTGCAAGTTAGATTTCTATACCTGACTGATTATGTTATTCCCTTCTTGAGCCAAATCTGATAAGAGTAAGGTTTAAACAATGCTCATCCCCCTCCTTTCTTTCCCTCTGCTCTAAAAGGTTTTCCTGTAATGTAATTTACCCTTGTCTGCCTCCTCCTTTCTCAGTACATTTTCTTAGCTCAGACTAATCCACTTACTTGGATCCATTTAACCCACTTGATTAAATTTTTTTTATCATTACATCAAAGTCGAATTATATCCACCCCCTTTATGTACACTCCTTTAATATGGTATAATGACAATACAGTTCTCAGGAGTTGCAAGTGTCATCTTCCCTTGTAGGGATGTAAACATTTTGCCCTTATTAACAACATATTGTATTTTTCTGTCCCATTTATCTTTTTATGTCTCTCCTGAATCTTGGACTTGAAGATCAAAATTTTTGTTGAGTTCTGGTCTTTTTATCAGGAACATTTGGAAGTCCCCTATTTTGTTGAATATCCATATCCTTCCCTGAAAAATCATGCTCATTTTCACTGGGTAGTTAATCATTGGCTGCATTCCAAGCTCCTTTGCCTTATGGAATATCATGTTCCATGCCCTACGGTCTTTTAATGTAGAGGCTGCAAGGTCCTGTGTAATACTGACTGTGGCTCCATGATATTTAAATTGTTTCTTTCTGGCTGCTTACAGTAATTTCTCTTTAATCTGGTAATTTTGGAATTTAGCTATTATATTCCATGGCATTTTCAATTTGGGATCTCTTTCAGGCGGGGAGCAGTGGAATCTTTCTATAGTTATTTTACCTTCAGGTTCTAGGACTTTAGGGCAGTTTTCCTTTATGATTTCCTGAAGGATATTGTCCAGGCTCTTTTTTTCATCATGACTTTCAGGTAGGCCTATAATTTTTAAATTGTCTCTCCTGGATTGATTTTCCAGGTCAGCTGTTTTACCCATGAGGTATTTAACGTTTTCATCTATTTTTTCATTTTTTTGTTTCTGTTTGACTGATTCTTGCTCTCTCATAGAGTCATTAATTTCCATTTGTTCAATTCTCATTTTTAACATATTGTTTTTTTCTGTTAGATTTTGTACTTTCTTCTCCAATTGGTCAATTGTATTTTTAAGGGATTTATTTTCTTCATTGTCCTTTTTTTTCCAATTGGCCAATTGTTTGTTTTAGGGACTTGTTTTCTTCAGTGTACTTTTTTTCCAATTGGCCAATTGTACTTTTAAAGGACTCTCTACCTCTCTCATTTGACTTTTAAAATCCTTCTTGAGTTCTTCTAAGAAGGTTTTTTGGGCTTCAGGCCAGTTCATATTCCCTTTTGATGTTGCAGATGGGGTTTGATAACAGTGTTGTCCTCTTCAGAATTTCTGTCTTGATCTTCACTCTTCTCATAATATGAATCAATCTTATGTTTCTTTCTACTCGTGGTGTTTCTTTATTCCCTGGCCTTTAAAGAGATTAAGCTGTCCTGCTGGGGAGCAGAGGGCACTGACTCAAGCTTCTTGTGTTGGGAGCCTAGGTCTTGGTCATTGGCTTTGTTTGCTGTGGCCTCTTATGTTGGCAATTGGAGGCTATAGGGTTCTGGCAGCTTATCTGGTGCTGGTCTGGAATCAGCAAGGCTGGGACTTTCAGGTAAATCTAGGTTGCTACATCATTCTTTATGTCTAAATCATATACCCATTTTGACCTTACTTAGGTATATGGTGTGAGGTGTTGGTTTACATGAATCTTCTGCCAAACTACTTTTTAGTTTTTCCAGTAGTTTTTGTCAAATAATAAGTTGTCCCCAAAGCTTTGATCTTTGGGTTTATCAAACTCCAGATAACTACAGTAATTTACTACTATGTATTGTTTACCTAATTTATTTTCCTGATCCACCAGTCTATTTCTTAGCCAGTACTAGATTGTTTTCTTGATTACTGCTTTGTAATATAATTGGAAATCTAGTACTGCTAGGCCACCTTCCTTCACATTTTTCCATTAATTTCCTTGATATTCTTGACCTTTTGTTCTTCCAGATGAGTTTTGTTATTATTTGTTTCTAGCTTTATGCAATTTTTTTTATCATTTGATTAGTATGGCACTGAATAAATAAATTTAGTAAATTAAATTAAATGTATTTATTTATAAATATTTAAAATTATCATTTTTATTATATTGGTTCAACCTACCCATGAGCAATTAATATTTCTCCAGTTGTTTAGATCTCTCTTTATTTCTGTGAAAAGTGTTTTATAATTGTATGAAAATAGTTCTGGAGTTTGTCTTGGCAAGTAGACTCCCAAGTACTTTATATTGTCTGTGATTATTTTAAATTGAATTTCTATTTCTTCATGCTATGGTTTGTTGATAGGATATAGAAATGCTGATGATTTAAATGGCTCTATTTTATATCCTGCAACTCTGCTAAAGTTGTTAATTATTTCAACTAGGTTTTTAGTCAATTCTCTAGGATTCTCTAAGTATTCTATCATACCATCTGCAAAGAATGATGGTTTGTTTCCTCACCACCTATTCTAATTTCTTCAATTTATTTTTCTTCTCTTATTGCCATAGCTAGAATTTCTAGTACAATATTGAATAAGAGTGGTGATAATAGACATCCGGTCTTCACCCCTGTTCTTAATGGGAAGGCTTCTAGCTTATCACCATTACAAATAATGCTTACTAATGATTTAGATAAACACTATTTATCATTTTAATGAAAGTTCCACTTATTCCTATGTTTTCCAGTGTTTTAGTTAATAGGACTAAGTGTTGTATTTTGTCAAAAGCTTTTGCATTTATTGAGATAGTCATATGATTTTTCTTGTTTTTACTATCAATATGGTCAATTTTGTTGATGGGTTTTGTTTTGTTTTGTTATGTTTTGGTGAGGCAATTGGGGTTAAGTGACTTGCCCAGAGTCACACAGCTAGTGAGTGTTATGTGTCTGAGGCCAGATTTGATCTCAGGTCCCTCTTGACTCCAGGGCCAGTGCTCTATCCACTATGCCACCTAGCTGCCCCTGATGGTTTTCTTAATATTGGACCAGCCCTGCATTCCTGATATAAATCCTACCTGGCCATAATGTATGATCTTTGTGATATATTGCTGTAATCTCCTACCAAATATTTTATTTAAAATTTTTGCATCAATATTCGTTAGGGAAATTGTACTAGAGTTTTCTTTCTCTTTTGCTCTTTGCTCTTCCTGATTTAGGTATCGGCACCATATTTGTGTCATTAAAAAAAAATTCAGTAGGACTCCTTTATCTATTTTTCCAAACATTTTATATAATATTGGAATTAATCATTCTTTAAATGTTTAGTAGAATTCACTTGTGAATCCATCTGGTTCTGGGGATTTTTTTAGGAAGCTCATATATGACTTGTTCAATTGTTTTGTCTCTCTCATTTTATACTGCCCTTCCTCAAATGTCTGTTTTGCTTCTGTCCACTGCCTTCTTTAATTCACCCCCTCTTTTATCAGTCCCCTCTTGTATTATCCATTTCCTCCTTCATCATAAAAGCTCTTCCTTTCATACTTCTTTTATGTGAGATTTTTTTTTCTAATTCTTCATGTGCCTTCCCCCTTCTCCCAGTGCATCCATCTTTCTCACTCTTTAATTTTTTTTCAAAAATCTTCCCATCATAGTCAATTCACACCTATGCCCTAAGTTTATGTATACTCTTTCTAACTGTCCTTATAATAATAAAATTCTTAGGAATTACAAGTATCATCTTCCCATATAGGAATATAAACATTTTAATCATGTTAAGTCCTGCATGATTTCTTTTTCATGTTTATCTTTTTATGCTTCTCTTGAGTCTTGTGCTTGAATGTCAAATTTTCTATTCAGCTCTGATCTTTTCATCAGGGATGTTTGAAAGTCCTCTATTTCACTTAATATCCATTTTTCCCCTTGAAGGATTATACTTAGTTGTGCTGTGTAGGTTATCCTTTGTTGTAATCTTAGTTCCTTTGCCTTCTACTCCTTCGATGTAGAAGCCACTAAATCTTGTGTGATCCTGACTGTGGCTCCAAGATATTTGAATTGTTTCTTTCTGGCTGCTTGCAATATTTTCTCCTTGACCTAGGAACTCTGGAATTTGGCTACAATATTTCCAGGCATTTTCATTCATCACCTTCAGGAAGTGAGCAGTGGATTCTTTCCATTTCTATTTTACCCTCTGCTTCTAGGATATCAGGGCAATTTTCCTTGATAATTTCCTGAAATATAATGTCTGGGTTCTTTTTTTGATCATGGCTTTCAGGTAGTTCACTGATTCTTAAATTATCTCTCCTTGATCTATTTTCTAGGTTAGTTGTTCTTTTTATGATGAGATATTTCACATTTTCTTCTACTTTTTCATTTTTTTGATTTTGTTTTATTGTTTCTTGATGTCTCATGGAGGCATTAGCTTCCAGTTGTCCAATTTTAATTTTTAAGGAATTTTTTTTTCTTTAGTGAGCTTTTGTACCTCTTTTTCAGTTAACTGGTTTGGCTTTTTAAGTAGTTCTCTTCAATGTATTTTGTGCCTCTTTACCATTTGGCCAATTTTACTTTTTAATGTAATATTTTCTTCAGCACTTTTTGTGACTCTTTTACCAAACTATTGACTCTTTTCATAATTTTCTAACATCACTCTCATTTATTTTCCCAATTTTTATTCTATCTCACTTATTTGATTTTTAAAATCCTTTTTGAGTTCTTCTAGGAATTCTTGTTGGGTTTGTGTCCAATTGACATTTGTTTCTGAGGCTTTGCTTTTAGCTGTTTCGACATTGATCTCTTCTTCTAAGTTTGTGTCTTGATCTTCCCTGTCACCATAGTAAATTTTTTGTTATTAGGTTCTCTTTTTTTTCTATTTGCTCATTTTCCCAACTTATTTCTTGCCATTTATGTTAAAGTTGAGTCATGCTCCTGATGTGGAGGACACACTGTTCCAAGCTTCAGGTTTTTCATGCTAATGTTTTCAAAGTTAGTTCTGGAGTAAGCTGTTGGTGCTTCCAAGATGGTATGATCCAAGGACAGTTGTAGTTGTTGTTTTCCTGTCCTGTGCTCTGGTCTTTACCTAGGAAGGGACCTTGCTTCCCTGAAGATACAAATGCTAATGCTCCTATTGGCCCTGGAACTGTGCCCATAATCTTCTTCTGAGCAGTTGTCCAACTCCATTACTATCTTTAGGATGAGAGCTCCCAAAGCTGCTGTTGCTGTTGTCATAGCTAGATCCAAGGCCTACTGCTGGTATGCTTCTGGCTGCCCCTACACATGGTGTCAGAGATCTCTCTTGCCAATTATATCTACAACCTTATGTTGGCTCTGCCACTCCAGAATTCAATTTGAAGTATTATTTTAAAGTTGTTTGGAGGGGAATGTTAGGAGGGTTCAGCTAAATTGTTGCTTGTGCCCCAGGATCTTTTTCTTAATAATCAGTTCTGGCCATTTTCTATGGCTGTCCCAAATGCTTCTTCCTCCACATCTCTGTCTTTCTGGCTTCCCTGGCTTCTTTAATCCCCAAGTAAAATCCCACCTAAAGAAAGCCTTTCCTAACTCCTCCTCATTCTGGTGCCTTCCCTCTCTTATTTCCAGTTTATCCTGTATATAGTTTGTCTGTACATATTTGTATGCTTATTGATTCCCCCATTAGATTGAAAGCTCCTTGATGGAAAGGACTGTCTTTTGCCTTTTTTTGTTTCCTTAGTCCTTAGCACAGTGCCTAGAGCATTGAAGGTAATTGTTGTTTTGTTATTTCAGTTGTGTTCAACTCTTCATGACACCTTTTAGGGTTCTCTAGTCAAAGACACTGGAGTTCTTCTACAACTTATTTTACAGATGAGGAAACTGAGGCAAATAGGGTTAAGTGATTTGCCCAGTGTCACACAGTTAGTGAGTGTCCAAAGCTGGATTTGAAATCAGGTCTAACTTCAGGTCTATTTACTCTGCCACCTAGCTGTTCCATAATAGGTACTTAATAAATGTTTAGTGACTGATTGATTAGAATATTAATGTGCCATAATAGGTGTTTAATAAATGCTTGGTGATGTGTAGACTTGAAACAACAGTTTCAGAGAAACCTGGGAAGGCTTGTATGAACTGATACAAAGTGAACTGAGCAGAACCAGGTGAATTATTTATACACTAAAAATTATACTGTAAAGACAACAACTTTGAGTGATTTAAAAACTCTGAGCAACATAATGACTGACCATGATTTCAGAGGATAGTTGAAGAAATGTGTTACACACCTCCTGACAGAATGGTGACAGACTCAGGGTCCAGAATGAGACATACATTTTTCATACAACCAATGAAATTTGTTTTGCTTAGCTACACATATTTCTTATGAGGGTTTTGTTTTTCTTTTTTTCTTTTTCCCCCTGTGGGGAAAAGGAAGGAGTTGAGAGGACTAGAAAATAGATTTTTCTTAACTGAGAAAAATAAAAAATTAAACTGGCAAAAACATACCATATTACCTCTAGGGTCCCCTGCTCAAAATATTCAGACTCTTCTAAGCTTTAGTATCAGCTTAGCCTATCAATCATCATTCCTTCCCTCCCCCACTCCCTGTTAAATTAGTAACATTTCCCATCCTGATGTGAACATAAGGATGTGAGAGGGAGGAGAACTGTGAATGGTGGGGTAAGAGGGCAGGAAAATATTTTCCCTAGTCATCCCCTTTTAAATCCTCCCCTTTGGAGCTTACGTCACTGGGAGTCTTTAAAGGGCCAAGATGAAGGATCCCAGCAAGACCCACCTGTAGCAAGACTGACAGCAAACGAGCAATGATTTGACAAGCATCTGTTCCTTCTCACCCACCCAGCAGGGATGGAGATGGCGCACACAAGGAAATGAGTTTTTCTGAACAGTATTTACAGTCTCCAACAGTGATGCCCACACTCTAAAGAACCCATGTTGTTTTGCAAACACATTTCTCCCTCTAGCCCCTCTGAAAAGAGTGAGACTGTAACCATGCTGTCTCTGTCACATTTGGCAGGTGGCGTCTTGTTAAGGGAGGCAGCAGCATTTCACCCGTAGATTTGATGCCAGCAGGTGGGCAGTTTGGCCTCAGCACACATCACAATCTAAAGGAAAAGGGAAAGGATTGAAGCTAGAAGCCTTCAGTCCATCCATCTCCTTCTGAAAGCAGCCCTGCCATCTGCCCAGAAGAAAGAGCAAAAAGAGGGAGGGTAGAATGGCTCAAAACAAACAAATAATTCCATCCCATTACTGCTTTCTTCAGATAATCCACTGGAAATGTTGAGCTTTAGGGAGTCACAAGGTCTCAGATTAGGAGCCAAGTGCTCACTCTCCTCTTGCAGGACATCCTAAGATTAGGATATATATCTGGGTAGAGATGGAAGGGACCTCAGAAGTCTCTAGGTCCTCCATTTATAGTTCAAAATTCTGAAACCTAGGAAGGAAGCTAAATAATCTACCCAAGGTCACACAAGCAGTCAGGTGTCCAAAGGAAGATATGAAACCTGATCCTCTCACTTCCATAGTCAACATTCTTTCTACTATACTACAGGTGTGCTGAATCCCCTGGCCTTCATGACAACAAGGTGGGAGTCTGAATTCACTCTGGCCTTGGAGGATTAGAACCTTCTGATATCTAAACCATGCATCTGACCAAAGTCTCTTTTCACCTTTACCTGCC
This sequence comes from Vombatus ursinus, assembly GCF_900497805.2. Lineage (NCBI taxonomy): Eukaryota > Metazoa > Chordata > Mammalia > Diprotodontia > Vombatidae > Vombatus > Vombatus ursinus. Next base: position 5,852,460 of record NW_020954713.1, on the reverse strand, counting down.
ATCTCTATCAAATGACACAACATTTAAAGCACTTTGCACACTATAAAACACTATATAAATGCTACAATAGCAATAATAATGCAATCATAATATAATATAATTACTATTGTTGTTGCCTCTATTCTTAGAAACCAATATGGTATGTTAGAAATAGCTTGGGATTTGGAGTCAAAGAATTTAAGTTCAAATCTCAGTCTCTATTATTTACTGCCTGTGTGATCTTGGGCAAGTTGCTTAACCATGGGCCTTCAATTTCCTGACTTGTAAAATGAGGTAGTTGGGCTTGGTGGCTTCTAAGGTCCTTTCTAGATCTAAATCTTTGAGCCTTTATGACTGCGAGCACCAAACCAGGGGATCTGGCCCCAGCTCCCCTGTGCTGATGCCATTCTTAGTTATAGACACAAAATTTGACCTGGAAGAAGCTGAATAAATCATCTTGTCCAATGTCATAATTTTACAGATATGGAAACCAAGGTTTAGGGAAATAAATGACTTGATTGAAGCCACAGGGTTAGCAAATGGCAGAGCTGGGATTTGAACTCAGATGCATTTGGTGGCTCAGTGGCTAGAGTATCCATTCTGAATCCAGAGTCATGTTCTTTAATTCAAATCCAGCCTCTAGTTGTGTGACCCTGGGCAAGTCAATTAACCCCATTTGCCTTAATTTCCTCATCTGCAAATGATCTGGAGAAGGAAATGGCAAATCACTCCAGTAGCTTTGCCAAGAAAACCCCAAATGGAATGACAAAGAGTCAGACATGACTGAAAATACCGAACAACAACAACATTTTAATCCAAAATCACTACACTACCACATGGCCTCTCTAACATAATAGGTTCTTGAAGGGTAAGAGTCCTGTTCAACTGGTATACTCCCTTACCTCTTGTCCTCATCTTTTGGCTATCAAACTCTCACCTCCTTCTCCCCTTAGCCTTGTGATACAGTCATTGGCTCTTAGACAAAAATCATAGGAACATAGATCATAAATCCCTCAACATTTTTTCCTCTCATCCTTATTCCAGGTGTCCATTTCCACCACACTCAAACCATATTTTGAGCTCTGGAATCCCTGCTGTATCAGAACTAGGACATTCAATAGAGCATCTTCAGAACTGCCCTTCCTGGTTCCAGTCAACTCTGTGAGAGCCTTGGGGACTGCTTCCTACCAAGGATGAGTCATCATTTAGGGGCTTACAACTGTGAGATGACTGACTCCCCCAACTGACTGATGAGACAGAAGAGTCAATGGTTCAGTAAAGTATAAAAGGAAGGACCATCACCACCATCATCTTCCCACTTACCTTTCTCTCTTACTCTAAGCAAAGCATGACTCCACTGAGGGGTGGAGAAAGGTGGGTCCTTCTCTACCCCAGAATCATGGCAACCCTATCCATGCTTCCCATGAGGAGTATGGATTCAACCAGGCAAACTCACACCTGGGGCCCCAACAGCCTCTAACATCTTTTGAGTTTCCTTTCCTGAGTAGTAACCCCTAGGTGAATGAATGTATTTAGGCTTGGAAGCAAATCTGTGAGCTTGAAATGTCCAGAGGTCTACTAGAAGCCCTCAGTCCACTAGTCAAGTCGGTCTACTAGTGGGGATATGCTGGCCACTGTTGCCTAAGGTAGTTGACTGTGGATGTGACTGAACATGAAATTCAGAGGAAGTTCAAATTTGGAGAGATGCAATAGTGCATAATCAGTAACATGAAAATGCCTGATTAGAAAACTGTTTAACATGTCTATATGGTTTGAATTGTCTTGGAACAGCCTACCACCCATGTTCACTACACATATTGGAATATCTTTCCACCAGGCCACCCACTTTTTCCCATTGATGAGTTCCTCCTAGTCTCCATTTTGTGGAAGGACTCAGGACTTCATTCTTTTCTCCTGCCCCTGACTTTTTAGACTTCAAAATAATACCCCAGTGCTAGATTGCCATCATCCTCAACCCTCATCTCCCACATTCACCTCAGCTTATCAGTTTCCTTTTGTATGTCCTTCCCCCTAAAAATGGAAACTCATGGGTGCCTCCTCCCCTTCAGCCTGCACCAGTGAGCTGGTGGTGAAAAGGAACTGCAGTCAGGCCTGGCTTGAACTGTGACCAGTCCTATCCTGCCACCCTCCATGGAGTACCTCAACAGCATCCAGGCACCTGACTATGTCTTGGTGGCTTCCAACCATGTGGCCGCCAGCAACATCATCCAGATGAAGGACGATCATAACAAGATGTTTAAGATGAGTGAGAAGATCTTACTCCTGTGTGTTGGAGAGGCTGGAGACACTATGCAGTTTGCTGAATACATTCAGAAAAACTTACAGCTCTACAAGATATGCGATGAGTATGAATTGTTTTCCACAGCAGCAGCTAACTTCACACGTCGAAATCTCACTGACTACCTCTGGAATTGGACCCTACACCATGTCAACCTCCTGTTGGCTGGCTATCATGAGCATGAAGGACCCACACTGTACTATATGGACTACCTGGAAGCCCTGGCCAAAGCTCTATTTGCAGCCCACAGTTTTGGTGCCTTCTTGACCCTCAGCATACTAGATCATTATTACAAATCAAGTATCACACATGAAGAAGCAGTAGAGCTCCTGAAGAAAGGTCTGAAAGAGCTCCAGATATGCTTCATCCTGAACCTACCATCCTTCAGCATCAGGATCAACAACAAAGATGGCATCCATGAGCTAGACACCATCCTCCCTTCCAAGAGGAGCTCCTAATCTGCCACTGACCCCCAAACTGATCCCACCAGCCAGTTTACCTTTCTGTGACTGGCTCCTTTACTATTGTTTTCTACGCTTCTGAAATTCACAGAGAACTAGATGCCAATAAAGCTGAATATTGACAAAAAAAATTGTGGAAACTCATTGAGGGCAAGGACCATCTTACATTTTGTTTATATTTGTATCTATAGCATCTCACATTGTACCTGTCACATGCTAAACTTTTAAAAATGCTTATTTCCTCCCTCTTTCTTTCCTTTGCTGTACCCAAGAGCCCTGATGTTGCTGTATGAAGAAACCATCCACCCTGCTTCTAGTCCTGACCCCACAGTCACCATCAAGGAAAATAATTCTTTTGGAGAAGGAGCCAACCATCCCCACCAACTAATGACCAAATGTTATCTATGGGGCAAGCACAGAAGGAAGCATGTGCCAGACAAGTTAAACCACCACCACTACCTCGACCACCACTTCCCCCTCAGATTCCAAAGGAAATAGCCCATGACCCTGAACCCGAGAACCTTGAAATGGCAATGCCTTCCAAGACGCCTATTATATTCCTAGCCAGGGATACACAGCCCTTATTGAGGGCAGAAATAGCTATGGAGAAGAGGCGCACTTCTAACACCAATTTCTGTCTACCACCAATAGGCAGATAAATCCAAGTGCCCTAGGACTGACAGTACCTCCTAAACCTGGGATCCTGTTTCTAGCCCATTCAAGGAAGCAATTTGATTATCCCCCTACCCACCTCAGAGATGAGACCTGACAATTGCTTTCCATGGGTGTTATAGACATCGTTCCTAAAGACCCAGAAAGTACAAAGTTTTTGACATCAAATGGTTCATCATCAGAAATTGATATGTTTTTATCAGTAGAAATGACATTAAAGTAGATCCATTGCTGTCTGCTTTGCTAATGCATCCTAAGAATCATGCAACCTTTGCCTCTGACTTGCAGCTGAAATATCTTATATATGTTGTTTCTCCCTGTTGAATGTGCAATCCTTGAAAACAGGGACCATCTTTTCCTATTGCATCCCTAGGACTTTGTCCATGATATGCTTCAAAAATGTTTTCCATTCCTTCATTCATATGAGACATTCACCATTCCAGTCAGTGGAAGAGTTCCAGAGCTGAAAGGGTTAAGTGCTGAGAACATGGTCTCTGGTCTGGTGACAGTGACAAGGTAATTTTCAATCAGATGACAAGGGAAGCTTGACTGGAGCTGGCCCAACCATGTTAAGCTACGTGAAGAATCACTAAATTGAGACCATCCAGCTCAAATCCCTTGAATGTTCTTCACTTCTCTCCTCTTTTAACTGTAGCCTCTGAGAAAGAGCTGGCTCGTTTCCTTTCTGAAACCAAAACTTCTACCTACGCCCTTGAGTCCATATAGTCCTGTCTCTTCTGGGAGCATTCTTTCCCTCTTTTTATTTTGAATCTTTCCCTTTATACTGACCTTCCCAAGCTGCTTACAAATATTCCCATGTCTTCCCCTTTTCTTAAAAAAAAACTTCACTTGACCCTACCATCACATCAAGTAATTATCATTGATTTCCCTCTCATTCTCAAGCTGCTAGAAAGTGTTTTCTACTTTCAATGACTCCAATTCTTCACTGCCCACACACTGCTCATCTCCAAACGAGTCTTCTGATACCACTATTCTGCAGAACCTGCTCTCCCTGAGATTCTTAATGATGTCTTAGCTGCTAACACTAATGGACTTTTTCAGTTCTTATTCTCCTTGACCACCCTGCATCTTTCTGGCTGCCCACTTCTTCTCCTGAATATCCTCTCTTCCCTTCATGTCTGTGATACTACTCCTTCCGATCCCCCTCTCATTTCTCTGACCGCTCCTCTCAGCTTCTTCTGTGGCTCCATCTTCCATTTCCCACCTCTTGGAAGTCAGCATAGACCAAAGCTCTGCCCTGAGCCTTCTCCTCTTTTCTCTCTACATGCTCTTCTTTAGTAATCTCATTACTGCTCCTGGATTCAAATATCACCTCTATAAAAATGACTCTCAGAAGTATATATCCAGCCATCAATTCTCTCTGGAACTCCAGTCATGCATTATAACCTACCTGATAAATATCTCCTCATAGGTATCCTGGAAGCATATCCAATTCCCACTGGCTAATGCATATCCAATGGATGCATAAAATCTTAGAATTACCAGATAATTCAACAGCCATCTAGTCCAAATCATATTTTAAAAAGAATCCCTACTACAGGATATCCAATAAGCAATCAGTGAGGGAGAAACCACTACCTTCAGGAGTAGCTTAATCCAATTTTAGTGAGCTCCATTTTGAAAGGGTGTTCCTTTACAATAATCCCAAGTCTGCCTCTGTGTAACCTCCATCAATTGTTTCTAGTTTTTGCCCTCTGGTATTAAACTAAACATCTTGTGGCATCTAAAATTCTGAGAGACAAAGTTCTGGGTATGATTTATTGATTTATTAATTAGGCTAGCAAATAATCAATAAATTAAGGGCAATGATCTCTCCCAGTGACCAAAGATCCCAAGGCCACCTTAAATCTAGGTCTGTCTTTCTGATAACACATTATTGGGGCCTCCCTGAGAAGTAAAAGGCAATACTGATTGGTGGATAATTAATGAGGAGGTGTGCTTTTTTGTTTTGTTCAGACTCTCCTTGAGCCTGTTCATTTGGGGTTTTCTTGGCAAAGATATTTGAGCAATTTTCCATTTCCTTCTCCAGCTCATTTTATAGATGGGGAACTGAGGCAAATGGGGTTGTGACTTGCCCAGGGTCACACAGCTAGTAAGTGTCTGAGGCCAGGTTTGAACTCAGGAAAATGAATCTTCCTGATTCCAAGTCCTATGCTCTATCCACTGCACCACCTAGCTGCCCAAGGAGGTGAGTTAAATGTGCTCAACTCTTCTGGATTGCTTCATCATTGGTGGGGCAAAGGGGAGGATCCAGTTTAGGAAGAATGCCTACTCATAAGATTTAGCAGTTTCCAGCAATTGGAGCAAGGAAAACCAAGCCACTCAGGCTTTCTGTGGCTTAGTTTCTCCTTTGTAGGTCTTTGTACTCTCTGTACCCCAACTTTGATTAGAAATGGATGATGCAAGAGTCACTTCTTGGACTAGCTCAGCTTAGCTTTTGTTTATGGAATAAACAAATCTAGGGACCCTGTGCAGGCAGATGCCTTGGGGGCAGAGACATAGTACATTCCTTAACTAGAATGGAAGAGGTCTCATTTGAGCTAAGGATGGAGGTTTTTAACAGAAAAGGGAATGGTACAGGTTAATATTAATAATCAAATGATACAGCATTAAAATTAATGTTCCTCAAAGTCTCATCATTTCTAGCTGAACACCCTTCAAATACTCGAGGAAAGTTACTACATCCAGCATTGTGACTCTTCTCTTCCCTGGGCTAAATATTCTCAGCTTTGTCTACCGATCCTTACATTTCATGAATTCAGGCTCCTTTGTCATTCTGGCTGCCATCATCTGGACATTCTCCACCTTATTAATGTCCTTCTTAAACTATGGTTACCCACTCTTTAATGTCTTAAATTAAATTGAAACTCCCTAAATTCTTAGTATGCCAAACGTGGTCCAACCAGGGCAGAATTCAGTGGGATTACAAACTCCTGAAGCTATTCTTCTCAGTGCAAGATTACATTAGTTTTTGAGGCTGCCATATTTTAATATAGGCCACTAAAACGCTCAGATCTTTTCTTTCAGAGAAAAGTCAATCTACCTATGACTCATTCATTTATAATCTACTCTATAAACATGATTCCTTCATTATCCTCCTCTCTTCAAAACTTTCTATTTCTATTGAAGATACTATTGTATTACCCAGTAATCTATGTTCATCACCTCAGTCATCCTTAATTCTTATTTCTCCCTGATCCTTGGCCATCTGATCAGATGCTACATCTTAGCCCATCTCAGCAGACTGGCAAAACAAAGTTGAGGGTAACTGACAGATCTCAAACTCATCAATGAGTTGGAGGGAGTGTCTACCCCAAGCATGTGAAGACTTTCCCCAGCAGAATGGCCAGATGAGAATGATTTGTTCCAACAGCCATGAAGGCAGCCGAAGCAGGCACTGTGCAGCACTTAGAGCTTGGTCAGACATGGAAGATGTCAAGGTCATTTAGTGCTTCTCAATCTATCTCCAGTCATCCTGACTTTTGTCCTGCCACTGGACTTTGATGACTCTGGAAGTCAGGGTGAGGCTGATGACTTTGCACCTCCACATCGTGAGTGATGACGTTGGTCTACTTCAAAAATGAAGGAAAAACAACAACATCTTACCCAATTCTGTACTCTCATCACTTGCACTTATCCCTTCTTCTCCAGTCACATAGGCACCACCCTGGTTCAGAACCTCATCACTTCTTCTTTGGACTAGTAGAACAGTCTTCCATTTTGTTTCTTTGCTTTTAATCTCTTCTCCAATCCATTTTCCACACTGCTGCTAAAATAATCTTGCTATGGCACATGTCTGACCTTGTCACTTCCCTGTTCAAAAGTCTTTAGTGACTCCCCATGGCCTGCAGGAGAACTTACCAAATACTTAGCCTGACACTTTATGCCCTCCATGACTTACCTTTCTATCTTATTTCCCAGTAGCCTCCTTCATATTTCAATAACCTGAACTCCTTGCTGATTGCCAAACTTGACACTCTATCCCCTGCTCCCAGGCATTTAAAAAGGTCATCTCCCTAATAAATATTTGTTGAACTGAACATAACTCATTTAGAAAAGGATCACAGAAAAATAAGATTTAGAGGTGAAAAGGATTTTAGAACAAATAAGTTAGAATTTCATACCTGGAAGAGACCTTAGAACATACAATGTTGGAGCTGAACACAGATTCAGAGAGTCTCAAGGTACTTCAATGGAAAAAGCAGCTCTTGCATCAGAGGACTTGAGTTCAAATACTGTCTTCGATACCTACTTTCTGTATGGTCTCAGGCAAGTCAATAAACCTTCATGGGATGTACTTTCCTTATTTATAAAATGAGGAAAATTGGACTAAGTGACCTCAGAGTTCTCTCACAGATCCAGAGCTACCTTCCTAAGATGACCTTGGAGGAGCCTTAAAATATAGGGTGCAAGAAGTCAGAACTGGTTAGGTCCTTAGAACATGTTACCTAGAGTTGTTTCAGAGTTTGGAAGAGACTTTAGAACATAGAATGGTTTAACAAAAATGAATCTTAGAAAAGAGATCATAGTGTATCAGAGATGAGAGGGGCCATAGAACAGAAAATATCAGAGAATGATATTCTTAGAACATGAAATGTCAGAGTTAAGAGGGCCTTTATAACACAAGATGTCAGAACTAGGAAGGCCCTTAGAACACAGGATGACAGAGCTGGGGGGGGGGCCTTAGAACAAAGACTGTCAGAGCTGGGGGGGGCCTTAAAATACAGAACATTAGAGCTGAGGGAAGTACATATATGTATATATACATGTGTGTGCATACCCATATACATATATATACACACATATATACATACTTATGCACATACATACATATATAAATATATATGTACACATATATATTATATACATAGACATATCATCTAGTGGAGCTCTCTTAATTTCCAGACTAGGAAACTGACACCCAGAAAGAGAAAACGCCTTGTCCAATTCACACAGCTAGCAAGGAGAAGAGCACAGATGACCACCAACTGATGAATGAGTTGACTTTCAAAAGCTTTTTAGAAATCAGTGAATGGCAGGATGGGTGCCACTCTAACGCTGCAAGGCCTCCATAGCAATGATTCCCATGCCTGGCAACAAGGCTGTTAGAGAAAGCAGGAGTCTTCAGAATATGCAGCATAGGCAGTTGCTCATTATTTCATAAGGTGTCTTCTTGTTGTTGTTAACTCATGGTAGATTAATTAATTCACTCCTGACTCTGAGTAATTAGCAGATGTTCAGGATTTTAAAACAGAATTAAAACTGGGACCAACTGCTAGAACACTGAATACTCTGTCCCACACTCTTACTTGGCTCTGCATTGACTAAGCCATCAATGCTGGGAGGTTCTTCCTAGGGCTACCTGCACTTTCCTCACCCTTTTATGGGGCAGACACCAGACACCCCCAGTAAGGCTGAGACTTCTAGGAGAGACACGGACCTCTAAAATGACTCTCTATCTCCCAACTCCATGCCTTTACATTGGCTGTCCCTCATGCCTGGAACACTCCCCTTCATCTCGTTCACCTCATGGTTTCGTTTAAGACTCAACTCAAATCTCACCTTCTGCAGGAGGCAGTTTCCCCTATCCTCAATGCTAGTACCTTCTCTCAGAAATTGTTATTGTTGTTCAGTCATTTCAGTCATGTCTGACTCTTTGTGACCTCATTTGGGGTTTTCCTGGCAGAGATACTGGAATGGTTTGCCATTGCCTTCTCTAGCTCATTTTACAGATGAGGCAAATAAGGTTAAATGACTTTTCCAGTGTCATACAGCTAGTAAGCAGTAGTCTGAAGCTGGATTTGAACTCAGGTCTTCCTTACTCCAGGCCCTGTACTCTACCTACTGTGCTACCTGGCTGCCCTTCTCTCAGAGATAACCTCCTATTTATACTCAATAGCTAGATCTAGATTAGTGTGAATAATAAATCCTGTGAAGTGGTCATGTTGCGGTCTGAGAGGTTGAGACCCCTCAAAAACTGGAGTACAGGACGGGTCGTCTGGAATGAATTCACAGACTCAAGCATTCTTTAAGTCAAGGTGGCAAAGATTTGTTGTTACGCTTTTCAGCAGGCAAGGATTCTTAAGGATCCTGCAAGAGACTGAGGATGGAGCTAGGTTTTATATGGAAAAGAATGCCAGGGACACTGATGAGGTAATCTAAAGGTCCAAGTGTCTTTGGGAGCTATGGATGAGAATGTACAGGGAGTATACTGGACAGGGACGGAGATGACAGAGGTATGGATCTTGGGAGTCTGGCAGGAGGAAGAGTCCTTGGGCTGACCAAGGACAAAACTCCTTAGGCTGGGCAAGGCACCCCTCTCCCTCTGTCTTGATGACAGAATTCTTTACAACAAAGGAAAGCTTTCTCACAAGACAGGAACTTACTTAGGAATTGGGAGGCTTCCAGAGGCATGATCTGAATGCTGAGGCCTGAGCAGCCCAGCACTCTCTCACCCAGCTTTGTGTATCACTCTCCCAGGGAGAGAGATAAGGGTCTTGCTGGGGCCCATGCATGAGTAACTGCTAGGCACAGTGTCCTTGGGCTGGGGAGTGATTGTCAGAGACAGCGTTTCAGAGACAAGGGAAAAATTGGGGTCCAAGTACAAGCACAAGCACTCAAGTACCCCATCAGTCACCAACATTTGAATTAACACTATTTAAAGTTATAGTTATGTAAAACTTGGTCATTGGTTCCAACCCAACAGAACTATGAAGTGCAAATTTTAATACAGCAAACCACTTTGCTGGATTCATAATTCACACTAATCAGGACCTAGGTGTATATATCCCCTAAGTATAAAGTTGTTTTCATTTTGTTTCTCTCATTAGAATATAAGCTCCTTGAGGGCAGGGACTGTTTTTGCCTTTCTTTGTATACTAACACTTGGTACAATGCCTAGTACCAAGGAAAGGGATTAAGCATTTACTATATGCCAGGCACTATACTAAGCACTTTTTACACATATTACCTCAGTTTATCTTCACAACAACCTAGCAAGATGGGTGCTATTTTATCCCTATTTTATGGTTAAGGAAACTGAGGCACAGAGATTAAGTGACTTGGTCACACTACTAGTGAATATCTGAGATTGGATTTCAGCTCAGATGTTTCTGACTATTAAAGGCTCAGAACTCTATCCACTGTGCCACCTAGTAGGTATTTTAGTAAATACTTGTGAAAGAGTTGGTTATGATGATATCTTCTGGGTTCACTAAGGGCTCATTGCATTTGTGACTTTGATAGATTAGTAAATTCATTGATCAGAGTAAAATGAGCTAGAGAAGGAAAAGGCAAATCACTCTAGTATCTTTTGCCAAGAAAACCTCAAATGGGGTCACAAAGAGTCAAACACAACTGAAAATGACATAACACAAACATTTTTATCCAAAGGATGCAAAATCACCTTTATCCTCTTACTCTGAAAGGCTCTTACCAATGCCCTCTAGTAAATCCTCCACGATGGATCTGCCTGCCATGCTAAGAGCCTTTCTCTACCTCTGTTGACATTCCATGGATACCAATGAAGCCCTTGACACATGACCAGCCCACATTCTTTTTCCAGTCATGCATCTTTCTTGTGATTCCTTTTATTTCATTTCTCTCACTCAATTCTTGGTTTCCACCTATTTGCTCTCACCATCCATCTTTCAATTGCCCTTGGCATGAGACATGTCTTCAATTCTTTGGAGTTTGTAGCATTCCATGACCCATTGCCACAGAGCATCAGTGAGAGAATGGTGGTATTAAAAAGACAGACTGTTTGCCTCCCCCACTTCTTTTCAGAGATGGAGGATCATGTGTGGAACACTGTGTATTGTTAAGTTCTGTTGATGTGTGCATTAGTTTTGATGAGTTTTTTAAACTTTTTATTCTTTGTTATAAGGCAACAGTTCTTAAAGTGTAGCCTAGGGATTCCAAAGGATCCCTCAGACCCTTTTAGGGGGTTTGCTAGGTCAAAACTGTTTTCATAATAATACTAAGATGCTTTAACTTCTAATATGGTAAATATTGGTAGACATATGTATCATTTCCCATCCTCTTTACTGCTTGGTTTCAATTCCACCATTATTATGACCCCTTCCCCTGCCCTCATCCCAGAAAAGCTCATCACCACTTTGTGAGCTATAATTTCAGTTATAGCTTACTGAAAATGTGATGTGATTTTCCCACTCAAGTTGAAGGACCTTCATAGGTTAAATGGGTTAAAAAGAACTAATGGAAAGAATTATTTGGTGAGTCATCCAGGAAGCCTTTGGTAGATCAGTAGAATCAGAAGGAGGATATCCCAGAACTATTTCTCATTCATTCATTCACAAATTCAATGGACATTTATTAGGCACCAACCATATACAAGGAACTATACTGTTATTGTTGTTGTTTAATCATTTAGTCTATACTAGTCTTCATGACCACGTAGACCATTGTCCCTGGGGTTTTCTTGGCAAAGAAACTGGAATAGTTTGTCATTTTCTTCTAGAATGGATCACTTTATGTCAGAACTCTCCATTATGACCTGTCCAGCTTGGGTAGCCCTCCACAGCACAGCTCATCCTTTCCTTCAGCTATGAAAGCCCCTTGGCCAGGACAAGGCAGTGATGCAAAAAGGGAGGCACTGTACTGTGTATTGAGAACACAAAGACAAAAAAAAAAGCCTGTCCCCAGGAAGTTTCTATTCTATTCTGAAACAGCTTGTACATAGATAAACAAATACAAACTAATTAAAGTAACATAAGGAGGAAGGACTCTAAGGACTACAGAAAACAGAATGGGAACTAGCACTTGAAGTGTTAACAACTTCTGCCAGGGCTATAGAGCCTAAAGCAGGACAGTCTCTGGCCTTGGCTGGCTGGCTGACTGAATAAATGGCTTTCCCTCTTCCCCACTTCTTTATGAAAGAACCAGAGGTGACTTCCAGTGCCAAGATGGCAGAGTGAGGAAGGAACTCTCTGAAGCCCTCCCAAATTCACCTGCAGACAACTAGAAAACCACCTCAGAACTGGTCTAGGAGCAAGGAAGCAGTTTATCAGGATACACAAGAAAGGTCTGTCTTACTGGGGTGGGGGGGTGGGGAGCAAGGTCCAAGAGCAGCTGCAGCAGCAGTGGTAGAGCCTCACAGTAGGGAGCCTTCAGGGAGGCTCCAAGCCTGGGGCAATCCACTGGCTGAAGCTCCACCCTCCTGGAAACCAGCAGCCCCCTAGCAGTCTGTGCAGCTCAGCAAGGCCCCACCCCAGAGATCCCTCCCACTACAATTGCTGACCAATAGTGAAGCCCCACCCTGGGGCTGACCAACAGCAAGACCATGCCCTTGGGGCCTACCCGCAGAAAGAACCTGTTTCCTTAGCAACTCAGCAGCAGGGCCCCAACCCTGGAGCAGGCCAGTAGCTAAACCCTATACCCAGGGGAGGCTAATAGGGAGGTTCAACTCCCCAGTACAAACCAGAAGGGAAGCCTACCCTCCAGAGAAAACAAGAATCTAAGCTCTGAAGCTCAGTGAAAACCAGCAGTAAGACCTAGAGCCCCAACATAAAAAGCTCAGGACAGACCAGAATTCTCACATAAAAATACCAAGTCACACACACACACACACACACACACACACACACACACACACACACAC
>NW_020954713.1:5753263-5839399 GCF_900497805.2 Vombatus ursinus | reverse complement strand
ACACACACACACACACACACACACACACACACACACACACACACACAAAAGACTGGAAAAAAATAAGCAAAAAAAAGAGCTTGACTATAGAAAGTTTCTGTGGTTATAGGGAGTATCAGGCATAAACTTAGAAGAGGACAATAGTGTCAAAATGGCTACATGTGAAGCCTCAAAGAAAAATGTAATTTGGTCTCAGGACAAAAAAAAAGAATATCTAGAAGAGCTTTAAAAGGGTTTTAAAAAGCAAATTAGAGGGGCAGCTAGGTGGCACAGTGGATAGAGCACTGGCCCTGGAGTCAGGAGGACCTGAGTTCAAATACAGCCCTAGACACATGATACTCACTAGCTGTGTGACCTTGGGCAAGTCACTTAACCCTGATTGCCTCACCCCCCCCCCAAAAAAAAGCAAATTAGAGAAGTAGAACACAAATTATGAAAAGACATGAGAGTAATGCAAGAGAATCATGAAAAAAGAGTCAATAGAATGGGAAAAGACATACAAAAATTTACTAAGGAAAATAACTCCCTAAAAAATAGAATTGGCCAAATGGAAAAGGAAGTACAAAAGCTCACTGAAGAAAATAATTCTTTAAAAATTAGAATTGAACAAGTGGAAATTAATGACTCAATTAGACATCAAGATACAATGAAATAAAATAAAACATAAAAAATAGAAGAAAATATGAAATTTCTCATTGGAAAAACAACAGACCTAGAAAATAGATTCAGGAGACATAATAAAAGAATCATTGGATTACCTGAAAACCATGATAAAAACAAAGCCTGGAAAACATCTTTCAAAAATTATCAAAGAAAACTGCCCTGATATATTAGAACCAGAGGGAAAAACAGAAATGGACAGAATCCTCTGATCACCACCTGAAAGAAATCCCAAAATGAAAACTTTCAGGAACATCATAGCCAAATTCCAGAGCTTACAGAGCAAGGAGAAAGTTTTGCAAGCAGCCAGAAAGAAACAATTCAAATATTATGGAGTTACAGTCAGGATTACACAGGATTTGGTAGCTTCCACATTAAAGAACCAGAAGACTTGGGACATGATATACTGGAAGGCAAAGGAGTTAGGATCACAACCAAGAATTACCTACCCAGAAAAATTGAATATAATCTTTCAAGGGAAAAAAATGGACATTTAGTGAAATAGAGGACTCTCAAATATTTCTAATTAAAGGTCAGATTTGAATAAAAAATTTGACCTCTAAATGCAAGACTCAGAGGAAACAAAAAAAGGTAAAAAAAAAACATGAAAGAGAAAACATAAGAAATTCAATAAGGTTAAACTATTTATATTTCTATATGCCAAGCTAATATTTGTAACTCTTAACAATTTTATTACTATAAGAGTAATTAGGAGTATATGTAGACAGAGGGTGTGGATATAAGATGATTTTGATGGGATGATACCCCCCAAAAACAAAATAAAGGAGTGAGAAAGAAAATTGCACTGGAAGGAGGGGGGAAATTGGGGTAAATTGTCCCACATAAAAGAGGCATGAAAGAGCTATTATAATGGAGGAAAATATGGGGGAGGGGGATTGGAGGGCAAAGCTTAAACCTGACTCTCATCAAAATTGGTTCAAAGAGGGAATAACATACACACTCAGTTGGATACGGAAATCTCACCATATAAAGACGGAGGTAGGAATAATGGAAGGGGGAGGAGGGACTGATAAAAGGGAGGTTTCTTTGGGGAAAGTGGTGATCAGAAGTAAAACACTTATGAGGAGGATAAAGGTAGTAGGTAAAAGAGAGGGGGATAAACAAGTGAAAAAGAGCATGGAGGGAAATGCACAATTAATTATATCTATAAATTTGAATGTGATTAAATCACCCATGAAACAGAAGTAGATAGTAGAATGAATTAAAAACCAGAATCCTATAATATGTTGTTTACAAGAAATACATTTGAAACAGAGAGATACACACAGAATAGAGGTAAAAGACTGGAGCAGAATATATCATGCTTTAGCTGAAGCAAAGAAAACAGGGGTAGCAATCATGATCTCAGTCAAACCAAAATCAAAAATAGACCTAATTAAAAGAGATAAAGAAGGAAACTATATCTTGCTGAAAGGTACCATAGACACTTAAGTCATATCAATACTAAGCACATATGTGCCAAATGGTATAGCATCTAAATTTTTTAAGAAGTTGAATGAGTTACAGGAAGAAATAGATAATAAAACTATACTACACAATACTATAGTATACTATACTATAACTATAATAAAACTATACTAGTGGTTAGATAAATCTAACCAAAAAATAAACAGGAAAAAAGTTAAGAAGGTGAATAAAAATCTGGAAATGTAAGTTATGAGAGATCTCTGGGGGGAAAACATTGAATGGGAATAGAAAGAAATATACCTTTTTCTCAGAATTATATCACACCTATACCAAAATTGATCATATATTAGGACATAAAAACCTCACAACCAAAGGCAGAAAAGCAGAAATAGTAAATGCATCCTTTTCAAATCATAATGCAATAAAATTACATTCAGTAATGGACAATGGAAAGAGAGATTACAATTAATTGGAAATTAAATAATCTAATCTAAAAAAGAAGTGGATCAAAAAATGAATCAAAGAAGCAATCAGTAATTTCAGTAAAGAAAATGACAAAAATGAGACATCATACCAAAATTTATGGGATGCAGCCAAAGTGGTACTTAGGGGAAATTTTATATCTTAATTGTTTACATCAATAAAATAGAGAAAAAGCAGATCAATGAATTAGGCATGCAACTAAAACAAAAAAAACTAGGAAAAAAAAACAAATTAAAAATTCCAAATTAGATCCCAAATTGGAAATCCTGAAAATCAAAGGAGTGATTAATAAAATTGAAAGTAAGAAAACCATTGAACTTAGAAATAAAACTAGAAGCTGTTTTTTGAAGAAAACAATAAAATAGATAAAGCATTGGTTAATTTGATCGAAAAATGAAAGAAGAAAACCAAATTACTAATATCAAAAATGAAAGGAGTGAATTTGCCCGCAATGAAGAGGAAATTAAGACAATTGTTAAGAGCCCTTTTGTCCATTATATACTAATAAATTTGACAATCTAAATGAAATGGATGAATATCTACAAAAATATGAATGACCCAGATTAACAGAAGAAATAAAATACTTGACCCAACCTTAGAAAAAGAAATTGAACAATCCATAAATGAACTTCCTAAGAGAAAATCCACAGAACCAGATGGATTCACAAAAGAATTCTACCAAACATTTAAAGAATAATTAATCCTAATACTATATAAACTATTTGGAAAAATAAGTGGAGTCCTACCAAATTCCTTTTAAAACAGAAATATGGCACTGATTGCCAAACCAGTAAGAACCAAAACCAAGAAAGAAAGTTAAAGACCAATTTCCCTAATGGAGATTGACAGAAAAAAAAATAAATAAAGTACTACCAAAAATATTATAGTAATATATCACAAGAATCATATACTATGACCAGGTGAGATTTATATCAGGAAGGCAGGGCTAGCAGCATAATTGACCATATCAATAACAAAACCAACAGAAATCATATGATTATCTTAATAGATGCAGAAAAAGCCTTTGATAAAATACAGCCCCCATTCCTATTAAAAACAATAGAGAGCATAGGAATAAAGGGAGCTTACCTTAAAATAATAAACAATATTTACCTAAAACCATCAGAAAGCATTATCTGTAATAGGTATAAGCTAGGAGCCTTCCCAATACAATCGGGGTAAAGCAAGGATGCCCATTGTCACCTCTATTATTTAATATTGTACTAGAAATGTTAGCTATAGCAATAAGAGATGAAAGTAACTATAATAGGCAATGAGAAAACATAACTCTCACTCTTTGCGGATGATATGATGTTATTCTTAGAAAATCCTAGAGAATCAACTAAAAAAACTGCCTGAAATTATTAACAATGTTAACCAAGCTGCAGTATACAAAATAAACCCACATAAATCATGAGCATTTCTATATATTACCATCAAAGTCCTGCAGCAAGAGATAGAAAGAGAAATTCCATTTAAAATAACTATAGACAACATAAAATGCTTTGGGAGTCTACCTGTCAAGACAAACCCAGGAACTATATGAACACAACTATAAGACACTTTTCACACAAATAAAATCAGATCTAAACAATTGGGAAAATATCAATTGCTCATGAATAGACTGAGCCAATATAATAAAAATGACAATTCTACCTAAATTAATCTATTTATTCAGTGCCCTACCAATCAAACTATAATCAAAAAATTACTTTATGGAGTTAGACAAAACTAGTAACAAAATTCATCTAGATGAATAAAAGCTCAAGGATATCAAGGAAATCATTGAAAAAAAATTGAAAGAAGGTGATCAAGCTGTACCAGGTCTCAAACTCTATTATAAAACTGTAATTATCAAAACAATCTGGTAGTGGCTTAAAAATAGAGTGGTGGATCAGTGGAATAGGTTAGTTACAAATTACATTATAGTAAATGACCATAGTAATTGTGTATATGATAAACCCACAGATCCAAGTTTTTGGAAAAAAAATTCATTATTTGCCAAAAACTGTTGGGAAACTGGAAAATATTGGGGCAGAAACTAGGTATAAACCAATATCTTCAACCATATACCAAGATAAGGTCAAAATAGGCATATAATATATACACAAAGAGTTATGCCACAGTCAAATTAAGAGAGCATAGAACAATTTATCTGTCAGATTTATGGATAAGGGAAGAATTTTGAACCAAAGAAGATATAAAGAGGTTTTTTAAATACATAATAGATCATTTTGATTATATAAAATTAAAAAGTTTTTGCACAAATAAAACCAATGCAACCAAAATTATAAAAAAGCAGAAAATGGGAAAATTTTGCCACAAATATCTCTGAAAAAGGCCTCATTTCTCAAATATGTAGAGAACTGAGTCAAATTTATAAGAATCCAAGTCATTCCCCAATTGATAAATGGTCAAAAGATATGAGCAGGTAGTTTTCAGATAAAGAAATCAAAGCTATCTATAGTCATATAAAAATGCTCTATATCACTATTGATCAGATAAATGCAAATTACAACAACTCTGAGGTACCACCTCACACCTAGCAGAGTGGCTTATATGATAAAAAAAAAGGAAAATGTCAGAAGATGTGAGAAAACTGGGACACTAATGAACTGTTGGTGGAGTTGTGAACTGATCCAACCATTCTGGGGAGCAATTTGGAACTATGTCCAAAGGGCTATAAAATTGTTCATACTCTTTGATCCAGCAATATCATTGCTAGGCTTATATCCTAAAGACATCAAAAAAAAAAAAGGAAAAGGACCTATTTGTAAAAAAAAAAAAAATTTATAGTAGCTCTTTTTGTGGTGACTAAGAATTGGAAATCAAATGGATGTCCATCAATTGGGGAATGACTAAACAAGTGTAGTAGATGATTATAATGGAATATTATTGTGCTATAAGAAATGACAAGGAGGATGATTTCAGAAAAACTTGGAAAGACTTACATGAACTGATGCATAGTGAAGTGAATAGAATCAGGATAATGTTGTACACCATAACAGCAACATTATTCGATGGAGAAATGTAAATGACTTAGCTCTTCTCAGCAACGCAATGATCCAAGGGATTAATGATGAAGCATACTGTCCACCTCCAGAGAAAGAACTGATATTGATTGAATACAAACTGAAGCATGCGATTTTTCACTTTCTTTATTCATTTTTTTTCTTTTATTCGAGTCTTCTTGTACAAAATGACTCATGTAGAAATGTTTTCCATAATTGCAAAAGAAAGGGAGAGACAGAGAGAGAGACAGAGACAGAGAGAGAGAGAGAGAGAGAGAGAGAGAGTGAGGGAAAGAGAGAGGAAGGAAGGAAGGAAGGAAGGAAGGAAGGAAGGAAGGAAGGAAGGAAGGAAGGAAGGAAGGAAGGAGGGAAGGAAGGAAGGAAGGAAGGAAGGAAGGAAGAATCAGAGGGGAGGAACAATCAGTAGCACTTTTATCAGATAGAAAAATGTAGAGTAGAACTATCCTTGCAGCTGGAAAAAGCCAACAACTGGAAAAACTACTAACGGGCTAAATTAGACTCAACCAGATGTTGTAAACAGGAAAGAGTGAGGGACTTTTAGGAACTGGGATTGATTCCCCTAATTCCTCCCTAACCTCTCCCTTAACATGCTTTGCTACTCCCCGTTTTCCCCTCTCCCCCTCCAAGTCCCACACCCCACCTTCCCCCCAAGTCCCCCAACTCCCTCCTGTTTCAGAGAGGAAAGACAATAATGAATTCATTTCCCAATACTGCTGCCTTCCTCTCCCTTTTTGTTATAATCATTTTAAAAAAAGATGATCTCTGAGCACCCTTCCTTCTAGCTGAATGAAAATCAGGTTTGAAAGCTCAGGGGGTAGGGAGGTAGTCTCAGCCAGATGTTCTAATTTTCTTGAAAAGCCATTATTCCATTAGGGAAATGCCTGGAGGCCATAGGCCAAGAATGGTGCTTGATTGCAGTCCCAGCTATGGGGCTCCTGGGGCTGGAAAGCAGGAGCCAAAACAGGAAGGCACATTTGGAGGCACATGCAGTCCTCTGGGGAAGGAAGGCTAAGTGTATCAGCTGAGTGGGGTAGGGGGTGGGAGGAAGATGGCTCTGTACTCATGGATCCATATGCCAGAGGCTCAGCAGAAGTAAGAGCACGCATATACATTCACACACACACACACACACACACACACACACACACACAGACACACACATACCTTTTTCTGGCTCTTGGCTGCTAAAATAAAGGCCTATGACAGGTTTTTGATTTATATAAGGAGACACACACAGAGACACATATAGAGTGGGCAAATCACTATAACTGTATCACATCCATCATCTCTGTTTCTATCTACCTCAACCTACCACTATTTATATCTCTACACTTATACCTATATCTCTCTCTATCTCTGTATTCAATATTCAGTCTTCAGTCATCTTTCAGTCACGTCCAACTCTTCATGACCCCATTTGAGATTTTCTTGGCAAAGATACTGGAATGGTTTGCCATTTCCTTCTCCAGCTCATTTTACATATAAGGAAACTGAGGCCAACAGAGTTAAGTAGCTTGCCCAGGGTCACACAGCTAGTCAATGTCTGAGGCCAGACTTGAACTCAGGAAGATGAGTCTTCCTGATTTCAGGTCTAACACTCTATCCACTGTGGCACCTAGCTACCTCATTTCTCTCTACCTTTACCTATCCCTATCACTATCATCTCTATCCCGATCTCTATCTCTACCTTTACCTATGTGTATCTCTATCTCTATCAATATCATTATATTGGAGTTGGTGACAAATCTAAATGTATGTATGTATGCATATGTATATGTATACATATATACAAATATATATATAGACATAGATATTGATGGATATTGATATAGATCTACTACTCTCAATAAGGAAGGGCAGGAAGGGTAACTCAAAATAATCATAGCTGTCCAAACAAGGCCTGGGCAGTCTTGGGAGGGAGTGGTAGCAGGTTCTCCCTCACTGGACATCTTCAAGCAAAGAATGAACAACCATTTATTGGTCAGCAAAGCTGCAGAAGAGATTTTTGGAAAGGCCCAGTCTCAAGCCAATGGTCACTGAAGTTCCTTCCAAATCTGAGATTCTGGGAGTCTGTGAGATGGAATGGGTGAACCATAGAATTTCAGAGCTGGAAGGGATCTTGGTGGCTTCCTAGTCTTATCAATGCCTAAATAAGATTGCCTTCTACAACATAACTAGAAATATCCAGTTTTTTTCCTCAAAGACATTCAATGAGAGTGAATCTGTACCTCCCAAGGGTGCCTGCTCCACTTTTGGTCTACTCTTGCAGTTAGGAAGGCCTCTAAACAAGCCTAAATAGGACTCTAGGCAATTTCTCCCCATTGATTCTGGTTCTGCCCTCTGGGGCTAAACAGGACAAGTTCAATGACTCTTCTGTATGATAGCCTTTCAAATCCCTGAAAACAGCTATTATGGCCCCTCTGAGACTTCTTTACTCCAATCTAAAGATCCCCAGCTGAGGAGTTAACCTTTAGCTGACCTATGAATAAATCAGGACACTTAGAATGAAAGAGTCTGAAGTTACTTGGGAGACCAAAGGCACTCTGGAGACCATGAATGATCAGTGTCACACTCATAAATCCTGCCCATGTCTGGTCTCCATCAAACAGGGAGGACAGGAAGAAGTCTGGTCAGTTTTCAACATGATGAGCCTATAGACTCATCTAACTGGAGATCAGTCTTCTTCACTTTGGGCAGCAGATTCATTTGTAATTTACAGATTTCAGGAGAGAGAAAACAAAGCAAAGAAAAAAAAGAAGTCAAAAATTTGGTCAGCAATGATGGGATTGATGAAGGGAATACCCAGCCAAACCATGGGGGACTCTGGGACTTTTGAAAATAGTTTGATATGGAAGCCATATCAAGTTTCAGGTTGCACTCAGAGAAAGCAAAGTGTCTGGGACAAAGCATGTCATTTCAAAGACCCTGAATTATTCACTCTGCCCTACTCTGACCACATCTGCAGTATCAATTTCAGTTCTGGAACTTTCATTTTGCACCTTGAGCATCCAGAGTTTGTGCTATATGATTATCAGCCAAAGGAATCAGGATGTTCAGCTTAAAAAGGAGAAGCCTCAGGGAGAGTTGATAACTTTCGTCAAGTGTTTAAAGGACTATCTATTCCTGCAGAAATTGGGTTGAAGTTCATTGGATCATAGATTACAACCAGAATAGAACTTGGAGAAATATCACAATATATACAAAGAGCAATGAATATGGAGGCTTTGTTTAACATCAGTTAAAATCTCTCATTAACCTCAGTGACCTTGGACAAGTCATTTCTACTCTGAGGTTTAAAATGAAGGTGTTGCACTAGACAACAAGGAAAAGTGTTTTCTCTGGTGTCAGAGGACTTGAGTTCAAATCCTGCCTCTGAAACTTATTAATTGTGATTTTGAACAAATCACTTAGCCTTCCTGAGTCTCAGTTGCCTCATCTGCTAAATGAGAGAGTTGAACTAAATGGCCTCTGAGATCCCTTCAGTTCTATGCCCTCTGCAATGCCTTACAGTGGTAGACTTCTAGTCTAGTCTAACATCCTTATTTTACAAATGAGGAAAATGAGGTCTGGAAAACTTCATTGAGTAAACACAAGTAATAAGTGAGAGAGTTGGAATGTGCTCCCAGGTCCTCTGACTAGAAATGCAATCTCCACATTGAAAGAATGGTAGTTATTTTGCTTGGCCCAGAGGCCAGAATTAGGTCTAGTGTTTGGAAGATACAAGTGGGCTGATTTAAGCTTGAGGTAAAGAACATCTTCCTAACAAATTAGAGCTGTCAAATGGTGACTGACCATGTTGCCTCAGGAGCTCATGAGTGTCTGCCTCACTGGCCACTTGCCAGGGCATCCTTATTCTGGTATGGCTTGACTAAATAGCCTGAGATTCCTTCTAACTCCGGAATCCTGAGATGCTATAATGAGCAACCCTTTTGAAATGTAAAGTCATCCCATTGGTTGGTGTGACTATGGCCTCTCCAGGGAGCCAGCCTGGATCTCCTGCAGGAAAATATGGCCCTTCCAGAAAGCCCCAAGACAAATAAGGCAGGGTCAATGCCCTCAGTGTTTGTACAGAGCCAGCTAATAAATTTTCTGTCTTTAGGAATCAAGAGCATTCATGGTTAGCTGGAGACTTGTCAACAGAAATGCCAAGGAGGGACCTGGGTCAAGCAACACTGAGAGATGACAGGACCACCAGCCATGAATGACATGATCATGGGTGTTGAGAGCTAGAAAAGAGTGTGAGCTCAGGAAGGCTTTAGAACATGAAACACAGAAGGTCAGAGCTAAGAGGCACTTTAGAATAGGAAATGTCAGGGTTTGGAGGAGCTTTAGAACAGAGAATGTCAAGGTTGAGAGGGGTCTTAGAATTAAAAGACAGAGATGGGAGTGACCTAGGAGATCATTTCCTCCTTATTTTACAGTTGAAGAAACTGAGGTCCTAATAAGGAAATTGACTTGACCAAGGTAATACAAGTAGTCAATGACAGGGTTTGGATTTCAAACCAGGTCTTTCTTCCAGCTTCAATCTAATACAATAATCCAATAAACATTTATTAAGCACCTACTATGTGCTAGGCACTGTGCTAAGGTCCAAATACAGATCTCTATGAGACTGCTTTCTTCTGCTATAATGTTTTTGTTCCTATACTTGGGCCAAATTCAGGTATGGTAAGAGAAAAAGGATTTGAGGTAAACATTACCTTTCATCTTCAAACCCTCTTTTCTTCAAATTTCTTTATTACCATGGAGGATACCCCCATTTTTCCAGTGTTCCTAGTTCATGACCTTGGCATTATCTTCAACTCTCCCTCAATCCACAAATCTAATCAGTTTTCAAATCTTTATTCTTCTCCCTTCACACCATCTCTCGAATCTGACTATTTCTTTCCAGTCACAAAGCCACCATACTTGTTCTGCCCAATTCACCTCTGGCCTAGATTATGCCAACAGCTTCCTAATTGGTGTTCCTGCCTCAGGTGTCTCCTCAATCTCTCTATGTGGCATCCCCCCTCAATTAACTCCAAACCTGTACAATAAAATAAAATAAAATCTCCTCTGTTTAGCTTTTAAAACCCACAACCTGTCTCTAACCTATCTTTCCAGTCTCATTGTACATTACTCTCCATTCCACATTCTTCAATTCAACGAAACTGGCCTCCCCTCTCTTCCTCACACAGGACACTCCGTCTCTTGTCTCCATGTCTGTTCTCCTTACGAACTCCCTCCTTATTTCCCACCCAGAGCCTCTCCCTTCTTCTAAGATACAGCTCAAGCACCATCTTGTGAATTTCCTCCCAGACTACTTTGTATTTACTTAGTGTGTATGCATATCTATGTATGTATGTATGTATGTATGTGTATATGTGTATATATGATTTTTTCACTTTATATTTCTATTGCATATGTGTGTTCATTTGTGTATGTGCTTGTTGTCTCTCTCTCAATAGAATATAAATTCCTTGTGAGTAGAGATTGTTTCATTTTTTCAGACTTGTTTTCCCAGAGCTTAGCACAGCACCTGGCATATAGTAGGATATTAATAAGTGTTTGTGGATTGGTTGGTTGATATATCTTTTTTAAAATATCTTTGTTGTTGTTGAATCATTTCACTCGTGTCCAACTCTCCATGACCTCATTTAGGGTTTTCTTGGCAAAAGATACTGGAGTGGTTTGCCATTTCCTTCTCTAGTTCATTATACAAATGAGGAACTGAGGCAAACAGGCTTAAGTTGCCCAGGGCCACACAGCTAGCAAGCGTCTGAGGTCACATTTGAACTCAGGTCCTCCTGGTTCCAGGACCAGTGTTTTATTCACTTGAGTCACCTACCTGACTTTTTTAAATTAACATATACTTGTGTGTGTGTGTGTGTGTGTGTGTGTGTGTGTGTGTATGTATAAACATTCTGCCAACTTTCCCAGATGGAGACAGGGTGAGCACTCATTGGGTATGTTGTAGAGTACTCATTATTCAGACATGAGTTTGAGCACCAAGAGAAGTGAAGCTACCATGCCCTTAGAGGCAACATGATTTAATCAATAGTCAATACACATTTATTAATCATGTACTATGTGCCAGACACTGGGTTAAGTGCTGGGAATACAAATATGAAAAAGAAAGACAATCTCTGCCCTTAAGGAGTTTACAATCTAGTGGGGGGAAATAACACCCAAAGGGAAACTGAAAAACTTGGGAGAGAGAGGGAGAGGGGAGAAGCTATCCAAATGTGGGGCCATGGCTAAGTTAGAGAAGTCCCAGCATAGTACAGCCAGGTGAGAAATGAAGCATAGAGGAGAAGGCACACGACTTAGAGTTAGAAATCCTACCTCAGACACTTACTAGCTGTGTGACACTGGACAAGTCAGTTGTCCTCTCTGTGCCTCTGTTTCCTTATCTATGAAATGGTGGGATTATGCTCAATGGCCTCTAAGGTCTCTTCCGGATCTAAATTTATTATCCAATGAGCCATAGGTCTGAGAGCTGGCGGGTGAATGTGAAGCTTGGGGGGAGGTGAGAGAAAGAGAAAAGAAGCAGAAGCAGCAACAGAAAGAGAAGAAGAAGAGGAGAAGAGAAGAAGAAGAGGAGAGAAGGAGGAGGAAAAAGAGGAGGAGAAGGATGAAGGAGGATGAGGAGAAGGAGGAGGGAGAAAGAGAAAGACAGAGAGAAAAGATGAGAATTGTGGAATCTGAATAGGCTGCCTTGGGAGTTAATGGGTTCCCCCTCATTCAAAGTCTTCTGGCAAGTCAGTATATTTTCAAAGGGGATTCTTATTCATGTATGTATTGAACTAGTCAGCCTCTGAAAGTCCCTCAAGGCTTGAGATGGTCTGGTCTCTGAAAAATACTGCTCTTTTAAAACCTCAGACAATCCCCAGGCCCTTCCTAATAACCAGACTGTGTTTATATTCAATTACCAGTTTAAGCCAACCTACTGAGCTGTAACAGCTTTCTGCTGGAGGCTCAGCAGTCTCTTGCTTCTTGTGAGACCTGATACTAGGAGGCCTGGAGTCTATGTGGAGGCCAAGGACAGGTCTAGGTCCAAGGGAAGAATTAGGATACTCAGTGGAAAGCTTTTCCAGGGATCTTAAATCTCCAGAGAAAAGGAGTCTTCTCCAAGTATCTCTCTCTTCCTGATTGGTAGGAGATATAGGAGGCTCCTCTTATATGCTACAGTTTCCAATGAGTTTAGTCTTCATAGAGAAATCAATTTCATTCAATTCAACAATTACAAAAGGAAGCAGGATGGAAGGAATGAAGGAAGAAAGATGAAAAAAGAAAGGAGGACGAAGGAAAGAAGGAGGATGAAAGAAGGAAAATGAAGGAAGGAAGGAAGGAAGGAAGGAAGGAAGGAAGGAAGGAAGGAAGGATGAATGGTTGTTAGTGGTTAAATGTAACAAGACAGGAGATCTCCAAACCCAGAAATCTGTGCTTGGCCCCATACTGCTATTTAACATTTGTATCACTGACTAGGATGTGGTTTATACTCATTCCTCATTCTTCTTGAGCTCTGTAGCATTTGTCACTTTTTATCACCTTCTCCCCTTGAATATTCTCTCCTCTCTCTGTTTTCATGACACTGTTGTCTCTTCGTTCTCTTCATTCTTGTCTGACTCTTCTTTGGTATTCTTTGCTGGATCTTCATCAATGACATTCCCACTAAATCCACCCTCACCCCCCCACCCCACAAAGCTCTGACCTGTGTTTTACTCTTTTCTTTCTATGCTACCACACTTGACTAAATCCCACCTCCTACAGGAAGACTTTCTCAATCCATCTTAATTCTAGTGCCTTCCCTGAGTTGATTATTTCCTACTCATTCTGTACATAGGTTGCTTGTACACTGTTATTTTTTTCATCTCCTATTAGATTGTGATCTCCTCATGGGCAGGGACTGTCATTTGCCTTTCTTTGTATCCCCAGTACTTAGTATAGTACCTGGCATATAGTAGGTGCCTAATAAATGCCTATTGGCTGCTGACTTAGAGATTTCATTGGTTTCCATGGGGTAAAATATCTCTATGTAGCTCATTTCTAAATCTATATATCCAGCACTGGTCTGTCTCCTGAGTAACAGTCACACATCACCAACTACTTACTGCACATTTCAAATTAGATGTCCTACAGGCATCTCAGACTCCAAATGTCCAAACCAGAAACCATCTTTCCCTGAAACTCTTCTCTCTTCTGATTTTCCCTAATACTGTTAAAGTCAACATCATCCTCCTAGTCATGCAGGTTCACAACTTCCATATAATCCTTTACAACTCATCATTCATTTTTCACATATGATGTGTTCTCAAGTCTTGTCTTTGCTACCTTCAAACCATCTCTCACATATGTCTCCTTCCCTCTACTCACACAAGCTCTTATGTCTCATCTAGACTATTTCAATAGTCTTCGAAATGGTTTTCCTGATTCAATTTTCTCTCCACTCCAATCCATCCTCCTCACAGTTGCCAAAATGATTTTCCTAAAACATAGATCTAATCATCTCCTTTTTTGGATAAGCTTCAATAGTCCTTTGATATTTGAAGCTTTTCACAACCCTTTCCTGCCATTCCCATGTCTTCTCCATACATGCTACAGTCCAACTACACTGGATTATTTGTTGTACACACACAACACTCGATCTCCCATCTCTCTCTTTGCATTGGGTGTCTCCTATACTTGGAATTCTCTCCCTCTTCCCTTCTGCTTCTTAGAATCCCCGGCTTCTTTCTAGACTCTCCTCAAGTACTATCTGCAGTAGGTGTTTACCAATCCTCTTCTGGCCCAGCTACTAATGCCTTCTCCTCCGAGATTGCCTTTCATCTACCATGTATATATCTTGAACATCCCTATTCATTTACATGTCTCTGACATTAGGATGTAAGCTCCTTGAAGGCAAGGACTGCTTTTGCCTTTCTTTATATCCCTAGCACATAGCATAGTCTTTCCCATATAGTAAATGGTTAACAAATGCTTAGTAACTGCCTAACTGGATAAAGACATAGAGGGCATACTCATCCAACTTGCAGATGACAGGAGGCTGAGAGACAGCTGACACACTGAATGATAATGAGAATCCAAAAGAATCTTGGCAGACTAAAGCACTGGGCTGAATCTAATAAGATGAAATTCTTTGGGACTGAATGTAAAGTCTTACTCTTGGGTATAAAAAAATTAACTTTACAAGTGCAAAATATGGTTAAGTGCAAAAAACATGGTTAGATAATATTTTGTCCAAAAAAAAGAATATAGGAGTTTTAGTGGATTGATTTCTTTATTATTATGTGGCCTCCCACCACAAATAAAAATAAAACAGTTTTGTGCTTCATTGAGAGGTGTGGCTTCTAAGATTTAAGAAGTACTGGTTCCACTGTGTTCTGACCTCATGAGAACTCTTCTGGAGTTAGTGTTCAGTTATGGACATTATAGTTTAAGAATGACATTGATAAGTGGAAGAGTACCAGAGAAGGGCAGACAACCAGGATGGTGAATGACCTTAAGTCCATGTCATAAAAGGAACAACTGAAGGAATTGGGGATGTTTTGTCTGGAGAAAAGAAGACTCCCAGGGGACATGGTAGCTATCTTCAAGTGCTTAAAGTACAATCATGTGGAAGTGAAATTAGACTTGTTCTGCTTGGTTTCAAAGGGCAGAACAAGGAGTAATAGGTGGAAGTTGCGAAGACTCAAATATAAGTTTGATTTCATGAAAGCTTCCTAAAAATGGGAGCTACCTGAAAGTGAAATAGGTTGTCGTAGGAGGCAGCAGCTTCTTCCTCATTGTAAATCTTCAAACAGAGGATGAATGACAACCTCTTGGTTATGTTATTTTAGGAATTCCTTTCAGGCATGGGTTGAACTAGTTGACCAGTGAGGTCCCTTCAAACTCTCCAACTCTAAGTCTCCCAGAGCCTGTAGTCTGATCTCTAGAAGACCAGTATAAAAGGTGCTGGTCCTGGTGTCTCAGGTACACTTAGACCAACAGCATTGGCAGAGTTGATGACATAGGAGATGACCTATGCAAAGAGAAGGAAGGAGGAAATGGAGTGCTGAATTTAGAGAACAGTAGGTGTTCCAGTTTGTCTGGGACAAAGAGTTCATAAAGTGGATATAATAAGTCTGAAAAGGTAGACTGGGCACAATAGTGAAGGACTTTCAATGCCAAGCTGAGGAGTTCATACCATGTTCTCAAACCAATAGGTAGTCATTGATATTTTGGAAATGGGGGAGTGACATAACCAGATATACATTAGAATATCATGTTGGCAGATCTTTTAAGGAGAGATTGGAGGCTTGGGTCAGAGAGACCATTTGGGAGATCACTTATAATAGCAAAAGACAGAGGTGATGTGGTTCTGAACTAGGATGGTGACCATTTGAGTGGAGTGAAGCAGATGGATTTGAAATATGTTGTACAGGCAGAATCAATCAGATTTAGGAATTGATTGAAGTTGGTGGTGAAAGTAAGAGAAGACTTAAAGATGACTACAAGTTTTACAACTTGGGTGCCAACGGAAATGAGGAAATTTGGAGGAGACATGGATTTAGGGTAGAATATAAAGCATTCTTGCTTTGGACACCTTGAGTTTGAGAAGTTGATAAGGCAACCAGTTGGTTATATCTAACAGACAATTGGTGAGATGGGAAAGAGACCAGGTCAGGTAAATAAATCTCGAGTCATCTGCACAATAAATCATTACTGTGAACCCTGAATCCAAAGGATAACTTTGTAGGTCCAAGACTTTTGTCTTGCCACTGGACTTCCATGACTCTGGAAGAGAGAGTGAAGCTGAGGACTTTGCTCAGCTCTGCCTCACTTAAATCCAATTCACACCTAAGTCAAGACATCACCCTGTGATATTATTGGTCCTCTTTGAAAATGAAGGACAAACAACAGTAACAGCTTCAAAGGATAACCTCTCTGTCCTACATCAATGAGCAGTTTAAAAGACAGCAATTAGATAATATCCATACTAATCATTTCACCCATATCTATACAACAGGCTTCTGTTACGTGCCCTAAATGGTAGAGTTCCCTCTTTTAATCTATATGCAAGTCTATTTGGCATAAAACACTTTCCCCCTCCCAAAGCAAATATTGTTGGTCAAAGCAGAGAAGCTTTCTTACACAAATAGGATATAGTGCTGTGGAAGAAGATTTTAGGATCATAGAATTTGAATTGGAAGAGTCCTTGGAGATCATCAAACCCCTTAATTTTACATATGAAGAAATTGAGGCCCAGAGATTGTCCACAGTCACATAGCCAATAAGACCCTGAGGTAGGATTAAAATCCAGTTCCTCTAACATAAAATCCAGGGCCCATTTCACTCTACTTAGCTTTCTCTCAGAGGATAGTTTCTTACAGCTTCCTGAGGGTATCACGTTAACATGTTCCCAAGCCAGACCAGTTTCTACCCTTGTACTATATTCACACAATTACTTACTTATACCCCAAAGGTAAATCCCTTTGGCCAAAGGCATCACAGATCATAAATTTAGAGCTGTAAGGAATTTTATTTTTCTTATTTTTTCCTTAGTAGTGCTTTTCCCCAATTACATGTAAAGCTAGTTTCCATCATTCATCTTTGTAAAATTTTGAGTTCCAAATTTTTCTCCCTCCTTCCCTTCCTGCCTCCCTCCCTAAGACAGCAAGCAATCTGATATAGGTTTTACATGTACAATCATGTTAAATATATTTCCAGATTAGTCATGTTGTGAAAGAAGAATCAGAACTAAAGGGAGATATCATGAGAGAGAAAAAACAAAACAAAAAAAAGTGAAAATAGAAGGCTTCAATCTTCATTCAGACTCCACAGTTGTTTCTCTGGATGTGGTTAACATTTTCCATCACAAGTCTTTTGGAATTGTCTTGGATCATTGTATTGTTGAGAAGAGCTAAGTGTATCAAAGCCGGTCATTGTACAATGTTGCTATTGCTGTGTACAATATTTTCCTGGTTCTGCTCACTTAACTCAGCATCAGTTCATGTAAGTCTTTCCAAGTTTTTCTGAAAAGCTAGAAGGAATTTTAAAGACCATTGAGTCCAACCCCCTCATTTTATATATGGAGAAACTAGGGCAAAGAGATATTAAGTGACTCAACCAGAGTATGGGATGGATTTGAACCCATGTCTTCCTGGCTCTAAGGCCTGTGTCCTTTCCATTACAGAACACCACCTCTCATTCACTTTTGAGCTTATCTGATTGACCCTGCAAGCATTCTTCCCTAAACAAAGCTTGTAAGAAAGTTCTGAGCTTCAAGAAAGAAAAATTGGAATTTCAGGCATAGATTGCCTTTGTGAGGGAGAAGCATCCTGTCTCCATCTCCCTCAGAAATCAACTCCTAACTTGGAGATAACCTACAATTGAATGGAAAGACCAGTGGGGATATCTCATGAGGTTCACTGACATTGCCCAAGTTATATTCTGTTTCATGAGGTCACTCCAAGATTGGTCCTTTGTTTTTAACTAGCCCGGAAGCTACCCAAGACCAACAGGAAAAAGGAAAAGTGTACCCAAGAAGTGGCATGGTACATTTTGAGTATCAAACTTCCCCTCAGCTGAGTGGCACAGTGAAAGCATGTGGGACCTGCATTCAAGAAGACCTGAGTGTGAACTGGCAAATCCTGTCTCAGACACTTACTTAGTTGTATGACCTTAGGCAAATCATTTAATCTCTATTAGTCAGTTTCCTCATCTGTAAAATGAGGTTAATAATAGTTCCTAAGTCCCGGGGTAATGAGAATCAAATGAGTTAACATAAGCAACTACTTTGTAAACCTTAAATCTCTCTATAAATGCTACCTATTATTATTATTCTCCCACAATGGAAGTAGGTCATAGGGTGATATATTTCAAGCTGGAAGGGTCTTTAGAGGCCATCAAGTCCAAATCCCTTATTTTACAGATGAGGAAACTGAGACAGAGAGAGGTTAAGTAACTTACCAAGGGTCACGCAGCTAATAACTGTCTGAGACTGGATTTGAATCCAATCTGCTTGGCTCCAAGTCCCAGCCATCTATCCATTTTTCTGCAATTCTTCTAAGTGATAAGAAGATTTCAACCTTGTCCATGCCAGTGTAAACCATATGGTAATTCTATAAAAACACTTTATTTTCAAGATAGTAATCATGGGATTATAGATTTAAAGCTCAAAAGGACCTCATAGTCATTTAGTTCATACTTTTCATTTTAAAGATGAAAAAACTCGGGCCCAGAGAAGTTGTGTCTTGCCCAGGGTCAACCAGTTAATTAACTGGGAGATCTGGGATTTGAACCCAGGTCTTCTGATTCCAAGCCCAGAGTTCTTTCCAATGAGCCAAACTATAAGCAGTCTAGAAAAGATCATATGTGACCCACTAATGCATTAGCTATTTTTCCTATGCTACTTTGGGGTTTACAAAGTACTTTCTCCCCAACAGTCCTGTAAGATCCACAGTGTAAGTGTTATTGTGGAAATTGAGATTTAGAGAATGGAATTTGAAGAAAGGTAGATTTAGGCTTGAAGTTGGAGGCATAGGAAAAAAAAATCCTAACAATCAAAACTACTTGAAAGTTTCAAGCCTAGCGAGGTGGTGGATACCCAGTCTCTGGAAGCCATAAGATCAGAGAGCCTGTCAATCAATCAACCAACTGGCACTTATTAAGCTTCCACATGCCAGGCACTGTGAAAGAAAGGTAAAAATATAATATCCGTTCCCAAGGGGCTCACAGCTTAAAGATCTGGAATGAGAAGGGACCTTAGACATTATCGACTACATTGGTTCTCAGGATTTTTGTTCCATAGACTTCTTTTCAACATCATCACCATCATCAATAACAGGTGTTATGAACCCCCAGGACAATTTAATACACTACTTACAATATTGCATTAGATTTATTCATTAAATGATTGCAAGAGCTATGATAACTCTTGCTCCCTCAAAGCTACAAATTTACATTTATATTATATAGTTATAATTATAAAATATAAAATGTTATTCTACTATAATTATAAAAAACTATAAAATAATTATGAATATTTTATGTGGAACATTCCATAAGAATTAAAAGAAGCAATCCAATAAGACCTCATATGCTTACTATTATCTGCAAGACTTCACATTAAATTTCTTCTATTTTACAAATTTTGTTGAATATAAATAACAATTTTAATGAAACAGATTATAACTTGGAAGATATTTACAATTATATAATAATTATATACAAGTTTGATTTTTGTTTGATTTTTTATTAATTTATGTTTGATGTTTATATTTGAACATAGATTTGTGATATTTGACTCAACACCAGACAAACACAGTCCTAAATCTGGTTCCCCTTCAAGTTTCTGCATTTTGATTTAAAATAAGTCTAAAATGAAAGCACTAGTTCACATAAATATGTGGTAGAAAATTGTAGCAGAATTTTACAAGTTTTCTTTGATGGGAGATGGAAATTCATTTTTCATTCTCAACCACCTAACTAATCAACAAAAAGGAATAGCTAGTTACTATATAAAATTTTTTTTGTATTAGCTAATGACAAGTATTATATTAAATGATAAATATACTTAAATTTCAATTGCATGTATTGCTCTATTTTAACTATATGTGTGTGCACACATGCATGTGTATGTTAACTTCTGCAAAGAAAGAATCTTTTCAGACACGACTTTTTTTCTCTGGTACTACTGATATACCAGCAGCTACACTCTCATAGAAACTACTGAATGACTGATCAGCCGGTCACTTCACTTATAAATCTGCCAGACAGAAGAATAATAACATAAGTGGAGGAAAAGTTTAAATAGGAAATCAGTTTTAATACTTCAGTGAGAGGTAATATAAGGCTTGCTTCTGTAGAACATTTGTGATGGTCTGTGATGGTTTCAAGATGGTAGGTGATACACATGCCTAGTGATAATGGTTTTCATGCAGCCTGTCATTTATGCTAAAAAATGAGAACATTTTAAAAATCTTGATAATGTGATTGTGTACATGATAGGGTATAGAGAGAGCTATTCTTGTGCAGTATACACAACACAAATGAGGGAATCCACATGTATCTGACCATCCCTTGGGAATAGGTTTGTGCTCAAATGTCAGACCCTTGTGGTGGTTTGGAAACAATTTGGTGACAAGTTGAGAAACTGCAAGAACACGTTATGCTTTGTCAGAATGGGTCAAAGTTTGATGCAATTGATCAATACCAAAACTAGTGCGCCTGATCATAGTGATTTTGGATCATCTCAGAAGCAAACCTAAAATGTTTCAAACACCCATATGTGTGTCAGAGAAAAACATATTCATAAATTACTGAACAATTATTTATTGATTAAGGTGCCAGTAAAGAATTTTTATCACCAGCTCCTTAGACTTTCATCACTAACCTCAAAGGGAGGAACTATTGATCTAAACTAATTCTCTTACCTTACCTTAATAGTTAAGGAAAAGGAAATACTTTGCCCAGAATCACATAGATGGTAAGTGACAAAACTTGGATTTGAGTTCAGATACTCTAATCCCAAATCCAGCATTTTTTCTACTGCCTCACTCTGTCTTCAGAGTTGGAATAAATATTCATGTGGAGTGTTGTGAAAAGGATTCCTGGTTAGTCATGTTTGGGATTAAATGACCCCTAGAGTATCTTTCCACTCTGTGATTGAGGGAGTCATAAGATTCAGTGGAGAAAGTGTTGACTTTGAAATTAGTGGACCTACAAAAGAGAGAATAGAATAAATGGGGGGGGGGAATAGGATCAAGGGAGATACAGTTAGTATTCCACAGCATGACTCCTATGGAAGTGTTTTGCATGACCGCACAAATAAAACCTGTATCGAATTGCTTGCATTTTCAATGAGGGTGGGTGGGGAGGGAGGAAGGGAGAAAATTTGGAACCCAAAGTTTTAAAAACAAATGTTAAAAAATTGTTTTCACTGGCAACTGGGAAATAAAATATACAGGCAATGGGGTATAGAAATCTATCCTGCCCTACAGGAAAATGGAAGGGGAAGGGGATAAGAGAAGGGGGGGAGGGTGATAGAAGGGCAGATTAGGGTAAAGGGTATTCAGAATGCATGCTGTCTTGGAGTTGGGGGAGGGACAAAATTTGGGAAGAAAATTTGGAAGTCAAAATCTTGTGGAAGTGAATGTTGAAAACTAAAAATAAATTAATGAACCATAAAAAAAAAAAGAAATTAGTGGACCTAGACTCAAATCTCAACTATGCTACTTAAGCCTTTAGTCAAATTGCTTGAGCTCTCTGGGCCTCAGGTTTCTTCTCTGTAAAAAGAGATGTTTGGACTCAAAGACCTATAAGATACTTTCTGCTTCTAAATCTATGGTTCTATTACTCCCATTCTGTGCAATTATTTTCATAGCTTTCTGTAACTCCTTAAAGAATCCATTCACCACAACAGAACACCTTTCTCTTATACTTACATTTAGTATCATGAAATAAGGCCCTAATTATTGTTGCTAGTTATTATCTTATATTGGAACACATGCTGTCCTAGTCAGACCTATAGTGAGTGGAGTGTGCATAGCTATCTCCCCTTTTACTATACTGCTTTTCTTTTTTTATTTGTTTGTTTTTTAATTTTTTTATTAATTTAGTTTGATTTATCAATAATCACTTCCATATGCTTTTGAGTTTAAAATTTTTCTCCCCCTTCCTCCCCAACATGGCACACAATCTGATAAAGGCTATACATTTACATTCATAGTAAACATATTTTCACATTAGTGATGTTGTAGTAAAAATTAAAACCAATAGGAGGAACCATCAGAAAGAGGAAACAAAACTCAACAGAAGAGAAAAAAATAGCAATTTGACTTCCATAGTTCTTTCTTTGAATGTGGATAGCATTTTCCATCACAAGGCCTCTGGAGATGTCTTAGATCCTTGGATTGCCAGGAAGGGTTAAGTTTATCAATATTAGTCATCACGCAACGTGGCTGTTACTGTGTACAACGTTCTCCTGGTTCTGCTCATTTCACTCAGCATCAGACCATACAAGTCTTTCCAGGTTTTTCTGAAGGCAGCCTATTCATCATTTCTTATAGCACAATAGTATTCCATCACATTCATATACCACAACTTGCTCAGCTATTCCCCAATTAATGGGCATCCTCTCAATGTCCAATTCTTTGCCACCACAAAAAGAGCTGCTATGAATATTTTTGTACATGTAGGTCCTTTTCCCGTTTGCGTGATCTCTTTGGGATATAACCCTAGAAGTGCTATTGCTGGGTCAAAGGGTATACACATTTTTATAGTCCTTTGGGCATAGTTCCAAATTGCTCTCCAAAATGGTTGGATCATTTCACAACTCCACCAACAATGCATTAGTGTTCCAATTTTCCCACATCTTCTCCAACATTTATCATTTTCCTGTTTTGTCATGTTGGCCATTCTGATAGGTATGATGTGGTACCTCAGAGTTGTTTTGATTTGCATTTATCTAATCAATAATGATTTAGAGCATTTTTTCATATGACTATAGATGGCTTTAATTTCTTCATCTGAGAACTGTCTGTTCATATCCTTTGACCATTTATCAATTGGGGAATGGCTTGAATTGTTATAAATTTGACTTAATCCTCTATATATTTTAGAAACGAGGCCTTTATCAGAGACACTGGTTGTAAAAAATTTTTTCCCAATTTTCTATCTTCCTTCTAATCTTAGTTGCATTGACTTTGTTTGTGCAAAAACTTTTCAATTTAATGTAATCAAAATTATCCATTTTGCTTTTCATAATGTTCTCTATCTCCTGTTTGGTCATGAATTCTTCTGTTCTCCACACATTTGACAGGTAAACTGTTCCTTGCTCGCCCAGTTTGCTTATAGTATCAGCCTTTATATCTAAATCATGTACTCACTTTGACTTTATTTTGGTATATGGTGTGAGATTTTGTTTCTTCCATACTCTTTTCCAGTTTTCCCAGCAGTTTTTTTCAAGGAGTGGGTTCTTATCCCAGAAGCTGGGGTCTTTGGGTTTATCAAATAATAGATTACTATAGTCATTCACTGCTGTGTCTGTCATACTTAACCTATTCCACTGATCCACCACTCTATTTCTTAGTCAGTACCAAGCAGTTTTGATGATTGCTCCTTTATAATACAATTTAAGATCCGGAATGGCTAGGCATTTCTTTTCATTAGTTCACTTGATATTCTGGACCTTTTGTTCTTCCAAATGAATCTTGTTATTATTTTTTCTAACTCTACAAAATAATTTTTGGTAGTTTGATTGGTATGGCACTGAATAAGTAAATTAACTTAGGTAGAATTATCATTTTTATTATATTAGCTTGGCCTATCCATGAGCAACTGATGTTTTTCCAATTATTTAGATCTGGCTTTATTTGCACAAAAAGTATTTTGTAATTATGTTCATAGAGTTCCTGGGTTTGTGTCGGGAGGTAGACTCCTAAATATTTTATAATGTCAACAATAAATTTAAATGGAATTTCTCTTTCTATCTCTTGCTGTAGGGCTTTGTTGGTAATATATAGAAATGTTGATGATTTATATGGGTTTATTTTATAGCCTGCAACTTTACTAAAGTTTTTTATTATTTCAAGTAGTTTTTTACTTGATTCTCTGGGATTCCCTAAGTATAACATCATGTCATCTGCAAAGAGTGATAGCTTTGTTTCTTCTTTGCCTATTCTAATGCCTTCAATGTCTTTTTCTTCTCTTATTGCTAAAGCTAATGTTAGCTTTAGCATAACGTTTCCAGTACGATGTTGAATAACAGTGGTGATAATGGACATCCTTGTTTCACCCCCGATCTTATTGGAAATGCTTCTAGCTTGTCCCCATTACATATTATGCTTGCTGAAGGTTTTAAATAGATGCTATTTATTATTTTAAGGAAGATTCCATTTATACCTATGCTCTATAGTGTTTTTAATATGAATGGGTGTTGTATTTTGTCAAAAACTTTTTCTGCATTTATTGAGATGATCATATGGTTTCTGTTAGTTTTGATGTTGATATGATGAATTATGCTAATAGTTTGCCTTATATTGAACCACCCTGCATTTCTGGTATAAACCCTACCTGGTCATAGTGTATTATTCTTGTGATAAGTTGCTGTAATCTATTTGCTAATATTTTGTTTAAAAATTTTGCATCTATATTCATTAGAGAAATTGGTCTATAAATTTTTTTCTCTGTCTTGACTCTTCCTGGTTTAGGTATCAGCACCATATTTGTATCATAAAAAGAATTTGGTAAGATTCCTTCTTCGCCTATTGTACCAAATAGTCTATATAGTCTTGGAATTAATTGTTTTTAAATGTTTGATAGAATTCACATGTAAATCCATCTGGCCCTGGAGATTTTTTCCTAGGGAGTTCATCAATGGCCTGTTCAGTTTTTTTTTCTGAGATGGAATTATTTAAGTATTTTACTTCCTCTTCTGTTAATCTGAGCAATTTATATTTTTGTAAATATGTATGCATTTCACTAAGACTGTCAAATTTGTTGGCCTCCTTCAGTCCCACCTCCCTTCTATTATCCCTTTCCCTTTTCTTCCCCTTTACCCTTACTGCTTCTTCCCTCACTTCTGTCCCCCCTGCCTTCTCTTTCCCCTTTTCCCTCCTACTGCCTATAGTGCAAGTTAGATTTCTATACCTGACTATGTTATTCCCTTCTTGAGCCAAATCTGATAAGAGTAAGGTTCAAACAATGCTCATCCCCCTCCTTTCTTTCCCTCTGTTCTAAAAGGTTTTCCTGTAATGTAATTTACCCTTGTCTGCCTCCTCCTTTCTCAGTACATTTTCTTAGCTCAGACAATCCACTTACTTGGATCCATTTAACCCACTTGATTAATTTTTTTTTATCATTACATCAAAGTCGACTTATATCCACCCCCTTTATGTATACTCCTTTAACATGGTATAATAACAATACAGTTCTCAAGAGTTTCAAGTGTCATCTTACCTTGTAGGGATGTAAACATTTTGTCCTTATTAATAATATATTGTATTTTTCTGTCCCATTTACCTTTTTATGTCTCTCTTGAATCTTGGACTTGAAGATCAAATTTTTTGTTGAGCTCTGGTCTTTTTATCAGGAACATTTGGAAGTCTCCTATTTCATTGAATATCCATGTCCTTCCCTGAAAAATCACGCTCATTTTCACTGGGTAGTTAATCCTTGGCTGCATTCCAAGCTCCTTTGCCTTACAGAATATCATGTTCCACACCTTTTAATGTAGAGGCTGCAAGGTCCTGTGTAATCCTGACTGTAGTTCCATGATATCTAAATTGTTTTTTTCTTGCTGTTTGCAGTAATTTCTCTTTAATCCGGTAATTTTGAAATTTAGCTATTATATTCCTTGGCATTTTCAATTTGGGATGTCTTTCAGGTGGGGAGCAATGGATTCTTTCTATAGTTATTTTGCCTTCTGGTTCTAGGACTTCAGGGCAGTTTTCCTTTATGATTTCCCAAAGGATATTGGGATATTTATTTGTTTTTTTTGTTTGTTTGTTTTTTCATGTTTTAAGTATTTATTAACATGCAATTATGAGTCTTTTCTGTTTTTTTTTTGAGGGGGATGGGTATTTAATTTATTTATTTTTAGTTTTCAACATTTACTTCCACAAGATTTTGAGATCCAAATTTTCACCCCATCTTGCCCCTCCCCCCACCCCAAGATGGCATGCATTCTGAATATCCCTTCCCCTAGTCTGCCCTCCCTTCTATCTCTCCCCCACCTTCTCTTATCCCCTTCCTCTTCTATTTTCCTGTAGGGCAGGATAGATTTCTGATTTCCTGTATTTCTTATTTCCCAGTTGCATGTGAAAACATTTGTTTTAAATATCTGTTTTTAAAACTTTGGGTTCCAAATTTTCTCTCTTCCTCCCTCCCCAC
Organism: Vombatus ursinus; assembly: GCF_900497805.2. Lineage (NCBI taxonomy): Eukaryota > Metazoa > Chordata > Mammalia > Diprotodontia > Vombatidae > Vombatus > Vombatus ursinus. The sequence goes on along the minus strand of NW_020954713.1, from coordinate 5,812,943 downwards.
CCACCCTCATTGAAAAGGCAAGCAATTCAATATAAATTATATATGTGCAGTTATGCAAAACACTTCCATAGTAGTCATGTTGTGAAAAACTAACTCTATTTCCCTTAATCCTATCCTGCCCCCCATTTATTCTATTCTTTCTTTTGATCCTGTCCCTCCTCAGAAGTATTTGCTTCTGATTTACCCCCTTTCTCAATCTGCCCACCTCTTTATCATTCCCCTGCTCTTTTGTCCCCTTCTCCCCTTATTTTCCTGTAGGGTAAGACAGATTTCCACACGCACTTGAATGTATATGTCATTCCCTCCTTAAGCCAAATCCTATGAGAATAAGAGTCACTCATTCCCTCTCACCTTCCCCTATTTCCCCTCCACTTTAAGAGCCTTTTCTTTTCTGTTTTTTTGTGAGATAATTTACCCCATTCTACCTCTCCCTTTCTCCTTCTCCTAGTGTAATCCTCTCTCACCCCTTAATTTTGTTCTCTAAATATGACCCCTTCATCTTCAACTTACCCTGTGCCCTCTAACTATCTATATACATACATACATATAATTTTTCCCTCCAACTACCCTAATACTGACAAAGGTCTCATGAATTATAAATATCATCTTTCCATGCAGGAATGTAAACAGTTCAGTCTTAATAAATCTCTAATGATTTCTCTTTCCTGTTTACCTCTTCATGTTCCACTTGAGTCTTGTATTTGAAAGTCAAATTTTCTATTCAACTCTGGTCTTTTCATTGAGAATGCTTGAAAGTCCTCTGTTTCACTGAATGACCATTTTTTCCCCTGAAGGAATATACTCAATTTTGCTGGGTAGGTGATTCTTGTTGTAATCCTTTGCCCTCCAGAATATTATACTCCATGCCATGTGGTCCCTTAATGTACAAGCTGCTAAATCTTGTGTTATCCTGATTGTGTTTCCACAATACTTGAATTGTTTCTTTCTGGCTGCTTGTAATATTTTCTCCTTGACCTGGGAATTCTGGAATTTGGCTATACTATTCCTAGAAGTTTTCCTTTGGGGATCCTTTCAGAAGGAGATCGGTGGATTCTTTCAATTTCTATTTTGCCCTCTGGTTCTAAAATATCAGGGCAGTTTTCCTTGATAATTTCTTGAAAGATGATGTCTAGGCTCTTTTTTTGATCATGACTTTCAGATAGTCCAATATTTTTTTAAATTCTCTCTCCTGGGTCTATTTTCCAGGTCAGTTGTTTTGCCAATGAAATATTTCACATTGTTTTCTAATTTTTCATTCTTTTGGATTTGTTTTACAGTGTCTTGATTTCTCATAAAGTCACTAGCTTCCAATTGCTCTATTCTAATTTTTCAGCAAGTATTGTCTTCAGTAAGCTTCTGGACTTCATTTTCCATTTGACCTATTTTGCTTCTTAGGGCGTTCTTCTCCTCATTGGCTTTTTGGACCTCTTTTGCCATTTGGGTTAGCCTATGTTTAAGGTATTTTTTCTTCTGTATTTTTGGGGTCTCCTTTAGCAAGCTGTTGACTTGTTTTTCATGATTTTCTTGCATTCCTCTGATTTCTCTTCCCAGTTTTTCCTCTAATTCTCTTACTTGCTTCTCAAAATCCTTTTTGAGCTCTTCCAAGGCCTGGGACTGATTCATACTTTTCTTGGAGGCTTTGGATGTAGGAACTTTGACTTTGTTGTCTTCTTCTGGTTGTATGTTTTGATCTTCTTTGTTACCAAAAAAAGATTATATGGTCTGACACTTCTTCTGAGATTTGCTTATGATCCCAGTCAATTGCTTGAATTATAAACTCTTTATAAGGTAGAGGTCCTCCTCCAATGTGGAGAATGTACTGTCCCAAGCTTCAGGGGTTTGTACAACTGTTTTCATAGCTATTTCTAGGGACCTGTAAATTTTCAGTTCTTCCAAGGTGGTATGATAAGGGGCGAGGTGTTTACTCTTTTCCTGGCCTGTGCTCTGGTCCATGAGTGATCACAAGCACTCTTTTCTGCCTTGGAATTGTGAAGAGGATTCCCTCTCCACTGCCACTACAATCTCCACCATGTCAGCACACCTCCTTGCCCCAGGACCACCCCTCAGAACTGCGACCCAGATCCAAACACGGGCAAAGCAAGAGATTCCTGCCTCAGCACTGGCAAAGAGGTCCCTTCAACCCCCTCTGAGCAGCCACTCGATTCCACCTCAGTCTGTGGGCCCGAAGCTCAGGAGACAGCCACTGCCCTAGGCCATGCTCAGGACTTATGACTGAGACTTAGCCTTTCTTTCTCTCACAGCAGTCACAGATTTTTCCCATTGACCTTCCAAGTTGTCTTTGGTGTTCGTGGGTTGAGAAGTCTGGAAACCACCATAGCTGTCCATGATTCAGGCCTCTGAGGCCTGCTCCAGGTTCACTGTAGCCTGGGCGCCCACACCAAACTGCACTCCTCTCCCAGCCTGGCACGATATACCTTTCTGATCAACCATCCAGGTTGTCTTGGGCTGAGATCTAACTTCTCTCTCACTGAAGAAACAGACTTTTCCCACTGACTTTCCAAGTTGTCTTTGGTGTTCATGGGTTGAGAAGTCTGGAAATTGCCACAGCTGCCCATGATTCAGTCCTCTGAGGCCTGCTCCAGGTTCGCTGTGGCCTGGGTGCCCACACCGCAGTGTGCTCCTCTCCCAGCCTGGCATGATATACCTTTCTGATCAACCATCCAGGTTGTCTTGGGCTGGAAATTTGTTTCACTCTGTCTTTTTGTGGGTTCTGCTACTTTAGAATTTGTTTAGAGCTATTTTTTATAGGTATTTGGAGGGGTTTGGGAAAGAGCTCAAGCAAGTCACTGCTTTCATTCCACCATCTTGGCTCCGCCCCTTACTGTACTGCTTTTCAAATTTGCTGATTTAAAACCTGCTGAAGGTTTAGAAATTTGTTTTTAAAGACTTGTTAAGGGTACATGAAAAGTAAGAATCAGTAGTCTCTGAGTGATGAAATAAAGAGCTTTTCTACAAGAAAAAAAAAACAATTCTATGAGACTTAATGACTTTGGCTTTGGCTAGTCAAGGGCCTTGTTTTTTCTTCCTGCCTCTTAGCCAGGTGTGGATAAATGAGGTCTCCAAATACATGGCTTCTAGTTCAGTGAATTATTACTGTGCTACTATCTTTCCTGAGTGAGGAAGTATCCATTCTTCAGAAACAAACTCTTTCCTTCACAGCCTCCATTTAATTTTCCCTCCCCACTGCTAAATAGCCCAATATCCGCTACTTATTTTGGCACAGATGGGGAGGAAGGCAGGACTTTTCATTGTTCCTGATGAGGCCAAAGAAGGCAGGAGCTTCCAACAGTCACTATTCACTCTTATTCTATTTGTGACTAGGACAGACTTTTGGGAGATAAGGTATTAAATACCCCCCCCCATAAATCCTGATAATTCCTGATTGTCTAGGGTTTTCTGTTTTCTGTTTCCTCAAGCTATGCCTGAAGGAAGGGGATCTGTCTCTATGGGCCCTGCGAGCCTGTCTGGGAATGGAGCCAATCATATCTGTGCCCAGGGAAGGGACTGGGGAATTGGGAAAAACACAACTGGATTCTCCTTCCCCTGCCACCTTTCCAACACATACTCCATGAAGAGAGCTTCAAACCTCTCCTCCCCACTGAGTGGACCAAGATAAAAGGGGTAGGGCTACATGGAGTTCATGGGCTCCAGATATGACCTTCAAAGTTATTCCAAGGGGTGCTTTACCCACGGGGAGTGACTTCTTCCCAGTTATTTTTTTCAGACAAAACAGATGCCCATCATCATCATTGGTATAATTGGAGTTCCTAGGTTCAAATACTGCCTCTGGTGGTTACTAGCTGTGTGATGTTGAGCAGGTCCCTTACCCTCTCTAAGCCTCAGTTTCCTCATCTTTAAAATAAAGAGGATTGAGCTTAACAGACTGTGAGATTCTTCCCACTTCTAAATCTACCATCCTATGACCCAAGCATACTAGCACACTATTACCAACAAAGCAAGAAGGGAAGGACTCATATACCTCATTTGTACAGAAGGAAACTAATACTCAGGAATGTATTATCTCACAATCTTTCTAGTCCAATCCTTCTCATTAAACAGATAAGCAAACTGAGGGTCTAATAGGGTAAGCAGCCTGCTCAACAGGCAGTCTTGAGGTAGACTTGAGATTAGAGGACTTGAACCTAAAAACTCCAATTATACCAGGACTTTTAAAATTTTATTTATTCATTCATTCATTTATTCTTTTGTTTGTTTGTTCTTTGCTACTATGCCATACTGATGATGGAAACTTGCTTTGCCAGAAAGAGATACTGATTTGGCAAAGGTTGTTATATGCAGCTAGTGGCAGAGTCTAGATTTGAATCAAATTTGAATCAAAATGCTATGACTCCAAGCCTAGGTTTCTTTTTAGTATACCATGCTAACAGAGAATGTGAACACAAGCCCAGGGGCATCTCCAGAGAAGTGTAGTTGGAGTTGAGACTTCATGTTTGAATTCTGGTTCAGGCAGTTATGGTTGACTTAATATCTCATAAACTTTAGATAAGGATGAGATCTTAGCAATCATCTAGTCCAAGCAATCCATAAGTCAGTTTGGAGAAATGATGTCAAGAGGGAAAGTGATTTGTCTAAGGTCACACAGGAAGTAAAGAGAACTCATTTTCTTTGTTCGTTCCACTATATCTCATGATCACTTAACCTCTGTCCTAGTTTCTTTATCTATAAAGTGGGGGTAATAATAATTGTGTAGTCTGGGGTAAATCAGGGAACTTCTGATCAATAGAACCCATTTGATGAGACTGGGGAATGGAAGAGTTGGGTGACAGGCAATTTGGTGTTAAAGCTCTCAAATTTTGAAGTAATGGTGTCCGTACCTTTTAAAGGGTGAGCCCTTTTCAGATATGCAATGGATCTTTTGTACCTTCTCTGGCTGTGAGACTGAGTGGCTCATGCATTGAATGGTCTATTCTCAGATTACAAAGTATGCAAAACAGAGTAGTTCATTCCCTGTTTCTGAAGGAAGTATAAAGAAGAGCATGCACTTCATTTTTACTTTAGGAAATAAAAAGATGTTGTAATATCTGCTTGATTACTTGAATGGTCAGCCATGTCTTTGGTGACTTTTAACAACCAAGCTAGCCGGCTCTGCACATTCACTTTAAGGGAGTTATACCTGGCAGTTCAGAAGAGAGTCAATAAAGGAATAACTTGGCTCTTGAGAAAGTTCACTCTTTGCTGTTTCCTTTATTTCTCTTCAGTAGTTAAAGACAAAGAGATTTCTCCCCACTCTACATTGGCAATGGCATCTTGCAATGAAGTAGGAGACTCCACAACCAGAAGAGAACATGTTTTGAGAGTACAGTTGCAGAAGTGAGTGGAGAAATGGATGGCAGTAGGTCCTGAGTGACCTATTCAGCATAAATGTTGTTGTCAGGGATGCAGCATGAGGATATCATAAGAAGAGAAATCACTGGTGTCCTGCAGTAATGGAAGTATGAATTGCCTTGACCATATATGTTCCCTCCATGTGCCCCTTAATACTATTGTACATTACGTGTGTGCCTAGTCTTCTGAGTGATACTGTATGTATTTGTGGAAGAGTGTACCCATGAATGTGATGGAACCTCCTCTTGCCTTGCAAGAATTAATTGGAAAATTTTCTATGTGAACATTTATACCTCAAAATCAGTAGCTTGCAAATAAGAGCTTTATCTGTGGTTTTGTCTTTAAGATAATGATAGGGTAAAATGTTAATAATAAATGCAGATTAAGCTTAAAGTGTATACATTTATTTTAGGAAATCTTATCACTGAGCATATACTAGCACACCCCTGAATGTACCCCAGATGTATGGGGAATATGTTTTGTAGCTATTTCTCCAGAAACTACCATTTCATTTAATGCTTTTGCTGTGAGTTAATTGTATCCTCTGGCTGCGTACCAAAGGTAAATACATTGGTGAGTTCATAAGCTATAGCTTTAGGATTCCAGATTCACAAAGTACCTTGAACTTAAGATAGTCTTTCTGCAGGGGAGCCAGCTTATGAAGTTAAATGGAGAGGATGGGGAAAGTAACCAGGAGAAGATGCTTCACTTGCATGATCTAGTTCTTGGGATTGTCAAGAGAAAAATGCTTTGTAAATCCTAAAAGGCTAATATAATATAAATTGTTGTTAGAAATGCTATTATTCTACCACCAACAAAATTGGAAATTGATGAAATTCATCTTTTTTGTCCCTACATTCTCCTCTTTCCATTTAATGAGGTCAGGCTCTTCTACACACTCCCATGGACTCTCTTTCTACTCTCTTAAAGAGATTTGTTTTCTGGAAAGGATGCTTTCAGACATTTAGTCCTAAGTAGGATTTAGTAACGTCACTATATTACCTCTTCTACCTGAAGGTTCGGATTCTCATTCCAATCTCTCTGTGAATTGAAAGGCACTGGAAAGGACACTGAATTTGGAATAAGAAGGCTTGGATTCAAATCCCAGCTCCATTTATTTCCACTTTTATGACCTTGAGCAAGTCACTTCTTTCCAAATATTACTGTCTTCATCTATAAAACTAGGGGGCTTATATTAGGTGGTATCATAGGACTCTTGGAGGTCTCTAAAACTACTTGTCTTTATACCTATGTCATAAGTTCCTTGAGAGTAGGTCCTATATTTTCTCTGGTTTTGTATCCCTCACACCTAGTTGGTACTTAAGTCAATAAGTGAGTACTATGTGTCAGGCACTATGCTAAGTGCTAGGGATACAAAGAAAGACAAAAACAGCTCCTGCTTTAAAGGAGCTCACATCTAATGGGGGAGACAACATGCAGGCAACTAAGTGCAAACAAAATATTTCCAGGATAAATTAAAGATAATCTTCAAGGAGGGCACTAGCATTAAGGGAGACTGGGAAAGGCTTCTTACACAATGTGGGATTTTAGCTGAGATTTGAAATAATAAACATGTTTAAATAACTATCGTGTAATAGAAGTGAATTAGGAGTCCAGAGACCCAAGTTTTAATCTTGAAATCTGTTACCTACCTCCTATGTCACATTAAACAAGTCACAAATTCTGTGAGCCTTAGTTTCTTTTTAAATATAGAAATCATTCTGGAGTGATAACCTGGATAAATCTCCCCCTACTGTTTCTGTGGAATATCTCTGAAAGACTGAAATGTCTTTCTCTAATGTTATTGGTTCATGCTACAATTCTGCTGTGTTCCCCCAGTCACCAGTGACTAGCTCCCCAGTTTTAGTTAACCAATTAACAATGGGAAGCTATATGGTGCAGTAGATAGAGCACCAGCCCTGGAGTCAGGAGGACCTGAATTCAAATTCAGCCACAGAAACTTACTAGTTGTTTGACCCTGGGCAAGTCACTTACTGCTGATTGCCTTAAAAGAGATTTACAAAAACACAAACATTCTCCCCAATGCTTGGGGCACACACTCCCCTACAACACCTCAGTCTCTGGGGAGAGTAGGCTCAAATTGAATGCACTTACTTCATGGCATTCACCCTACCAAGATTACTTCCAAATGGGTTGCTGAATCTAGATGAATCTTTTCTCAGCTGCCACTAGGCTGGATCAAGAATCTGGCTTATGGGAAGTCAAGGCATGGGCTTTGCTCCAAGACCTCTGGTGCCTTGCCATCTGACCTTCTGAAGCTTCCAGCTCCATTCTCCTTCACTTGGAGTCAGGAAGACTAAACTCAGACTCTTATTAGCTCCACAACACCTGAAGTCACTTGATCTCATCTAGCCTTATTTTTCTCATCTGTGAAATGGGGCTAATGATGCACCTACCTCACAGGTGGGCTACTGTGAGCATTAAATGAAATTTTAAATATATATATATATATATATATACACATGTATATACATATATATAAAGTATTTTGCAAACCTTAAGCATTATAGAAATTTTGGCTATTGTTATTTTTATGAAAAGCAGGAAGAATAGACAAACAGAGACAGAAAGAGCAACATAACCATGCACCCACAGGTCACATTGCAGCTGCCCAGTATGGGAGCCCCTCAACAGTGCATCTCCTCATCACACAGGTAACTGACCAGAACCAGTTATAGCTTGCATGTACATGCTCCAAATTGGAGAGCAGGGGCTTTCCTTTACACACCATCATGCTTTTTATATGTAAGATTCCCAGAATACTCCATGCTTCCCCCTCCCCTCCATACATGAACACCAACAGTGGGGGCATCTGGGTATTAACCTTTTTGATGCTACCAAACTTATGAGGACTCCATTTACACAAATGAGGAAGTTGGTGCTTGTCTCTCCTTCCCTTCTCTTTTCTCTCCTCATCCCCCTTCTTTTATCCCTTTCCACTTGCTTTTCTCTGCTGTCATCTATTAAGCAGCTGGAGAAACTCCACATGATTCTAATTTGCCTTGCCAAGTAGGATATTTGCTCTTCTTGCCTGGCCTAACTGGATGGCAATGTGGTTATCTCACTATGCAGGAGGAACCAGAGAACCAGGAATATTTTTGTTTGTCAATTTAGAATGAATGTTGATTTAAAAAAAAGTTCATATTTCCTATATACAATCAGTGTTGTGGATCTGCCTCCACAGATCACTGAATTGCAGAAGTAGAACTAGAAGGGATGTTTAGAAAAGAACCAAGTCCAATGCCCTTCTTTGCATAGAGAAGTAAACAGAGGCCAGGATTGGTCTGCCCAGTTAGTAAGTGTCAGATTCTACCACAAATCCAGGTCTCCTCACTCCAAATGCACTGTGCTTTCAAGTTCCCCAGGGATTCTTCACCTTTTCTGTGTGTCATGGACCCCTCTGGCTTTCTAGTGAAATCTTTTGACCTCTTCTTAGAATATTTTTTCCATCCATCAAATAAAATACACATTTTAAAACACATCAATAAGTTAAAAACACACATAAAATACAATATTACAAAGGAAACCAAAGGTTAAAAAAGATGTCATTTCCTTTTTCCTATGCAAAGTCATAGACCCTTTGTCATCTATCCACAAAACACACACACACACACACACACACACACACACACACAGAATGGTCTGTGGACCCCGAGGTAAGAACTCTTTTATCAAATCATGAAGTTTCACAGGCTTCTTGCACAAGGGAGCCAGTCTCTGCAGCTATGTGGTTCTGCTATTGAAAAGAGGAGCCAGATCCCAAAGAAAAAGAACAGGATGATGTGGAAAGAGCACTACACTTACAATTAGAATATCAAGGTTCAAAACCAAGCTTTCCTACTTGGCACCTGTGTGACCTTGGGCAAGTCATTTTCTTTGTGTCCCAGTTTCCTCCTCTGTCAAATGAAGGGGTTGGACAAAATTGCCCCTAAAATGTGTTCTGACTTTAATCTCATGACCCTTCTTCAGGGTTTGGTATAGGGAGGAGTGTTACTAGACAAAAGCATCTCTTAGAATCCTCTTCTTGGCTGGAATGGGTGATGAAAGATCCAGGAATTGAGAGTCTGAGGCCAAAAGGCAGTTGACAAACATTTGCCTAACATGAGCTGATTTGTTAAAGGAACTGGGACAGTTATTGGTCAAATCATCTGTCTCCCCCTCATCATCACAAAAGCCCATATTTATATAGCATTCTCACTCAGTGTCTACTTAGACCACTTTGTTATTTAATTCTACTGACATTTTAATAGAGATAGATTCATGATCTTATCACAGCTGCTTTTGCTAACAGAAGGAATCACAAACCTGAACATGTCCACATCCTGAGTGACTCTGTCCATAAGTCCTGCAAACTTTAAAGGGCTATATAAATACAAGCTAATACATACGTCCCTTGGTTTATCTCTTCTCCATGTTAAACATCCTCACTTCAACTGCTTTTCATAAGGCAGAAACTCCAGATCTTCACCATCCTGATTATCCTTTTCTGATTATGCTTCAATATATGAGTAGTGTAAAAGCGGGGCTGGAAAAGGAATGAGACCTACCATAGAGAGCAAAGCTAAGATCCTAGAATGACAGTGGATTTTCAACCAGTCCAGATTTCCTGCTGCTAAAGCAGGAGGATGGATGAGATGGCCTTCAAGCAAGAGGGCTTGGGAGGTTTTCTGGGTTCTACTGGAGAGTGTTTCATGACTTCCTGAAGTACCTGCACCAATCCCCTCGTGTCCAGCTAGGCATGAGACCAGCTGCTCCCTCCCTCCTCCAAGCCTCTGCAGTTAAGTGTATTAAGGGGCAAGTCTCTAGAAGATGGACTGGGCCTGAAGGGAAGAGACCAGATAAAGGATTGACATCTCTGGCGTTGTAGAGAGATGCAGGGGCCATCCACAAGGCATCCATTAAGATAGCACTCCTTAACCCCTGAAGAAGAGTTCTGCTGGTAGCCTTAAACTTCCCAAATATTGAGAATTCAGAGAATCAAAGACAAAGTGTCATCCCCTAACACACACTACACACTACACACACACACACACACACACACACACACACACACACACACACAAACACCTGCCCAGCCTCCAAGATGTTGCACTGCTCCCAACCCATTCAAACTCATTTAAATAAAAAGGAGAGGGGGAATGAGGAAGAATTGAAGAATTGTTGGTAGAATCTGGTGCACTTTCAATCATTTCCTTTTGTGTATGTGTGTGTATATGTGTGGGGGTCTGTATGTGTGTGTGTGTGTGTGTTAAATAGCAATAGCTGACTTTTGCCCAGTGCTTTTGAGTTTGCACGCCATTTTACATATGCTATCTCATTTGAGTCTTTGGAGAAATAATGACTTTAATCATCTGATTTTGCACGAGGAAACTGCAGGTCAGATAAGGTGAGACTTCCCCATGTTCACGGAGCCAGTAAAGGTCAAAGGACGAAGCCAAGACTTTTTAATGCCAATGCCAGCCCTCCTTTTAACCCTTGCCCTCCATTTCCCTTCAGAGTTGCAATTTACTGTCTATGGCTCTATTTTTCACCCCTTTGACTCCTGCCCCCCCACATACACACACACACACACACACACACACACACAAACACAAACACCCCTTTTCCTGACCACCACTCTATTATGCATTGTCTTCTTGGTTAGAACACAAGCTTCTTGAAGGTTAGGTCTGTCTGACTTCTGTATTCATATGCTCATTACCAAGCATAATGCCTGGCACATAGGGGAGATTCAATCAATAAATTCTTTTTCATTCATTCATTCATTCATTCATTTATTCTCTCTACTACACCATATTATCTCCTTATTGGAGCACTCTGTTTTGTTTCATAACAATGTCATTTGTATAATTTACTCAAAACCTCTTTTGAGCAGAGTTGTCAGTTGGTTGGTTTGTTATACATAAAAAAATGTAATGTTAATAAACAAAATTCTTATAACTCTGCTCACTTGCTGAATTTCTTAATAAAGGAATGGAGTTCATTTAAATAATAAAGCCAAATAGCAGGGGAGGGGGTGGGGAAAATAGTTGAAATGTCTTCACTTAAGGATGGCACTAATTTACCAAGTTATGGATTATTTATTGTCTTAATTTCCTCTGCAATGCAGTTATGCATTTTTTATAAAGCTATTTTTGTGGATATTAATTTATAAAATAAAATGTGTACCTTCCATTTCCTCACTGTAAAGCCGGGGGTTGGGAATGGTGATGGGGCATTCTAAAGGTTGTCAAACACTGATCAAAACACACAAAACCAGATCCTTAGATATTGATGGGGTTCCTTCTGCAAACATCAAAGGAGATTACCTATAGACTCTGCTTGGAGGCTTTGGTACAATGGTAAATGGATACTAAGTGCATGTGAAAGACAGAGCAAAAGGGGGGGAAAGGTGGGTGTTTTATTCTGTATTAGCAGGGACTTGTTTTCTGTGCCTAGAAGGATCTGTCCATGGTGGCCAGTTATGAATGGGGTATAACTATGTAGGATATTAGAAACCAGGACCCTAGAGTCTCTGCATTTCTCTGCAAGGGGTGGGGATAGGGAATGGACCAGTGATTTCATTGGTATAAGGAACAATTGGATGAGAAAATTCTCTATACCAATACATGTTGGCATCTTCTCTGCTACTTAAGAGTCTTAAAGAGCTGTCTAGAATCCTGAGATATTTAAGTGATTTTCCTAGGGTTGCAGAGACTGTGTTTGCCTTTGTTTCCCCAGCTAATAATAATAGTAATAATAATATCTATCATATATATATATAGTGCTTCGAGATTTGCAGAGAACTTTACAAATATGATCTCATTTGATCCTTATGATATTCTTATGAGGTTGGTGCTATTATTAGCTTCACTTTATAGATAAGGAAGCTGTGGCACAATGAGGTTAAGTGACTTGCCCAGGGTCACACAGCTAGTAGTGTCTGAGGAAGGATTTGTTCTCAGGTCTTCTTGACTCGAGGTCTAGCGTGATATTTGCTGGACCACCTGGCTGCCTCAGTTCATCCAGTCAGTAGCCTGGCACATAGTAGCACTTGAAAATTCTCAAGGAAGTTAGGTAGCACAGTGGATAGAGTGCTGGACTGGGAGTTAGGAAGACCTGCACAATGCCTGTACACAGGAGGGACTCAATCAAGAAATTCTTTTTCATTCATTCATTCATTCTCTCCACTATACTGTATTGCCTCCTTATTGGTTTCTTCTTGCCCATGTGATCCTAGATAAGTCATATAACCTCTCTCAGTCTCAGTTTCCTCATCTGTAAAATGAGAATCATAATATCATGCACCTCCCATGGTTTTTCTGAGGAGCAAATGAGATATTTGTTTTGTTTATTGCTCTTTTGTCTTTTTTTTTGGCTAGGCAATGGGGTTAAGTGACTTGCCCAGAGTCACACAGCTAGTAAGTGTTATGTGTCTTAGGTTGGAGTTAAATGCAGGTCCTCCTGAATCCAAGGCCAGTGCTCTATCCACTGTGCCACCTAGCCTCCCCTCAAATGAGACAATATTTGTAAAGCACTTTGCAAACTCTATAGTGCTACATAGATGCTAGCTATCATTAATATATGTCTTAAGGGTTCCCAAGTTTTTTATGCATACTATTTCATTTGATCCTCACAATCAACCTGTGAGATAGATGCTATTATTATTCCCATTTTATATAAGAGGAAATTGAGGCTGATAGATGTTATATCATATCCTCTTGGTCACTCAGCTTGCCCAGGATTTGAACTCAAGTCTTCATGCCCCTCCCCCCAAGTGTGGGCACCCCAGGACAATCCCCATACTGATTTCAGCTGTGCATATAGACCCCAATTATAGGTTAGTTGTGAGCTCCACCACTCTATTATATGTTGTCTTCTTGGTTAGAACACAAGCTTCTTGAATGCTAGGTCTGTCTGACTTCTGTATTCATATGCTCATTACCAAGCATAATGCCTGGCACATAGGGGGGATTTAATCAATAAATTCTTTTTCATTTATTCATTCATTCATTCATTTATTCTCTCTACTACACCATATTAACTCCTTATTGGAGCACTCTGTTTTGTTTTGTAACAATGTCATTTGTATAATTTACTCAAAACATCTTTTGAGCAGAGTTGTCAGTTGGTTTGTTATACATAAAAAATGTAATGTTAATAAACAAAATTCTTATAACTGTGCTTACTTGCTGAATTTCTTAATAAAGGAATGGAGTTCATTTAAATAATAATGAAGGAGCCTAGAGTTGAAACGTGGAAGGGAAAGTCAGTGAAAAATACATCTCTCTCTTTTTTTTAAGGCAATTGGGGTTAACTGACTTGCCCAAGGTCACACAGCTAGTAAGTGTCTGAGACCAGATTTGAACTCAGGTCCTCCTGACTCCAAGACTGGTGCTCTATCCACCACGCCACCTAGCTGCCCCAAATACATCTTTTTTTTTTTTTAACAAAAAGGTAATTCTCATTATGAACCTCCTAGGCTCCCAGGGCATCTTGAGAGGCAGCATGGCCCAATAGATCATATCTTAGTCTTGAAGTTAAGACACCTGAGTTCAAATCCCAGGTCAGGTACTCACTAAAATCATCATGGGATCATGGGAAAGTTGCTAATCTTCCCATAGCTTCAGTGTCCTTATCTGGAAAATGAAGATGATAATTGTACTAAGTCTATTACAGAGTTGTAAGGAAAGGGCTTTATAAACTTCCAAGTACTATATAAATGAGCTATTATGTGAAGGAGGGAAGGAAGAATGCCCCAAATGTTTTTCAGACAATTAACTCCAGTCTTATACTTATGAAACTGATTTTTTTGGACCCAAGTTAAGACCTTACATTTATCCCTTTTCATTTTTGTCTTATTCCATTCAACCTACTTTTCTTAGCCTATCAAGGGATCCTTACCCTTGTCATCATACAGCTTAGATTTCTGTCTCTCTTAGCTCCAAAGTATCTGCAAATTTGATGAGTATTCCCTCTATGTTTTTATCCAAGTCTTTACTAACATCATAAAGAACATTTTTAAAGACATGCTTTGACTGCATTTTGACCTTGATCACTGTGGGTTTAATAGATAGAGAGCTGGGCCTGAAGGAGACACCTTAGTCCAATTGGCCTGTAACCCTGGGCACATAGCTATTTCCTCTTGGAAAAGACAACTTAATTTCAAAGCACATGATAAAGGATGCAATAGGGAGAATGAACTTACTTATGTTGCTCAGTGTACCTCCTATCTCCAACATGGGCAAGTCTCTTCACTTTGCCAGGCCTCAGTTTCTTTATCTGTAAACTGGAGATAATAATACCACTCACCACACAGAGTAGTTATATGCTTTTAATGAGACAATGTATGTAATGTTCTTTTAAAAACTTAACATGATATACAAATGTGGACTATTACTATTATAGTGGTTATGATTGTTGTTACTGCTAAAAGTCCATATAGCATAATGGAGAGAGGGCTGGTCTTGAAGCCTGGATTCACATTTCACCTTTGACTCATACAAGCTGTATGACCCTGGGCAGTGTTAGAAGAAAACTTGGAGAGAAGGTACATGTCATGTACTGACAGAAGGAGTTTCCTCACCCTGAAGTTCCCTAGACTGATGAAATTATGGGTCCAGTCCATCTCCCATCAGGTAGATGGCACAGTGGTTAGGGTGCTGGCCTTGAAGTCAGGAGGATCTGCCTTAGCCACTTAATAGCCAAGTAATATTGGTCAAGTCACTTAACCTCTCTAGGCCTCTGCCTCCTTCTCTGTAAAATGGGGATGATAAAAACACCTACAAAGTTGTTGTGCAGATTGACTGTGAAAATGTATGTAAAAGCATTTCAAAAACATTAATGCACTGTGTAAATGTTAGCTATTACTATTATCACTTTCTTGAGCTATTCTCTAATTATCGTGTACATATGTTTGTGTGTCTGTGTCTAAGTTTGTGTACTTTCTCTTTCCAAGTGAGTTGTGAGCAGGAGCTCATAGGAGGTCAGGGACCCACTGATTCTGGAAACTTCTCATTTGATTGCAAGCTCCTTGAGGGTAGATTGTCTTTTGCCTTTTTTTTGTATCCACAGTGCTTGGCACATAGTAGGTGCTTAATAAATGTTGATTGATTGATTTTTATCTCCCAAAGCACAGAAAAGAGAATATTGTCCCTCCTCATTTCCAAACTGAGTTCCCTTCAAGGCACCTTCTACTTGCCATGTATTAGAGATCTCCTGACACCTCTGAAATTACTTTATATTTTTGCGTGCATATTATTTCTCACTAGACTATGTGCTACATGAGGGCAAAGACTTCCATTTTTGTTTTCCTATCTCCAGTGTCTGTCAAATAGTGAGTCAGTCAACAAGCATTTATTGAGCATCCAATATGAGTCAGGCACTGTGCTAAGCACTGGGGATTTAAGAAAAGACAAAAATATTCTCTACCCTCAAGGAGCTTACATTTTAATACACCAAAGATCTGTACAAAGTAGAGGAAGTGACTAGCAGTGGGAGGAAAAGGGGTAGATAGGACCTGGAAAGGCTTTCTACAGAAGTTGGGTGTCTTAAAGGAAGTCATGGAAGCCAGGAAGAGAAGATGAAGAGGCTACAACATTCCAAGTATGGGAGGCAACCAGTGAAAAAACACAATCAGGATATGGAGTGTCATGCGTAAGGGAAAGAAAGGCCAGGTTCATGGGAGCATGGAGTACATCAAAGGTGGTAAAGTATTAAAAAAAGAAGACCAGAAAAGTAAGAAGAGGTTAGGTTGTGAAGGACTCTAAATGCCCAACAAAGGATTTTATATTTGATCCTAGAAGTAATCAGAGCCACTGGGAAGGGATGTGATACTGTCAGAACCGCAGTTTAGGAAAACCAATTTGGCAGCTAAGTGGAGAATGGATTAGAGTCAGGTGGGGTGGGAAACTTAAGACAGAGAAATCAACCAGAAGGTCATTGCAAAAGTCTAGACCCATGCAATGAAAGTCAGCAACAGTGTGGTAGCTATTTTAGTGGAGAGAAGGGAATATAAGAAACAGATGTTATGGAGGTAGAAAAAATAAGACTTGGCCACAGATTGAATATGTACAGCCAATGTGAGAAGTGGAGGCTGACACTGAGGCTGTGAGCCTGGATGACTGGGAAGATGGTGGTGCCCTTGACAGTAATAGGAAAAGTTAGAAAAGGAGATCAGTTAAGGGGAAAATAACGAGGTCTAATTTGAACATGTTGAGTTTGAGATGCCTACGGAATATCCAAAATTTTAAAAATCCAAAAGGCATTTGGTGATGTGGGACTAGATCACAAGAGAGAGTTTGGGGCTGGTTATAGAGATCTGAGAATCATGTGCATAAAGATGGTAATTAAATTCCAAGAGAATCAATGAGATTGCCAAGCAAGATCATATGGAAGGAAAAGAGAATATGCTCATTGAATATAATTTAACAGACATGCCAAGCTAGGAATAGTGTAGGGAGAGACACTCAGATACTCAGTGAGTTAAATGGCAGTGAAGTGGAGCCCCCTTGCCTTCACTTTTCTTCACTCTACTCACAAATTCCTGGAGGCTTCTGGGATCTTTACAGAACCAAAGTCTGCTGTTGGCCCTCATCCCTTGTCCCAAAACTTTTAAATCATCACTGGCTATAGTCATGCCCCATCTGTGCTCTAGACCACGGCACCCACCTGTTCTCCAGCAGATACAGGACAAGCCACCTGTCTCCCAGGGCATCCGCACTGGAGATGGGCTATGCACAGAGCAACAGAAGTAGGTTCATCCTCCCTGTTGCATCCTTAATCATGGGGTCCACAATTAAATTGTCTTTTCCAGGAGGACCACAGCAAAGGAGCAGCAGATGGTGTTGGTATTTCTAGTAAGCTAAAAGCTGCTTGCATCTATCTGGGAGCACTCATCCTGATGGCCAAATCTCAGTATAACATTGTACGCACCTCAGCTGCTGGCACCATATTTTACTTCAGGCTATTGAAAGGACTTCTTTTTTTTTTTTTTTACTAGTTAGGGTCATTTTTATGCAAAAGTACTGGAGTCCTTCAAAGTTTTATGTGCAGATTACAGGGCATTTGGGTTTTCAGTAGCATTCACAGAAGAGGTTTTGAAAGAGAGAAAAGTGAGTGAGAGAAGGCAAAGTGACAGAGATTGTCTGGGAACTTTGTTGCAGGAAAGCTCGTGCCAAGATGGGCCATATTCCAATAACAAGGGAAGACGGTTGGGATGGTGAGCAAACTAGAGACCCAAATCTTTCTGTGATTGAAAGCTAGGGAGCATCGTGGGGAGAACAGCCAGGTGAAATGTCTCATTCATGACCATGCGGATTGATTGAAGGAATGGGAGAACTTTAGTCCAGAGTTAAGAAGGCTCAAGGGGAACATGGTAGGTGAATTCAAGTATTCACTTCCTTCTCTTCACACACCTCATTGCCTCACTGGAAAACCTCCAATCCAGACTTCTTTGTTCCTCATCACTGAAGCCTGCCTCATAGCTGAGGTCTTTCCCAAACAGTATTTCAGGAAGGAACTCAGATGATGTTTGGCCTCACTCTGTTATCATCTCTCTCTCTGGATTTCACATCCTTCCTCTGGCCTACCACATTATATCTGTGTGGGCATACATACTTCTCCACCATCACTTTCCAGTTTCCCTTTATGTACTGTCTGTCTCCATTATAATTTATGTTCCTTGTGGATAGGGAATATCTTTTTTCCCCTTATGTTTGTAGTCCCAATGCTTAGTACAGTGACTAGCACAGAGTAATTGTTTAATAAATGTTTTATTCACCTATCTATCTCCCCACCTTCCAACTTTTCCTTTCATACTCCCATTGGAGCATAAGTTGCTTGAAGGTAGGGACTAACATTCTTGCTTATATTTGTAACCCTGGTGATCAGCACATGGCAAGCACTTAATAAAAATCTTATTGATCTGAAGCAAGCTCCAAAGCAGATTTAGGCTTATTCTAATCCTGCCTAGAGGTCAGAAGCTGGAATGATAAGTGGTAGCTGCAAAGAGGTAGATTTAGGCTAGAAATGAAGGACAAATCCTTAACAATTAAAGTCACATAAGTGAAATGGACTGTCTGCAGATGAATTGAGTCTCCACCAACAGTAGTTATTGAAACTTGATTGTCAGGGACTTCATAGAGAGCATCTTGACCTTGGATTAGATGTCCTCCGAGGTCCCTTCTTGCTCAGAGATGCTGTGATCCTAGAAGCTGTCTCCTTGCCAGAATCAGGTTGTGCTTCCTCCTCCTCATTGCTCTCCCTAGGAAATGCATCAACTAAGACTGACCAAGATGCATGGGCAGCCAGAACCCATTTTAAGAGCTCACCATGGTCCAGAGCATTTGTGATTGTTACCATTTTACTATCCACCAAGGTGACACATGTGACCTCTGCTTCTGAAGCTCTACTTCTCCAACTCTCCCAACCCAGGATCAGTACTGATAGGGGCAGCTGTTATCAGGGCTACCTGCCAATTCTATCTAGGCTTGGACCCAGCAGTGATTTGAGCTTAGATCAGGGGTTCTTAACCTTGTTGTATACCCTAGACCCCTTGGAAAGCCTAGAGAAGCTTTTACACCCCCTCTCAGAATCATTTTTTAATGCATAATGTAAAATCCATAGGATTACAAAGGAAACCAACTCTATCGAAATAGTTACCACAATAAAACACACACCTTTACAGACTCTGTTTTTAGAACTCCTGGCTTAGACAATGTTTTCATTTGTCTCCTTGCCAGAATCAGAATGTGCTTACTCATTTGTCAAGGAGGGGCAAAGAAGAGGACTTATGTGCCTGACTTGGTGTTGTTTTTACACTATTAAAACATTTTCTTAATTTCCCTGTTCAACCCCTTGGCAGAGGTGGAAGATTCACAAATAGACATTGCACATATTTTCAATATATCAAGCAGATATACCGATATTATTTTTCCTTTTTCTTTCCTTTGTTTTGCCTTTCAAAACATTATTTGTTATATGGGATCACTCTATGGAATGGGAAGGGGAAAGGATACTGGGGAGAAACTATGGTAATGTGAAAAAATCAATAAAAACTTATTTTAAAAAGAAATAAAAGGAAGATTGGATCATGTCCTCAATCAGAGTTTGTACTTGAACAATAAAAGCACCTTATCTTTAGGCTGTCCTTTGTTTCTATAAAGATGTGTATGAATCAAAGTATTAATAATTAAATTCTGGCGCATTGCAGCATAATAGAAAGAGTACTAGCCCCTGAAGTCAGAGCACTGGGGTTCAAATATTTCTACTGCTTACTATATACATCACTTTAATGAAATCAGAACCTCTCTGGGTCTATTTCCTAATTAATATTAATAATAATATTAATATAGCATGTTAAGCTTTGCAAATATATGCTATCTCACAACAACCCTGTGATTTAAGTGCGATTATTTATCCAATCTTAAGTTAAGGAAACTGAGGCATAGGGAGGTAAAGTGATTTACCCTGAGTCACATAGCAAGTCAATTGCTAAGAAGGAATTCAGACTCATGGCTGCTCTATTCCAAATCTAGAGGACCCAGCCACCAGTACAACATCAACTCTCTAAAACTATAAAATGAGGGGGTTGTAAAATAACTTTGGGGGTCACCTCTAGCAATAAAAGCCTATGAAATGCTTCAGCAGAAATGGCTCTTTAAAGGAATTCTGGAATAAATCCATTCATAAAGAGAATATATCTGTTTTGCAAATCACAAAATTGCCAAGGATTGTAGAAACTGTGAACTCTAACCTATAACTTTGTCTAAATCTCTTCAGCAGTCCCAGTGGAGGGTCATTCAGTCTGGAGGTTTCCTGGAAAATCCTTTATACCCTCCTTACACCACCACACATTTAGGGAACATGGATAGAATCCTAACAGTTCTATCAGGGACAATGAATATCCCTCTAGACCAAAGCACTGATCTCACAGAAGTGGAAGCCTATACCCAGAGAGTGGAAAGCATTTACCCAAGGTCACAGGAGATTTAATGACAGAGCTTAGCCTGGAATCCACGTCTCATGAAGCCCAATTCACGGTCTTTTTCTCTGATACAAAGTTATCTTCCTCACAGAATTTCAGAATTAAAAAAGACTTCAGAAACTATCTAGTTGAATCAAACTTTGAAAGAATCTATCTGTCCATCATTTATCTATCTATCTATCTATCTATCTATCTATCTATCTACCTATCCATTTATCTTTACCTGTGTGTCTATCTATCATCTATACATTTCCCCTGATATCATCTTTCTATGGTATATCTGTATATCATCTATCTGTTATCTATCTGTTTGTGTCTGTCTATCTGTCCATCCATCCTTCTGTCTATCTATCTATCTATCTATCTGTCTGTCTGTCTGTCTGTCTGTCTGTCTGTCTGTCTGTCTAGCAGGCATTTTTTTTAAGTGTCTGTTAAGTGCCAGGCACTGTGCTAAGTGCTGGGGATATGGTACAAAGATAAATTTTAAACAGTCTAGGGGACAGGGAGGGGGAAGAGGATAAGAGGGATCTTTAGAGGGGAAGGTGAGGGAATAGGTTAAAGGGAGGTATAGAAGGGTGTTTAGATTATTGAGACTAGGAAGATAAGGGAGGGATCCTTGGAAAGCAGCTAGGTTAAGGAATAGGAGGGCAAGGTAATGGATAGAAGTGAAGTAGAGGAGTCAGGAGGGAGAGGAAATAAGAGATATGCAAAAACTTAACATAAAAATCAGGAGCAGAACTTGTTAAGGAAAAAGGAGCAGGGGTCGTAATCATGATCTCAGACAAAGTTAAAGCTAAAATAGATTTAAACAAAAGAGAAAAACAGGGAAACTGTACTATGTGTAAGAAATATTTATCAATGTTGTTTTGTACTACTTAGAACAACTAGACAGTGGGAGGTGGGGATATTACTCTGGTGTAGGAAATGATAAGTTGATGAACTTTGAAAAATATGGAAAGACTTGGATTTATGAAGGAAGAGGATAACCACCCTCAGAGAAACAGAGGACAAACTAGCATAGTATAATCTTACATAGATGCATATGAACATATATGTCTATATGTGACTATGAGTATCTATATCTAAGTATATGTACGTATAAGTGTATGTATGTACAGGTATATGTGTATATGTATATCTTTCTGTATGTATATCTATAATACATACACGTGTGTATATGTGTATATGTATATATGTATGTGTGTATCTATATATATACATATATAGATATATATTTAAGGTTACTTAATTGTAGCCTTCTAGAGGTTGGGGAGGAAGGAGGAAAAAAGAATAAAGTAAAAAGTGCACAGCAGAGAACAAAAGAAAACTAACAAGGAAGCAAAGAAAGGATGGACAGCTCTCAACACAATGTGTAGTATTTATTGCATAAGCTTTCTTGAAATGGAAATTTGTTGCTGTATATTTTGAATCCTCTCTTAATAATCTGCTCTGCACATGCAATGCCTTTTTTCACTTATTTTATATTATTTTAGGTTTAGTATTTAAGTTTGTTTCTTTTTTCTTTTCTTATTTTGTATTTAAGTTTAAAATTAAAAAATTTACAGATAAAAAGTATTAAACAATCTCTGCACTTCTGGAGCTTTCATTCTAAACAGAAGATAAAATGTTTACATCTCAGTACATAATGAGTTTGTGCAGTGCACAGAAAGTTGGGCCTGGAGTCAGGAAAACATGAGTTCTAATTCAGCCTGGGATGTTTACTAGCTGTGTGACCCTGGACAAGTCACTTAACCTCAGTCTTTCCTCATCTGTAAGACAAGGATAATAATAGCACTTACCTCCCAGGGTTGTTGTGTGAATCTGAGGAGATAACAATTGTAAAGAGCTTTGCAAACCTTAAAGTTCTTTATAAATGTTGACTGTTGTCATTATTCTTGTTATTTACAAAGTAAGTACTTCCACCTGGGTAGAGATTCTGGGTGCATCTGGAAAGGCCTTATGTAAAAGGCAGCACTTAAGCTGAGTTCTGACAGAAGCTAATGTTTCTAAGAGGCAAAGGTGAGGGGAGAGAGGACCTTTCAGGCTTGGGGAAACAGCCTTTGCAAAGGCATAGTGATGTGAAATGGGATGCCATATGTGAGGAACAGCAACAGGGCCACTTTGGCTGGAGTAGAGAATGTGTAACAGGTCTGTTTCCAGGCTGAGTTGAGGTCACATAGTTCAGAGCTATAAGCCCAAACAAGCATTAGTATTTGATCACAGAGGCAATAGGGAGCCATTGACTCTAGTTGAGTAGGGGAGTGACATTGCATCATATTCAACAAGGTCATCCAGCTTGTGTTTAATACCTTTGGTGGAAGGGGGGGGGAGGCAAAACTCACCATCTCCTGATGCAACTGACTCCATTTGGGATAAGCTTCAGTTATTAGGATATCTTCTCTTACCTCAGGCTTAAATCTGCCTCTTTAAAATTTCTACCCATTTGCATCTGATTCTGTCCTCTAGTGCCAAACAGAAGACTAATCTTTTTTTCATGACAGTCCTGCAAAAATAGATATCACAACACCTCCCCCTCCACAGTCTTCTTTTCTCTGGAGTAAAAACTCTCATGATCTTCATAGGACTTGGACTCAAGGCATTTCATAATTCCGGTTGCCTCCTCTAGGTGGTCCCCAGTTTATCGATGCTTTTTTTCCTAGACTGTGGTGCCCAGAACTGTACAAATCACTCCAGATATGATTTGAACCAGGCAGAGTAGAGTAGGAAAGAAGAAAGGAAGGAAAATAAGAGAGGAAGAAAGGGAGCAAGGATGGGAGAAGCAAGAATTTATTAAGTCCCTACTATGTGCCAGGAACTATGCTAAGTGCTTTATAAATATTATCTCATTTGAGTTTCACAACAGCCCTGGGAGGTAATACTATCTCCATTTTACACTTGAGGAAACTGAGGCAGACAGCCTCAGGTTTGAACTCAGGTCTTCCTGACCTGACTCCAAACTTAGCATTGTATTTACCTGACCGCCTCACCAATATCCATTGTGCCACCTAGCTACATCCAATAGGCTCATCATCTGCTTATTTAAGAAAGCTAGGTATTTTTTAATGCAGTCCAAGGTTTTCTCCTGTCTTGGACCCAGAGGCTGGCCACACAGGAGCATACAACTAGAGTCATAAGGAATCTTGAGCCTATCTAGCTAGTTCCACTCTCATTTTACTGATGAGGAAATGTAAGTTTAGGAAAGTTTAGTGACTTGCTGAAAGTCACACCAGAAATATTTGCCTGGGTTGGAATTTGAACAAGTGTCATCTAACTCCAGAGCCTAGGATATTTCCAAATGCTCCTTTCTGAGCCCAGAAAATCAAATGGTATCACATTCATCTGGGAAGCTTAGTATTAATGACTGAGCCTCCTTATGCTCCCTTGTCACTCTGAGGTCTCTCCACCCCCTACATCCATCAGTGAAGGTCTTACTCCATTTGCTCTCCAGGTTCTTGGCATCACGTGACCACCCTGGGCTCTGGGAACCACTGATCATTCCAATGGCTGTGTGCTCCATGATCCAGGAAGCCCATGATTGATGCTGATAGCTGCTCAGTAATTAAACCCTTCAGCATTATCCAAAGAATTCCTACTGCTGGCCTAGGGCTTTGTGAGTTTCTTCTTGCTGCCTGTGCTAGCACGTAAAAGAATACGTGATGATTTCTTCATTTTCTCAGCCTCCAGAGATCTACTAACAAAGGGCCCCCTTGGCTAGCTCCCCATCTGAGCTGTGCATCCTCTTCCTGAAGGCAGGTTAATAACTGACTTGATTTCTTAAGGGACATTCCCCAAACAACATTGCTTGCTGAAGTGTGTAATGTCCCTGGTATTTCATAAAGCTACCATGGAGTTTCAGTCAACACTTTTCTGCCTTCCTCCACCTTGCAGTGGAAAACCTGTGAAATCTCAAACCTTCATTGCTCAAAGTTAATGGTTTGTCATCCAGAAACTAGACTGTTACTTAGGCAAGCACCCACCCCAAACTGAAACTGGGAGCCTGTAGTAGCAAGCTCACTATTTAGGGGGAAGGGAAAGAGACAGCATAGGTAGAAACATTTGGTGGCTTTCTATTGTAACTAATAATTCATCCTAACTGGGTTCTGTATTAATTTAGGACTTCAGTACTGTGCTTTCAGTACTCTAAATTCAATTGAGGAAGGTGAGATATTCCCAGTCTCCCCACCCTAATTATGACTCTGTCTATAGAAACTTTCTTGAGGGTGTAACTGGAAAAACTTTGGCTTACCACCATTTTTACTCATGGGAGAACCAAGCTTCAATCTGGCAACATGAAAGTGAGTGCCCTGGACAAATGTATCAAAATCTGGTCAGTTCCAGAACCTAGAGATTGTGCTATTTAAAATGTTCAAGGAGCATAGTTTTTGAGTAATTAACCATTTTATTAATAATGCTAGCATTTTATTAATAAAAGAGGTCAGTGGCACTCTTGAATGCTAAAGATCCCTCACAGTTTATATGCCCTTGGAAGAATGGGTGCTCTTGAGGGTGGCAATCAACTCTGATTGGTTAACAAGTAATGAGAGAATGAATATTACAGTAAGGGGCTGGATTTATTCTAATGAACTTTGCTTATGTCATTTACTTCTAAATTACCCTCCATCCCCCCCTCCCATCTTGGGCAATCTAATCAAAGAATTATCCCCAAACCCCTAATAGAATACAATGGTCAGGAATTCACCTTAGATAAGATGGATTAGGTGGGGTAAATTTTTGGCAGATGTCAGTAATATACTTCAAAGGCAGGGCTTCGAACAAGGAAATAAGACAGGGAAAAAGTCTGGACCTCCCCCATAATTGGTTATTAATAATCATTCCTCCCAAGGGAAAGGCAAGAAGTACATTTCTTCTCCCATTACAAGGATGTCTTACAGGTATGTGGTACAGAACCCTATGAATGGATACTTCTGAGAGCCCCTGACATACATTTGTCCCCTCCTTCCCAATCACATCAGCTTTGTCCTAATTAAAGCCCTCATCACCTCTTATTTCTACTATCGCCTATAGTTTGCTAATTGGCTTCCTAATTGGCTTCCCTCCTTCCAGGCTCTCCTCCTCTCCAAACCATCTTCCACATTTCTGATATTCTTAGATTATGGGCACAAAATGTTGCTTCATTGTCAGGCACTTTCACTGTGCCTTGTTTGGTTTGTTTGCTCATTTTGCAGAACTCTTCTTTATAAACCTTAATGCCAGGTCTATGCCTATAAGTACTGGCTATCATCATCTTCATCATCATCACCATTAATACTGTCTTTCAGTCTGTCAACAAGCATTAATTCAGCATTTACTATTTAAATCAATCAATAGGTATTTGTGCTTGCTATGTATGGATACAGTGCTAAGTGCTCGGGATACAAAAAGAAGAAAAACACAGTCTTTGCCCTCAAGGAGCTCACAATCTAATGGAGGAGACAATAAGTGAATTAGAAAACAAGCAAATAAATAAATAAGTGAATGAATGAACAAACAAATGAATAAATAAATGTATGTCTCTGTGTGTGTTTATATGTATGTGTGTGTATGCGTGTATGTGTGTGTGTGTATATATGTGTGTGTGTATATATATATATATATATATATATATATATTTAAACTAGCTATTCACAGAATAAACAGGAAATAATTAACAGGGGCCAAGCACTAGAATTAAGAGGGGTTGGGAGAGGCTTCCTGTAGAAGACGGGAACTTAGCTGGAAATTGAAGGAAGCCAGAATCAGTAAGAGGAGATGAGGAGGGAAAGAATTGCGAGCATGAGCCAAACAATGCAGTGTTTTGTTCAGAGAACATCCAGGAGACCAGCATCACTGGACTGAAGAGTATATGTTAGGGAGCAAGGTGTAAGAAAACCAGGAAGGTAAGAGGGGGCCAGGTTATAAAGTGTTTTGGATGTCAGAGGATTCTGTACTTGATCCTAAAAGCCATAGGAAGCCATTAGAGTTTAGAGTTTTGGGGTGGGGGCAGTAACATATGCCAGGCACTGTAAATGCTGAGGATACAAAGAAAGGCAAAAATAGAGGCCCTGTATTCAAGGAGCTCACATTCTAATGTGCAAATAAGCATGCACATAACAAAACATATACCACATAGATGGAAGGTAAGCCCAGTGAAAAGGCACTAAGGAGGCTTCTTGCAGAAGGTAGAATGTGATCCCAGTCTTGAAGGAAGCCAGGGAAGCCCAGTGGTGGAGGTGAGGAGAGAGAGCATTCTAGGCAAGGGGGCCAGCTAGAACAAAGTCAGAGAGTCCAGTGATGGGAAGGTCATTTGTGAGGAGGAGCAAAGAAGCCAATGTAGTTGGATTATAGAGCACATAGAGGGGAGTAAAGTGTAAGAAGACTGGAAAGGTAAGAAGCCAATTTGCAAAGGGCTTTAAAAGCCAAATCAAGACTTTTGCAAGGAAATGTTCAATAGGAGATATGCCAAGAAATGTCTATGACAGAAAAATAGTGTCAATAAAGTTTACTTTAAAATATTATAAAATAAAAAAAATTCACAGATTTCATCATGTCCTTCAGCTGTTCAAAAGTCTTCAGTGGCTCTCTATTGCCTCTAGGACAAAATTTAAATTGCTCAGTCTGGCATTTAAAGCCCTTCAAACACTATCTCCCACCTCCCTTTCCAGTCTTATGTCATTTGTATTGCCCACCCATATGCTTTCAATTCTACTTGAACTGGCCTTCTAGTGGTTCCCCACACACAAAATTCCATTTCCTACCTCCATGCCTAGGCACAAGTGATGCCCCTTGCCTGGATTGTTTTCCCTTCAAAACTCCATCTCTTAACAAATGCCAAAGCACAGCTCGTCTACCACCTCCTCCATGAAGTCTTCCCTGATCTTTCCAGTTGTTTAATATTTGGTCACTTTTGAAATTACTTTGTATAAATTTCTATATACTTTTGTGAAGCATTTGGGGTTAAGTGACTTGCCCAGAGTCACACAGCTAGTGAGTGTTATATGTCTGAGGTCAGATTTGAACTCAGGTCCTCTGACTCCAGGGTCAGTGCTCTATCCACTGCACCACCCAGCTGCCCTTTACTTTATAATTTCTTTTTGTTAATTAATAAATTTATTTATTTTTTGTTCTCAACATTTATTCCACAAGATTTTGAGTACCAAATTTTCACCCCATCTTGCCCCTCCCCCCACCCCAAGATGGCATGCATTCTGAATACCCCTTCCCCTAGTCTGCCTTCCCTTCTACCTCTCCCCCTCTCCTCTTATCCCCTTCCCCTTCTATTTTCCTGTAGGACAGGATAGATTTCTGAACCCCATTTCTCATATTTCTTATTTCCCAGTTGCATGTGAAAACATTTTTTTAAAAACATGTGTTTTTAAAACTTTGGGTTCCAAATTTTCTCCCTTCCTCCCTCCCCATCCACCCTCACTGAAAAGGCAAGCAACTCAATATAGGTTATATATGTGCAGTTATGCAAAACCCTTCCATAGTAGACATGCTGTGAAAAACTAACTCTATTTTCCTTAATCCTATCCCGCCCGCCCATTTATTCTATTCTTTCTTTTGATTCTGTCCCTTCTCAGAAGTATTTGCTTCTGATTACCCCCTTTCCCAATCTGCCCTCCTCTCTATCATCCCCCTACTCTCTTATCCCCTTCCTCCCCCTATTTTCCTATAGGGTAAGACAGATTTCTATACCCAATTGAGTGTGTATGATATTCCCTCCTTAAGTCAAATCCTATGAGAATAAGATTCACTCATTCCCTCTCACCTTCCCCTGTTTCCCCTCCACTGTAAGAGCCCTTTCTTTTCTGTTTTTTTGTGAGATAATTTACCTCGTTCTACCTCTCCCTTTCTCCTTCTCCTAGTATAATCCTCTCTCAACCCTTAATTTCATTCTTCAGATATGACCCCTTTTTCTTCAACTCACCCTGTGCCCTCCATCTGTCTATCTATCCATCCATCTATCTATCTATATACATACATACAATTTTTTCCCTCCAACTACCCTAATACTGACAAAGGTCTCATGACTTACAAATATCATCTTTCCATGCAGGAATATAAACAGTTCAACCTTAATAAGTCCCTTATAATTTATCTTTCCTGTTTACCTCTTCATGTTCCACTTGAGTCTTGTATTTGAAAGTCAAATTTTCTGTTCAGTTCTGGTCTTTGCATCAAGAATGCTTGAAAGTCCTCTATTTCACTGAATGACCATTTTTGCCCTGAAGGATTATACTCAGTTTTGCTGGGTAGGTGATTCTTGGTTGTAATCCTAGCTCTTTTGCCCTCTGGAATATTATATTCCATACCCTGCAGTCCCTTAATGTAGAAGCTACTAAATCTTGTGTTATCCTGATTGTGTTTCCACAATACTTGAATTGTTTCTTTCTGACTGCTTACAATATTTTCTCCTTGACCTGGGAACTCTAGAATTTGGCTACAATATTCCTAGGAATTTTCCTGTGGGGATCTCTTTCAGGAGGAGATCGGTGGATTCTTTCAATTTCTATTTTGCCCTCTGTTCTAAAATATCAGGGCAGTTTTCCTTGATAATTTCTTGAAAGATGTTGTCTAGGCTCTTTTTTGATCATGGCTTTCAGATAGTCTAATAATTTTTAAATTCTCTCTCCTGGATCTATTTTCCAGGTCAGGTGTTTTTCCAATGAGATATTTCACATTGTTTTCTAATTTTTCATTCTTTTGGATTTGTTTTACAGTGTCTTGATTTCTCATAAAGTCACTAGCTTCCAATTGCTCTATTCTAATTTTTAAGGAAGCATTTTCTTCAGTAAGCTTTTGGACTTCCTTTTCCATTTGGCCAATTTTGCTTTTGAGGGCATTCTTCTCCTCATTGACTTTTTGGACCTCTTTTGCCATTTGAGTTAGGCTATTTTTAAGGTGTTATTTTCTTCAGTATTTTTGGGGGTCTCTTTTAGCAAGCTGTTGACTTGTTTTTCATGATTTTCTTTCATCACTCTCATTTCTCTTCTCAGTTTTTCCTCTGCTTCTCTTGTTTGCTTCTCAAAATCCCTTTAGAGCTCTTCCAAGGAATGGGACTGATTCATATTTTTCTTGGAGGCTTTAGATGTAGGAGCTTTCACTTTGTTGTCTTCTTCTGGTTGTATATTTTGATCTTCTTTGTCACCAAAATAAGATAATATAATCTGACTCTTTTTGCAAGGTTTGCTCATGATCCCAGCCAATTACTTGAGTTTTTAACTCTTTGTTAAGGTAAAAGTCTGCTTCCAATGTGGAAAATGTACTGTCCAAAGCTCTGGGGGTTTGTACAGCTGTTTTCAGAGCTACTTCTAGGGACCTGTAAATTTTCAGTTCTTCCAAGGTGCTATGATAAGGGGCGAAGTGTTTCCTCTCCACCATCACAACAAGCTCCACCACGTCAGCACTCCTCCTTGCCCCAGGACTGCCCCTCAGAACTGTGACCCAGATCCAAGCATGGGCAAAACAAGTGATTCCTGCCTCAGTACTGGCAAAGAGATCCTTGCAATCCCCCTCTGATCAGCCACTTGATTCCCCCTCAGTCTGTGGGCCAGAAGCTCAGGAAGCAGCTGCTGCCCCAGGCTGCACTTGGGACTTGTGACTGAGACCTAGCCTCTCTCTCACTACAGTCACAGACTTTTCCCACTGACCTTCCAAGTTGTCTTTGGCATTCATGGGTTGAGAAGTCTGGAAACCGCCACAGCTGCCTGCGATTCAGTCCTCTGAGGCCTGCTCCAGGTTTGCTGCAGCCTGCACGGCCACACAGAACTGTGCTCTTCTCCCCGCCCGGCACGACATCCCCTTCCAATCAATCATCCAGGCTGTCTTGGGCTGGAAATTTGTTTCACTCTGTCTTTTTGTGGGTTCTGCTGCTTTAGAATTTGTTTAGAGCCATTTTTATAGCTATTTGGAGGGGTTTGGGGGAGAGCTCAAGCAATTCACTGCTTTCCCTCCACCATCTTGGCTCCACCCCTCCTATAATTTCTTATCTGTAAATATGATTTCCCACCCCAGCAGAATATATCCCTTTGAGAGACCCAGTTGCCCAGCACCAACCACTGCACTCAGTTATTGCTTAATAAATACTTATTGAATCACATTGAACTGAATTCAAGCAACAATCAATATTTATTAAGCATTTATTAAGTAGTCACTTTGCTAAGTGCTATGGATACAAAGCTATCTCTTCATTTTCCACTAGGCTGTGCCTTTTTGAACTTCTCCCTCAAGCCTCTGTGGGGGTAGGAGTACTTACTCCACTCTCTTTCAGCTTCCTCATACACAGTGGGCACTTAAATGTTTATTGATAGACTAAATGAATGATATAATCCTGCCCTCAAGGAGTTTACATTCTAATAGGAAAGACTCTCTCTCTCTCCCTCATACATATATAGTGTGTGTATGTGTATATATATATGCACATACATATATGTACATACATATACATATATGTATACATATCTATATATGTGTATGTATATACAAAAATATTCAAAATAAATATGAGGTAGTGAAGGATGGAGCACAGTCATTAAGATCTGGAAGCATCAGGAATGGCTTCATGGGGAACGATAATACTTGAGCTGAGCCTTCGAATTAGAGATTTTAAGAGGTAGAGATGAGGAAGGAAAGCTTTCCAGGGTTGCAGCCAGGGCAAAGGTATGGATCCATCAATCAATCATCAATAAGAATTTATGTGCCAGCCCCTGGGCTTATCATGGAGGACACATCAAAAAGACAAAAACAGTCCCTGTTTTCTCAGAGCTTACATTTTATCATGCTGAGATGACATGTATGTAAGTACATAACTGTGCACCAAGCACTGTGATAAGTCATTAGGTTATAAGCTTCTTGAGGGCAGGGACTGTATTTGCCTTTTTTGTATCCCATCTACTCAGCACAATGCCCAGCACAAAGTAGGCACTTAAAAAAAATTATTGAATGTATAAGTGCTGAGGAAAGAAAGACAAAGCAGAAATAGTCTTTATCCCCAGAGAGTTCGCATTCTAATAGGGCAATTAACATATACACAAATAGATATATACAAGATTCATGGAGAATGGAAGGGACCCCTGCTGAGACTTTGTCTCCCAGTCTATGGGGAAGGAAAGACCCTGGGATGATGGACAGATAAAATTACAAAGCCCAGTAGATTCTAATAATGACCATGAGGGGTCTAAACAAAATGTTCCAATGGGATTTGCATATATTTGCTTATCTCCTCTGGACCTTCACCAGGGCCATGTGTGAGCCTGAGGTCCCAAAGGCAATGCCCGTACAACCCAAGCACCAGTGGTTTCTACCAACCTTCAAGTTCACAAACAGCCTCAAGCTTGAGCTAAATGCTGAAATAAATGCCTGTTGGCTCAGGACCAGCCTGGCTAGTTTGGTAGCCTTCAAGATGATGCATATTTGTCCACTTTAGCTCTCAAAGACCATCTACTAAGATGTAAAAATGGTCATGAATTGTAATAACAGAGGGTATTAAAACTGACAAAATTTCAAATCTTTACAATGCTTAAATAAAATCCTGCTAACAGCCCTGGGAGGGAAACAGGGCAGCTGTCATTATTCTCATTGAACAAATGAGGCAATTGGAGTTCAGAGACGTTAAAAAGTCCTGCCCTGCCCTTCTCTGGGGCAGCCAGGTAGTGCAGTGGATAAAGCACAGCCTGAAGTCAGGAGTACCTGAATTCACATCCATTCTCATACATTTACTAGCTGTGTGATCCTGGGCAAGTCACTTAACCCTGTCTGCCTCAGTTTCCTCATCTGTAAATGGGCTGGAAAAGGAAAAGGCAAACCATGCCTGTGTCTTTGCTAAGAAAACCCCAAATGGGGTCACAAAGAGTTGGACACAACTGGACATACATATACCCTGCTCTGTCCAGAGGCCTTTCGACCTAGGACAGCCACCACTTTGTTCAGGAACTTTTGTCAACTTCTAAACAGAATTAAGGCCTGGGTCACAGACATTATTGGACTGTAGGGATTCAGTGTCTCCATTGTCTTTGTGTCTACATGTAGTACTAAAAGGATGTTATGAAGGAAGTTGTGCAGAAGCCTCCCTTTGTAGGTGACATACATGGCTGCCAGTGGGGTGTAATTTGAAAAGTGATCTGAAAAGAAAAGGGAAAAAAGACATACATATACAGTATTTGTAACAACTCTTTTCATGGTGGCAAAGAACTGAAAATTGAGGAAATGCTCATCAATTGGGGAATGACTGAACAAGTTGTGGTGTATGATTGTGATAGAATACTATTGCACTGTAAAAAATGACGAGCAGGATACTCTCAGAAAAACTTGGAAAGACTTACATAAATTGATACAAAGTGAAATGAGCAGAATCAGGAGAACATTGTACAGCAATATTGTATGATAATCAACTGTGAATGACTTAGATATTCTCAGCAATACAATGATTCAAGACAATTTCAAAGGACCCATGAAGAAAAATTCAATCCACCTCCAGAGAAAGAATTGATGGAGTCTGAAGACAGCTTGAAGTATAATTTTTTTCACTTTCTTTTTTATTTGTTTTATTTTTTCAATATGGCTAATAAGGAAATAGGTTTTGCATGACTCTGTATGTATAATCAATATCATAATATTTGCCTTATCAATGGGTCAGAGAGAAGAGAGAGAATTGGGAACTCAATTTTTAAATGAATGTTAAAAATAAGTAAATAAATAAATTTAAAAGACAAAAGAAAAGTATCTGAATAGTGCCTTCTATATAGTAGGTATTTAAATATTAAATAAATGAACAATGACAGAACGAATGATGATTGATTGACTGAATGATGGGTGAACATCATAGGATGACCAAACTAGTGCTAAGAGGACCATAGATAGAGATCACATAGTCCAACTTTCTCATTTATAGATGAGAAAGCAGGTTCATGGTGCATAACTAACTTGTTCAAATAGTCATTGGCATTAAATAGCAAAGCTGGGATTCAAACCCAAGTCATCTAGATCTAAAGCCAGTGCTCTTTCCACTGCACCATTCTGCCTCATATGATGGTGAAGATAGAGAAGAATAGCGCTACCTCATTAGGGATGGAAGAAAGGAAGGGAGGGAGGAAAGGAAAAAAGGAAAGGGGGGGAAAAGCAAGAAGGCAGGGAATGAAGGAAGGAAGAAAGAAAGGAAGGAAAGGAGGAAGAAAGGAAGGAGGGAAGGAAGAAAAGAAGGAAGGAGGATGGAATGAAAATAAGACAGAACAATTGAATAATAGAAGAATGATGAAAGAAATAAGCAAGGAATGATGATTGAATGAGTGGTGGATGAATGAATGAATTGTGAATATTAATCATATTGAATATGATTATGATTAATGGATGGAGGATGAATTATAAATGATAGTAATACCTAAATAGTTCAATGATGGACTAAAAAATGAGTTTTGAATGATGGATGATGATTCAATGGTAGTAATAATGATACACCAATGATGAATGAATGAATTATAAGTGAATGAATGATAAAGTTATTAGATAGATAAATGTATGGATGGATACAGGTGGAAAGGTTAAATATCACAGTCTAAGCTCAACCTTTCCTAAACCCTTCCTCATTCCAGTAGAAAGCCATTTTCATAGATAAATACTGTCTTCCATCACAGTGACCACACAGGGTGCTTTGGTTTCAACATTTGCTTCCCCTTTCCTTCCTTACCCTTACTATGGGGTCCCTGCTGTGTTTTTCCCCAACTCATTCTCCTTAATATTGAGTCATATTGTTCAAAGTCTCTTTTCATATGCTGCCCAGATGACTTTCAGGGGGAAAGGTGCCATATTGAGGGATGTTTTTGGTAAGGTGAAGTACTTGGGTAGAAGAAAGTAGGGCCGTGATTTGCCAAGGAAATGAATGGCTTAGAAGCCAGACCTTGTCTCAGAGAAGAGGATGAAGAAAAAAAAATGCCTGTCTTTGATTTATAATTCCTAACCTTGATATTGTCTTTTATTCTACTCTCTCTAGGATCATAATCACAGAACTTCAGAGGAATGAACCTCAAAGACCATCTAGCCAACTCATGTCTAAACAAGAATCCCCCCTCAAGTATTCCCAACAAGTGATCATCCAGTCTTAGCTTGAAGATTTCCAGTGTCAGTACTTAGGATAGTGCCTTAGACATAGTAGGTCCTTCATAAATACTGGTTGGCCTGACTTAACTGGAAAAGATCATAGGATAATCAAATTGAAATGGGAAATTAGAGATCATTTAACTCAACACCCTCATTTTATAGCCAGAGAAACTGAAGGATAACCTTAAAAGACTTAACCAAGTCCGCTAGCTCTTCTAAAACCAAATCCAGCATCCTTTCCACTACACCTTGTTGCCTCCCTTCAGTCCTACTTGCCAATCAGCCAGGGGGCGGCATAGCATACAGAGTGCTAGGCCTGGAGTCAAGAAGACAAGTTCAAATCCAGCATCAGACACTTTCTGGCTGTGTGACCATAGGAAAGACATTTAATTTCTGCCTGCCTCAGTTTCCTTAACTATAAAACAGGAGTAATAATAGCCCTTCCCAGCATTGTTATAAAGATCAATTGAGATATTTGTAAAATGCTTAACGTGGTACCTGGCACACAGTAGGTGGTATATAATTGCTTATTCCCTTCCTCTCTCCCCAATTATCCCACATCTGCCCCTTCCTCCTTATTCTCTCTATTCTCACTTATACTACCCTAGTAGAAGCCAATATTTTGCTCCCCCAGACTATTATAATAGTCTCCAAATATCTCCTCTTCTCTCTTTCCCCTTCTCCTCCAATTTATCTTTCATACCATAGCCAGAATGACTTTTCTTATGCATAGCTCTGCTCCTATCACTTCTTTGCTCAAAAATCTTCAGTGGCTCCCACTGGGCCAAGTACAAGCTCATTGAATGCACCACAATTTAAGACCACACTACCTGTCCAGTCTTATTCAGGTTATCTTGGGGTACTTTATGTTCTAACTGAACAAGAGGGTTTTCTTTGCCCCCTGGAGCATTCCCAGTCCTGTCTTGCCTTTGCCAACCTTATACAGGAGGCCTCTCCTGATAGCCCTATAAGGTTATCACCTTATCCCTCTTGTATTCCTTTGTATACACTTTGCTTACTTGTGTTCATGTTGTACCTCCCTCATTTCCCAGTAAGAACTAACATTTATATAGCTCTTTAAGGTTTGCAAAACACTTTACCAATATTACCTCATTTGACCATCAAAACAACACTGAGAGGTATGTGGTATTATTATCTTCATTTTAGAAATGAGGAAACCAAGACAGGCAGAGGTAAAGTGAATTCCCCAAGGTCACATAGCTAGTAAGTAGTTGAAGGCAGATTTGAACTCAGGTCTTCCTGACTCTATGCCCAGGGCTTTATCCATTGTATTATTTGTTGTTCAATCATTTACAGTTGAGTCCAACACTTCATGACCCCATTTGGGGTTTTCTTGGCAGAGATACTGAAGTGGTTTGCCATTTCCTTCTCCAGGTCATTTTATAAATGAGGAAACTGAGGCAAAGAGGGTGAAGTGAGTTGCCCAGGATCACACAGCTAGTAAGTGTCTGAGGCTGGATTTGATGAGTCTTGCTCTGTGGCACCACCTAGCTGCCCTACCATGCCACCTAGCTACATCTAATAGTATGTAAACTCCCTAAGTCTTGTCCTATGATCTTTTTGCCTAGGACTGCTCAGATAAAAACTCCCTTCTCTGTGTTGTGGTCATCCCACAGTAAAAGCTCCTTATGGACTTATACTCTAAGTCAACAACTGGGAGCTTAGAGTAGAAGTCAGTCCCTTAAACAGTACCCAACATTTGTGTCTCCTGTACTTAGTACAGGATAATCAAATTGAAATGGAAATGAAATGGGGATCTGACAAGAGCAGACACTTTTAGTTTTCTAAGATGGCCTCCCTACATGGAGGATACTAGGTTGCTGCTTCCAGGAGAATCGTGATGACATGTAACTGACGTGTGCGGGTGGACACCTTGTAACTAGTCCCTGTTGGCCTAACCCATGGCTGGGAAGAAAAGGCTTTTGTAATTGTTGTTATTGTTTTGTTTTGGTTTCCATTTTGTGTTAGCAGAACTCTCAGCATTTTTAAAAGGTTATGAGACAGTTCCAATGCCTTCTCTTTGCCTCAGTGCTCTTGAGGGAGCTTGGGAACCAATGAATGGAGTGAAGCCTGTGATCTTGTAGGTTCAAAGGTTCCAAGGGCTTCTTGGCATGCTGTCCTTCCAGAGTTTGGGTCTGCAGCCAACATAGCATTGATATCATAAGGCAGCAACATCTATTTCCCAAGAAGTGTGAAATGACTTTTGGAGGTGAACCTTAGGAACAGGGAACATCTGTACATGAGGCACAGGCTCATTTGGCAGCCACCTAGACATGAGCTTGGTGGCATCAATACTATATAGCAACTGAACTAAGTTAAGTCTAATCCCTCCCCCTTCAAAGCAAGGTGGTATAGGAAATATTATACTCCTGATATGTTGGGGGAAATGTTTCTATGTTTCTTGCTATATCTGTGAATATCCCTTTGTAAAAACCAATCAATTTAAAATGATTAAATAGAACCAGGGTTCTACTCAACAACTTCTGAAAATAAATGGAAGACACCTAGTAGAGGTTTGAACCAATAGCAGAGAAAAGAGACACCCATAAACCTTAACCTTAGGGAAGCTAGGTGGTCTAGTAGACAGTATTAGTCCTGGAGTCAGGAAGACTCATCTTCCTCAGTTCAAATCTGGCTTCAGACACTTATTAGCTGTATGAGTCGGGGTGAGTCACTTAACCCTATTTGCCTCAGTTTCCTCATCTGTAAAATGAGTCTGAGAAGGAAATGGCAAACCACTCCAGTATCTTTGCCAAGAAAACCCCAAATGGGGGTGGGAAGAGTCAGACATGACTGAAAAAGACTGAACAACCAACCAACCCTTAGGGGCAGATGTAGTCTACCTTAACCTGGTGGAGGGTGTGTCAGAGAATATATATTATACATGGAAGAAATGCTTTTTCTTTCCTTCATTATTTATTTATTAACCTATATTTATGCTGTTTATATTTATTTGTACTTCTTCTTTCCCTTATTGGAATGCAAGCTTATTACAACTTGGGAGTTTTCCATCTTTTTAATTGTATCACTAATTCCACCACAGTGCATACCAAATAACAGGTACTGAACATACACTTGTTGATTAATTATTCATTCAGGACTGGGCCTATTCCCTTTTTGTCTCTGCATCCCCAGGCCTCTGCACAGTTTCCATGGGAAGTAGTGAGTTCGCCTTCACTGGAAGACTTCTACTGGTACCTAGATGACCACTTTCTGAGGATACTGTAGACAGGACTCCTACTCAGCTCTGGTTTAAATTAGATGGACTCTGGGGTTCCTTCTCATCCTGACATTCTGAGAACGAATGGTAAACCTGGGAAACACAGCCGGGTCTTTGGTCCTGGGCTTCTCCAGGCCCTAGTAGACAGAGCCATCTCTGGGCATGGGTCCAAGGCAAGGAGACAGTGAAAAAGCATCTCATTTTATGCCCAGGAGGAGTAGTTACTGTGGGAATCCACCTCCATGTAGATTAGCCTCTTTGGCTCCCAGAAACAATGCTGGGTTTCAGAGCTAGCAGAGGCCATCCAGCTTCAATGACTCAGCAGCCAACCACAGTCTAGCCAATGGAGAGTTTCTGCTTGGGGACTGTGGAAGGGAAGCTTCAGCAGAGAAAAAGGAGCCTGCTGCTTCAAATTCTTTCAGAAAAAAAGTAATCATATTTAAAAGGGAGATTAAAGCCATCACCCTCTGCTCTCATCACCATCACCTTGCTGGTCCAGTAGCAGACTGCAAGAAGGGGAAAAACATACAGCCTCGTTAGTTTTAAGCTATTTCCCCGTGGGTGTCAGCACCTTTCTGAGAACCATGGAATAAGGGTTAGATGGGAAAGAGATCGATTGTACCTGTGGAATAACCCTGAGCTCTGATAGGTGGCCTTTCGCCTCATAGTGCCCTGAAAAATGTCTTCACTTTTCTTCCTGGCTATCTGCAAATCATGCTGTGGCATTCTTTCTCCTTTCTGTGTTGTGTTTTCCCATAAGAATGTTAGCTCTTGAGGGCTCTTTGTTGGTTCGTGTTTGTGCTGTACTTGGCACAGTGCCTGGCACATAGTAAGCAATAAATATTGTGTCTGTCTATCTGTCTATCTATCACTGTCTATCTATCACCACCTATCTATCTATTTATTCACCCATCTCTATCTAACTAGCTAGTTAGCTATCATCTATTATACACACAAGAGGAAAAGAATGACCCTGTGTCACTATTGCTTGGCTTTTTTGCCCCCTGAATCATAGAGTTTTAGTAGTGGAAGAGGTCTTAGAGGTCACCAAAATCCAATCCACTCATTTTACTTACACAGTATAATCCACCATTAGGAGCTTAGCCAAAAGATTTGGACTGGGAGTGAAAGGAGTAGAAAAGGGGGCTGTCTGCAGCTTCTCCTCAGCTCCCTAAGCTCTAACAGGATTTCAGACTTTACCTGAGAGCTAACTCCCCAGAATGCTTGAGGGTGGAAGAATTGGCAAGCTAAGTCAATTTAGACACAAGAAGCAAGAAGGGGAAAGGAGAAAGTGGGTGCCCTGGAAAGCAGATGGAAGGACAGACAGTCCTGAGCCAAGGCTATGAGAGCAATGCAAGCATGAACTTTGTCTAGAATGACCTCTGTACTGCTGTTCCAATCTGGCCTGGAGACAGACATTAGTGACTTTTTTCTCCTCCCCTGTCTTGGGGCTATAGACTAACCAGGATTTCTGAATTTTCACTCTTTCTGTCTCTTTTTCTTTGTCTCTGCCTCTGTTGCTCTTTGTTTCTGTTTCTTATTCTCTGTCCTTGTCTCTCTGCCTCTGTCTCTGTCTCTGTCTCTCCCTCTCTCTCTCTTTCTCTCCCCCCTTTCTCTCCCCATCTCCGTCTCTCCATTTGTCTCTCTGCCTGTCTCTTTGTCTCTATCAATCTCTCTCCTCTTCCTCTTTCTGCCTCTCCTCCCTTTTCTCTTCCTCCTCCTCCTCCTCCTCCTCCTCCTTCTTCTTCTTCTTCTTCTTCTTCTTCTTCTTCTTCTTCTCTCCATCTCTCTCTGTCTCTCTCAGTCTGCCTGTCTGTCTCTGTATCTCTCTGTGTGTCTTTCTCTGCCTATCTATCTCTGTCTCTCTGTCTCTCTATCTCTGTCTCTCTGTCTGCCTGTCTGTCTCTGTTTCCGTCTCTCTCTCTGTCTTTGTCTCTCTGTATGTCTCTGTTTTCTCTGTCTCTGTCTCTCTGTGTCAGTGTGTGTCTGTCTGTCTGTCACTGTCTCTCTCTGTCTCTGTCTGTCTGTCTGTCTCTCTCTCTGTCACTCTCTCTCTTTCTCCCCTCATCTTATAAATAGGATTACTTTAGCTGTTTTCTTAGCACCCATGTGATCATGTAATAAATCTAGATGTCCATTCTTATCTGTGCCAGCCTTGCTAGCTTGGACGCTCCTGATGAGATGGGTCATGGAGGGAGGACAAACCTGCCAGGCAAGCAGATTCAAAGTATTGAGATTTCACAAACCTAATTTGGATGTTTCAGTACTAGTGGTAGGGGGTTTGAACTGCACATTTAACTGAGATTGCAGTTCATTGGAAGGAGAAAGAAAATAATATTTAGGGCCAGATTCCTCCTGATCAGATAAGAAACCTCCTACCCCCTTTAAATAGAAAAGGCACAGCCAAGCTTACTTCCACATTCAAAGCCCTGAGGTTCCCAAAATAGGTTTGAAAAGAAAGCCCCACCATCTATGGAAGAAGATGAAGGAAAGCCACACCTACATGAAGGACAAAGGGATGGAGAGGCCACCCTCCCTCCTCACCAGCACATTGGTAGCTCAGTCTGCCTTTGCCCACCAGCACCGCCAGCTGCTTCTACTTATTAATGCTTACTATCTGTTAGACCCAGGGCAAATTACTTGATCACTCTGGGCCTCAGTTTCTCCATTTGAAAAGTGAAGGGGTTAGACTAAATGGCCTTTAAGGGACCTTCCGATTCTAAATTATCCTATCACTTTTTCCACCCCTTCCTAGGGAAAACTGAGACCAAGTAAAGCAAAGTGACTTGACCACTGCAGTAAATCAGTGGCAGAGCTGGGCTTTCTGACTCCAAGTCCAAGGCTTCTTGCATTCGTCCCTCTGGGAAGTGGAAAAAGGGGCTGTATTTGGAGTCAGAGGACATGGGTTCAAATCTTGGCTCTGCTATTTATTAACTCTACAAGCTAAGTAAGTCACTTAGACTCTACAGGTCTCAATTTACTTGCCTGTAAAGTTTACTGACCTGTAAAGAGGTTGGGGGCAGCAAGCTGGTGAAGTGGATGCCTAGAGTCGGGGAGACTCATCTTCCTGCATTCAAATCCAGTCTCAGACATTTACTAGCTGTGTGACCCTAAGCAAGTCAGTTCGCCCTGTTTGCCTCAGTTTCCTCATCTGTAAATAAGCTGGAGGAGGAAATGGCAAACCACTCCAGTATCTTTGCCAAGAAAAGCCCAGAAACGGATCACAAGGAATCAGACGTAACTGAATAAGAACAAAGTGAGAGATGAAGGCAGATGAGCTCTAAGATCTCTTCCAGCTCTTAATTTATTTTACTGTAACCTGTGGGACAATGGACTGAGTGTTGGATACGGCATGGGGGGACCGGGGTTCAAATCCCAGCTCTGCTGCTTAAAAGCTGTCACCTGGGATAGGTAATCTCTGAGCCTTCCCTTCCTTGTCTGCAAAAGGAGTGTTTTAGATAAACTGTGTGACCCCTTCCAGCTCCAAATCTATACTGCTATGATGGAGGCAGGTAAGTAATAGAAGAGATAGAGTGCTGGGACTGGAATCCCGTAAACCTGACTTCAAATTTTGCCCAAGATAGTTATTAGCTGTGTAGCCTTGAGCAAGCAAGTCACTTAACCTTTCTATGCCTCTGTTTCATTATCATCTAATAATGGAAAAGAAATAGCACCTACCTCCCAGGATTGTTGTGAGAATAAAATGAGGTGTTTGGAAAGCATTTGGCCAACCTGAAAGTGCTATAGGAAATATTTCTCTGGCTCCATAAAAGCTAGTTACGATTATGATGCTGGGGATGATATAAAGTGTGTTTGTTGCCCACAACAGTTCCGTGG
This sequence comes from Vombatus ursinus, assembly GCF_900497805.2. Classification (NCBI taxonomy): domain Eukaryota; kingdom Metazoa; phylum Chordata; class Mammalia; order Diprotodontia; family Vombatidae; genus Vombatus; species Vombatus ursinus. The sequence continues at coordinate 5,771,442 of NW_020954713.1, read as the reverse complement.
ATATCCATGTGGGTTTGTCTAAATTCGGATCACAGTGAGACATGAACAGAAATCTCTAGAATCTTTTCCAGCCCTCTCCAAGGGAGACTTTAATTCCTTCCTCAAGGAGAGCCAGAGAGGCCAAAAGGTTGGCTGCTCTGCTCCCTTTCAGAGAGAGAGAGAGAGAGAGAGAGAGAGAGAGAGAGAGAGAGAGACAGAAAAGAATTATATCCATCTGCCCTGCTAAATATTGCTAGTCTAGGGAGATTGTTTTGTTCTAAGGTTCAAATCGCTCTCCCCACCTCTTTGAGGACTTAGCACAGTGTCTGGCACATAGTAAGTTCCTAACAAATGCTTGTTAACTTGACTTAAAGGGGAAAGAGTGCCCAAAGCTATATTCAAAGACCTGATTATTGGATAGGTTCTGAATTTTCTTCCAGTTCTAAATGATTATAGGTGGCACATTGGATAGATAGAGCAAGCGCTAGAGTCAGAAAGACTTAAGTTCAAATCCAGTTATGTGACCTTGGACAAGTCACTTAACCATTGTCTGCTTCAGTGGGAACAATAATAGCACCTACCCACGGTTGTTGTGAGGATCAGATGACATAATAATTGTTTAAAAAAAATAAAGCCCTTAGCACAGTGCCTAGCACATGTGCTAGGTGCTTAATAAATTTTTATCCCCTTCCCATTCCATTATCTTAAGATTTTTCTTCCCTCCACTTAGGGAAATCAGATGAGAAAAGGACTGTATATGCATTCCATCCATGTCTAGTCTTAGAAAAGAAAGCTAGGAAATCAAGGGCTTAAGTAAGTAGAGGGCAGGATTGAATACCTATTTGTTCTTCACAGCATTCTTTCCTGTTTGACATGAAGTTACTGGGGACACACACAGGGTGGATTCATGTCCCCAGTAATAGTTATAATTTAACCATTGATTTGAAGCAAACGGGTGGTTAAGTACATTCCCCCTCAGATTAGATGTTTGTAGGCACAAAAGCTTGCTGGTTACCTTAGGAGGCCAAGCACAAACCCAACGACCTTGGGGCCCTGCTGAATCACTCTAAAGACATCCCAGCTGCTCCCCTTCAGCCCCACAGAGGCCAGGCCTCAGAGAATGGAGCTTTCCAACCTACCTTCCTAGGGGACTTTCACTGAATCCTCTGCAGACATTATTAATGAGCTGACAACAGCAGATAAGGGGATGGGCTATTCTTGTAACCTTTCCCAGGGGCAATGAAGCTGCAGCTTTGTCCCTTTCTTTCCTGGGGAAGATGGCAAGTGTGAAGGGCTTGGCTGACACTAACAGCTTGAAGATTAAGGAAAATGCTGAGATTCAGAGAAGGGATTCACACCAGCTGCCTGTTTGCCCTATTTCTACCCTCAGTTATTTATGGCATCTCCCTTCTAATTTTACCATTTTTTTAACCTTGAAGTTGTTTACCTGCTGGAGGTGAGTCTTTCTCCATTTATTTTATAGAACTGCAGGATTTCAGAGCTAGAACAGACCTCAAGGGCCAGCTGGATCAACTCACAACAATGTACCTGACAAGTACTTGCTTTTCCTCACAAACGAATCCATCTCCCAACTCCATGTGTTTCTACCAGCTATCTCCCATGCCTGGAATGCCGTCCCATCTAACCTCTGACTCCCAGCTTCCCTAAGACATTAAGATTCATCTCAAAGCCTATCTTTTATCAGTGGCCTTTCTTCCCTACTCACCTGGTCTGCAGCACCTTACCCTTTGAGATTTCCCTCCATCTACTCTGTATATATCTTGGTTGCATAAAGTTATTTCCATATTATTTCCTTCATTAGAATGTAAGTCTTGGGGTGGAGCCAAGATGGCAGAGTAAAGGCAGGGACTCACCCGAGCTCTCCCCCAAACCCCCCCAAAATACCTTTAAATAATGACTCCAAACCAGGAGTGGGGAACCTCAGGCCTCAAGGCCATATGTGGCCCTCTAGGCTCTCAAATGAGGTCCTTTTATTATGTCCTGTGAAGTTTGGATTCAGTCAAAGGTCTGCACTTGAGGACCTAGAGGGCCATATGTGGCCTCAAGGCTGCAGGTTCCCCACCACTGCAACAAATTCTAGAGCAACAGAACCCACAAAAAGATGGAAGGAAACAATTTTCTAGCCCAAGACAACTTAGAAGGTCATCAGGAAAGATCTGTTGCATCAGAGTGAGAGAGGAGGGCAGACTGTGCTAACATAGACCAGGCCCTAGCAAACCAGGAGCAGGCCTTTGGATAACTGAATCAGTGGCAGCAGTGGCAGTTTCTACACCTATCACAGGCCATAAGGGGATTGGACAACAGCTCAGGAGATTTACAGGGTTCCCTTCGCTGGCACCAGGGGTAAGACTCTATTGCATTGCCTATACTTGGATCTGGGACCCAGTCATGGGTCTTATCTCAATGTCAGGAAAAGCACTAGCACAGTAGAGCTTGGAGATGCAGGGGGACATGGACCCTGGTCACAGTTCAAAGGATGAAAAGAGTGCTTATGGTTGCTCACAAACCAGTGCACAGCAAATATCTCAGCCTAAACCGTAATATCCTGGAAGAACTGAAAACTTACAGATCCCCAAAATTACCCCTGAAAACAGTTACACAAAAAACCTGAAGTTTGGGACAGTGCCCCTTCCACTTGGGTAGCAGAGCCCCATGTCAGAACAGAGTGTAAAGTCAAGGAATAGACTGGAAAATTAGCAAACAACAGAAAAAAGTTCTGACCATAGAAAATTACTATGGGGACAAGAATCAAAACATACATTCAGAAGAAGACAACAAAGTCAAAATTCCTGCATCCAAAATGTCAAAGAAAAATATGAATTGGTCTCAGGCCATGGAAAAGCCCAAGAATGATTTTAAGAGAAGTAGAGGAAAAATTGGGAAGAGACATAAGAGTGATGTAAGAAAATTATGAAAAAAGAGTCAATGGCTTGGAGGCACAAAGGAGGCACAAAAAATACTGAATAAAAAAAAAAACACCTTAAAAACAGAATAGGCCAGATGGTAAAAGAGGCACAAAAATCCACTGAAGAGAAGAATGCCTTGAAAGGCAGAATTGGCCAAATGGAAAAGGAGGTACAAAAGCTCACCAAAGAAAATAATTCCTTAAAAGTTAGAATTGGGCAAGTGGAAGCTAATGACTTTATGAGACATCAAGAAACAATCAAATAAAATCAAAAGAATGAAAAACATAGAAGAAAGTGTGAGATATCTCATTGAAAAAAAACTGACCCAGAAAATAGATCCAGGAGAGATAATTTAAGATTTATTGGACTACCTAAAATTCCTAATCAAAAAAAGAGCCTAGCCATTATTTTTCAAGAAAGTGTCAAGGAAAACTCTCCTGATATTATAGAACCAGAGGATAAAACAGAAATTGAAAGAATCCACTGATTACCTCCTCAAAGAGATCCCAAAATAAAAACTCCCAGGAATATTGTAGTCAAATTTTAGACCTCCCAGATCAAGGAGAAAATACTGCAAGCAGCCAAAAAGAAATAATTCAAATATTGTGGAGCCACAGTCAGGATAATAGCAGCTTCTACATTAAAAGATCAGAGGGCTTGGAATATGATATTCTGGAGGGTAAAAGAGTTAGGATTACAACCAAGAATCACCTACCCAGCAAAACTGAGTATAATCCTTCAGGGGGAAAAATGAATATTCAATGAAATAAAGAACTTTCAAGCATTCCTGATGAAAAGACCAGAGCTGAATAAAGATTTCACTTTCAAATACAAGATGCAAAAGAAGCATAAAAAGGTAAACAAGAAAGAGAAATCATAAAGGATACAATAAGGTTAAACTGTTTACATTCCTACACAGGAAAATATTTGTAACTCTTAAAAACTTTCTCATTCTTAGGGCAGTCAGAAGGAGTGTACATAGAAAGCAGAGGTGTGAATTGAATGTGATGGTATGATTATCTAAAAATATAAAATTAAGGGATGAGAAAGAAGAATGCACTAGGAGAAGAAGAAAGGGAGAGTTAGAATGGGATACATTATCTGATATAAAAGAGACCTGAAAGAGGTTTTACAGCTGAAGAGGAAATGGGGGAAGCAGGGAGGGGAGCACATGAACCTACTGTGATTGAAATTGACTCAAAGGGGGAATGATATATACACACTCAGTTGGGTGTAGAAATCTATCTGATCATACAGGAAAGTAGGAAGGGAAAGAGATAAGAGAAGGGGCAGGGAAGCTGATAGAAGGGAGGGCAGTTGGGAGGAGGTAAAAGTCAGAAGCAAAACACTTTTGAGAATGGGAAGGGTAAAAAGAGGGAGAGAGAGTAAGGCAAACAGGGATGGAGGGACATATATAGTTGGTAATCATTACTGTAAAAGAAATTTTTGTAATGAGTTTCTCTGATAAAGACTTCATTTCTGAAATATATAGAAAACTGAATCAAATTTGTAGAAATAAGAGCCATTTCCTCAACTGATAAATGGTCAAGGGATATGAAAAAGCAGTTTTCAAACAAAGTAATCAAAACTGTCTATAGTCAAATTAAAAAAAAATGCTCCAAATCACTATTGATGAGAGAAATGCAAATTAAAACAACTGTGAGCTACTACCTCACACCTGTCAGATTGGCTAATGTGACAGAAAAGGAAAATGACAAATGTTGGAGGGGATGTGGGAAAATTAAAACAATAATGTACTATTGGTGAAGTTGTATATTGATCCAACCATTCTGGAGAGAAATTTGGAACTGTGCCCACAGGGCTATAAAATCACACATACCCTATGACCAAGCAATACTACTTCTAGGTCTGTATGCCAAAGGGAAAAAACAAAAAGGAAAAGAACCTATGTGTACAAAACTATTTATAGCAGTTCTCTCAGTGGCAGCAAAGAATTGGAAATTGAGGGGATGTCCATCAATTGGGGAATGGCTGAACAAGTTGGATATGATTGTGATGTAATACTATTGTGCTTTAAGAAATGATGAGTAGAATGCTTTCAAAAGAACATGGAAAGACTTACATGAACCGATACAAAGTCACATGAGCAGAACTAAGAGAACATTGTACACAGTAACAGCAATATTGTATAATGGTCTACTACAAATAACTTAGTTATTCTCAGTAATACAGTGATCTAAGACATTTCTGTAGGACTTATGATGAAAAGTGCTGTCCATCTCCAGAGAAGGAAATATTAGAGCAGGAATGCAGATCAAAGATGTCTTTTCTCTACTTTCTTTATTTTTCTTGGTTGGTTTTTTTTTTTTTGGTCTGTGTTTTCTTTCACAGAATGACTTACATGGAAATGTTTTTTGCATGACTACACATGTGTAACCTATGTCAAAATGTTCTCTTCTCAATGGGCGGTAGAGAGGAGGGAGGGAGAGAATTTGGAACTCAAAATTTGAAGAAAAAAAATGTTAAAATTGTTTCTACATGTAATTGGGAAAAAATATTAAATATGTGAAAGAATGTAAACCTCTTGAGGGCAGGGGCTGTTGTCGCCCTTTTTTGGTATCCTCAACATTTAGTAAAGTGACTGACACATAGTAAGTATTTAATAGATGCTTGTTGACTTACTGGTCGGCCAGCCTCTGCCTGAAGGCCCCTGGTTAGGGGGAGCCCTATACCTTCTGAGGCGGCCCATTCCACTTTGGGATAGTTCTAATTGGGAAGCTTTTTGGTTTTCCTAAATTTACCTTTTTGGAACTTCCATCCATTACTCCTGATTCTTCCCTTAAGGGTCAAGCAGGTCTAATCCTTCTTCCATATGGCAGCCCTTCAAATACTCAGAGATCATTATCGTGCCCCACCACACACCCCACAGCCTTTTTTCTTTGGGCAAAGCAGTCCTAATTCCTTTCACGGATTCCTTTAACTATGGCATGGACTCTAGCCCCTTCACCATCCTGGTGACCCTCCTCAGGAGACTTTCCATCAGTGTCCATTCTGACTGGAGCAAGGTAAAGAAAGGCAGACCTTCACTGCCTTTTTGTGCTGACTGGCCCATCTCTGGCCCTTCTAGCCAGGAGTATAAGAAGATTGGGCTCCTCTAAGGAGACAGCAAGAGCTTGGTGGGGAGTGCCCTAGATTCTGAGCCAGAGGGGCTGGATTCCAACCTTGGGCAAGTCTTCTTATCTCCTCTGCATCCCAATTTCCTCATCTGAAAGATAATAATAAGAATAACAATAACAATAACAACAACACTCTCCCAAGAACATCCCAAACCAGATTAAAATATAATTGGGAAATATTTATCAAAAAATAAAAATAAAAATACAATAAAGCATAGATAACATTGCATTTTAAAACTAAGTCAATAGGTGGCTCACAGGGATCCTTATTTATGATTTAACAGCCCTTTTTCTATTTGAGTTTGACACCATTAGTATGGGGGTGGGGATAGAGAGCTGGAGTTGGAGTCAGGATGACATAGAATTAAGTCCTACTTCTGACACATGCCAGCTGTGGGACACTGGGAAAGTCCCTTTAGCCTTGAGAGTCCCAGGCTCTCTGCACTGGTAGAGGGAGAGACAGAGACAGAGACACAGAGAGACAGAAAGACAAAGATGTAAAGAAAGAGTTAAAGACAGACAGAAACAAGGAGAGAGAGGGAGAAGAAAAAGAGGAAAAGAGGGGGAGGAGAGAGGAGAGGGATAGAGAGAAAGAGAGAGAGGCAAAGAGAGAGGAGAGAGACAGAAAGACAGAGAGACAGAAAGAGACAGAAATAGAGATAGAGAAAGATAGAGAGAGACAGAGATGGAGACAGAGAGAGAAGAGAGAGAGAATCATAAGACCATTACCTATATCTATTATCCCATTTGGGCCTCACTACTACTTTATGAGGTAGGTGCTCATATTTTTCCCCTATAAATAAATAATAGAAATAAAGAACAGAGGTTCAGAGAGGTTGGGGCTTGTCCAAGTTCACACAGCTAGTGTCAGTGTCAGAGGCTGGCTCTGAAGCCAAGTACCTTCTGACTTCAGGTCCAGAGCTCTAACTACTAAGCCGCCTTGCTCAAGATGAATTGCCTTCCAGCTAAGGTTGCCTTCCAGCTCTCAATCCTAAAATCCTGTGACTTGCCCACTGTGATTGCTGGTAACTCTGCCCCTGTAAAGACCTCTCAGCATTTCTCTCTCCGCAAGCTTAACTGGCTATGGACAGCGGTGCCAAGTCAAGCTCTGCCCACTAGGAGACTTTCTGCCAATTACCATTAGGAGGACGATTTTCAGTTGATTGGGAAGCCTGGTGAGTGGCTTGTTGAAAGGTCAGTCCAGCCAGAAAGGAAAAGCCAGGACATATGCCCACCTAAACCTTACCAATGAGAGAGCTGGGAGGTTCCCCCAACTCCTGGTTCAACGTGCCTTTCACTGTGCTGCATTTGCATTTCTGACCTCTGATTTTCCAGCCATCTTGTCAAGTAGATTTGGCATCTCCAGAGAACACCCTACCTCCAGGGTCTGCTCTTTGAAGAGAAATCTTTTCCTTCCAAGATTTCCGTCCTCCAGATGATGTCTCTGTTAAGGCTTGCTGACATTTGGAATTCAGTACCAGGCTGTCAACCCTGCCAAAGAAATCAATGACCAAGTGTATGATATTCTTCATCCTACACTCTGAGTTTTTTAATCACCTGGCACAATGATATAATTGCTTTGTTTTAAAGACACAATCAAACTTATTTACTTTGCTCATATAATTAGGTGCAATTATGCCAATTAAGAGTATCCAGGATAATCAACTAAAAATCACTTTAAATGCTAGAAATACATCCAGGAGTAAGAAGGCTGACTCTGCAGGTGCATATGTGGGCCATATTCTAAAAACTGAAACTCAAAGGCTTCAGAGGAGATGGTATAAGGAGAATGAGACCCCCTGCTAATGCCCCCTGACAATATCATTGTCAAGACTTGAGGTAACTTACTCTTGGTCTAACTACTCCACCTTAAATCATAACAATAAAGAATATCAAGGATCATTTTAGGATGATAGGGTGATGAGATTTAGGGATGTAAGTGACCTTAGAGATTACTCAATTCAATGTAGCTTCCTTTAAGGCTCATCACCTCTATGAAATCTTCCCTGATCTACCTAGATATAACTGATTTCTTCGTCTAAAATTATGTTGAATTCATTGATCTTGGCTCATGGAGCTGGAGTCAGAGTGGCCTAGAATTATGGCCTGCTTCTGACATATGCTGGCTATGTGATACTGGGAAAGCTTCTAAACCTTTACAAACCCTAGGCAACTCTCTAAGATTATATAAGACTTAGAGACATACTTAAGACTCTTTTATTATCTCAAACATATTTGAATTAGTCATTAGAAAGTAGTATAGTGGCTAGAATGCTGAACTTGGCATCAGAAAGACCTGTACCCAAATCTTGCCTCTGATATTTACTAGCTGAATAACCCTGGACATGTCATTTTACTCTTGTTTGCCTCAGCTTCCTCAACGTACAATGGGGATAACACTTACCTCCCAGGATTGTAGTGAAGATCAAATGAGGTTATATTTGTAAAGATGTTAACACAGCACCTGGCCTATGGTATATGCTATATAAATGCTTATTCCCGTCCCTGCCCTTATAATCTAACGAGTGAAGACAATACCGAAAAGGAAGCTGAAGGGGTGGAGATGGGGTACAGAAGTCCCCAGTGAGGGGACATGGTAGAGAAGTCAGATAAGTCCCAGAATAGTGTAGACAGGTGAGAAATGTGATGTTCTAAGCGGAACTTCCTCTCTCAGAGTGTAATGTAATATACCCAAAGTCATGTAGCTAGTAAAAGTGAATTTCACAGCCTCCTAGAATGCCCAACCTCCCTTTCCAGGATTATTAGACACTACCCATTGCGCTCTGTCTAACCAAACTGATCTTCTTGATATTTCTCACACTAAAATTCTATTTTCTATCTTTGTGCCTGTCCCTCATGCTTCCCTCGATGAAAAAAGGTATGGGAGAGAGAAAAAATTGATTTCTGATCATTGGAAAAAAAATTTTTTTTAAAAAGTGTTGACCCACCTTGGTCAAGGAATTCCCTCACCAAGACCTGACTACACCAGTAAAATTCTATTTTTGTTTATCCATTGTTGTTCTTGTTCAGTCATTTTTCAGTTGTTTCCAACTCTTTGTGACACTATTTGGGTTTGTTTGTTTGTTTGTTTGTTTGCTTTTGGCAAAGATACTGGAATGATTCGCCATTTCCTTCTCCAGCTCGTTTTATGGATGAGGAAACTGAGGCAAATGGGGGAAGTAACTTGCACAAGGTCACACAGCTAGGCAGTGTCTAAGATCAGATTTGAACTCAGAAAGTTGAGTCTTCCTGATTCCAGACCAGGCTTTCTATCCATTTTACTCCCTAGCTGCTTATAGGTCCATTCCTGACCCCTAAATATAGGATAAGCAGGGCAAGATGCTTGATGGCATCAGGAAAGACACTTTGCAGGAGATGACACTTGAACCCAGCCTTGAAATATGATAAACATTCTAAAAAGGTGGAGGCAAGGGGGAAAGGCACAGAGACAGAACATGGAATGTCATGTATGAGAAAAAGCTGGACCATGGGGTTCATGAGCTGAGTAATGTCTAATAAGCCCGGACAGGTCAGTTAGGTGTTCTGTGATTCTATGAAATTCACATCTACTATCTGCATGACCTTGGGCATATTACATTATACTCTGAGCTTTAGCTTTCCCATCTGTGAAATGGGAAGATTGGACCTGATGGTCACTAAGGTCCATACCAGCTCTGAGGTTCTTTGTCTATGTATATTTTTTTTCATGAACTTTCCTTTAGATGTTGAATATTACTCCTTATTCCAGCATGAATTGAACTGTTTTGTTTTTTTGTTTTTGTTTTTGCTGACTTCACATCCTTTTTTCCTTCTTCCCTTTATCATAGTGTTCTGTTACAACCAAGTAAAATAGGAAAAATAAAGACACAAACTTTAAAAATTCATGAGCTTCTATGCTTCTTGCTCTACATCTAACCCCCAAAGGCAGCTATTCTAATTCCCCAGGAGACAAAAGCCACTGAACCTCTGAACTGGAGGAGAATTCAAGGACCATGGAATCCAGTTGATACTGAAGAAGGAATTCCTGCTTAAACAACTATGACAAAGTTCCCCCAAAGTCTTTGAGGGAAGAAGACATCCATTGAGGAACCCACTCCTTCCCAAGGCATGCCATGCCCCTTTGGGGCAATACAAATCATCCAGTATTAGCACAGTGTCTGGCACATAGTAGGTGCTTTATAAATGTTTGTTGACTTGGCTTGGCTTAAATTATTAGGAAGTTTCTCCTTGTGTCAAATCTAAATCCATCTCTTTCATCCCGTCTCTTTTACTACTGCCCTCTGGAGTCAAGTAGAACAAAATCTAATCCCATTTTCACATGACAGCCTTTCAGATACTTAAAAACAGCTATTGTGTCCCCATCATGCCTTCTCCCCAGGCTATAAACATCCCCAATTCCCTGAGTTTTCTCTTCTTTGGCTTAAATTTCCCCAATTCCTTCACCTCATCCTCATCTGGTATAGTGTCTATTCCTCTCACCATCCTAATTACCCTCCTCCGAATTTGCTCCAAAGTATCAAGGTTCTTCCTAAGACATGCAGCCCAGGTGAGGTACAATGATGGGCTGTGATTACAATTTTCTCTTTCATTCCACAGAATAGAGCTGGGAGGAAATTTGTTTAATTGAACCAGAACTCAAAAGGCTCATGGCTATCATTCCAAATGGCATCATCTTGAAAGGTAGACTTTGTCCCTTAGAGCATTTAAAGGTGCTTGAAATTTCAAGAAAGGTCACTGCATGAACTCACACAGCAAAGTCCACTGAGAGTTTTCTGATGTCTCACTTCCTGGGTTAGAAGTGCTGTTTCCGTAGCTCCAATTACCCTAAATTCCCTCGTCCCATGGCATTTCTCCTCCAGGGGCCTTTTAGATCTCCACCATTTCCAATCAGATTGAATTTAGTCTTCATATCTCAGCCGCCAAAGGGTGAATTACTCTAAGTAAGGTTCAATCCATTAAGCACCACGTTATTTATATGGCAGTGACCACCCTAATTTAGCGCTAAGCTTCAGTAATTCTTTAGCCAAGCTTTCAAATGGGAAAAGCTTAATTCTGAAAATAGGGCTTTGTAGACTGGAGGGCAGGTCTTTCATCTTTCCTTCCTGAAGTCGCTCCTAAATAACATATAAATATTTGTTTCAAGAATCAGTGAGTGGGCTAATGATTTGAAGTCAGAGTATCTAAATTAAATCCTAGCTTTGTTAATTGCTCGCTTCTCATGGCTTTACCTTCTTCATCTGTAAAATGGGGAATTAAACTAAATCATATCTAATCGCCTTTCCAGTTTTAAAGCCCTCAAATCCTATTACCAGCCTACTGGGCTTATAAAAATAAGTTGCTTACTACAAGTGTGTCCATGGGTCAGTCATTTCCCTTTCTAGACCTCAGTTTCCTCATCTGTAAAATGGTAATATCACCACCCACTTCACATTGGCTATGAGGCTCAAATGAAGTAAGATTTGTGAAGCAGTTTGTACCCCTTAAAGCACTATAGAAATACTGGCTGTTATTAGATAAACATAGAAATGTATAGATAAGTTTGTTCTAGCATTTTATTAACCAGGGCCAGGAGCACCTCCCACAAACTGCTGGAAAATATGTTTTGCTTTGTGACTTTGGATTGTTGCTATCTTTGTTTCCTCTGGCAAATGGAAGCCTTATTGTGTGAATACGACGGCTCGATGCACCTCCTGTTGAAGATGAAGATGTGTCCTTCCACTATCACAGAAGGAAAATATGAGATCGGTAAGAGGTGAAAAGGTGGTGCTCACCATTCCAGGGTGGACAAGAAGACCATCTGGGAGATGGTGTGCTGACTTGCAAAGAATAAAATATGGGATTGGGAGTCAGAGGACAGAGGTTCAAAACCTGGCCCCATACCATATTGTGTGGAAAACAGGCTGGGGTTAGGGGCAAATGACCTGGGATTGAATCTTCCTCTGCTATTTATTTTTGTGACCATCAGCCAAGTTCCTGAACCCCCAAAGGTCTCATGTGAAAATGAGATAATATTTAGACTAAATCATTTCCAAGGTCCTTTTCAGTTCAAAATTTCTGAATTTCTCTGGGCCTCAGTTTCCTCATCTATAAACTGGGGACAGGGTGGGCCTTGGGTTAGATTAATGCTTAGATTTTTAGGGTGACTTGGGACAATTTGTTGGCAGAAAGAAGACCAAGCTAGATTTAAAGTTAGGATAACACTGATTTAAATTCTGCCTTAGACCCTTGATGGCAATGAGAAGCAACAATCACCCTTAAGTTCCCAGCTTACTAATACAAGGGCAAATTGGGGAGGTAGTCCAGGAAGTATGCTACATCCAGATGAGAGAATGGAGATTCAGAGTAGTCAGTAGACTTGTCCATGGTCACACAGTGCCAGAAGCAGGATTCAAACCCAGGTACTATGCTTGGCTTGGAGGGTACAAAAATAGAAAAGAGACAATCTCTGTCTTCAAGTTTACATTCTCTCAAGGGATACACTATAGGTAGACAGATAAGCAAATGCACAGTATGTACTATGTAAATAAAAGCAGTTATCCCTTACACATTGCAATTTTCCCCATCCCGGTTTTGATATATCATAGGTTGGCATAAGAAATTAAATGGGAATTTTGGGGGAAATTTTGTGAAAGCCACAGGAAACATGCAAAGATGAGCAGACAGCACAAAGCCTAGAACCAAATACTTAACCCGAATTTTTCAATAAATAAATTTTGCAAAGTGAACCCTGCACAAAAGAAAAAGAAAAAAAGCATCCTTCTTCTCTGGTATGAAGAGAGAGCCAAAAAAGTTTTCACAGATTTTCTGGATAGCCAAGGCACCATGCCCCTAACCTTCTACCCTCACTCCATAATGTAGAAAGGTTAACTATAACAGAAGGGTTGGGGTAGGGGGCATGGATTAACAATGCCGCTTTGTAGAAAGTGGGCAACTAGATGGTGCCATAGTGCATAGAGCACTGGGCTTGGAATCAGAACCTCAGAAACTTTCTATATGACCCTGGGCAAGTCACTTAACCTTGTTTGCCTCAGTTTCCTCATCTGTAAAATGAGCTGGAGAAGGAAATGGAAAACCACTCCAGTATCTATGACAAGAAAATCCCAAATGGGGTCACAAAGAGTTGGACACGGTTGAAAGTGTTTCAACAATGACAGAAAGTACATCGAAACTGAATCCTAAAAGGAAGCAGGGCTCCCCACAGACATCTCTGAGTGGACAAGTCAAAATCAATCAATCAGAACCTCACTCTCAATCTTAGCCCTTCTGCAAGGCTCACAACGAAGGCAAGCAGAAATATATAGATAGGACTCTGAGCCATCACCCACTAGACCTGCTCTACATCACAAAGGCTTCATCCTTATTGCCTTCATCCCCCATCCAATGTCTGGTTGGATCTGAAAAGCTGGGAATAAGTGCCCATTTGCTTCCACGTCACCCAAAATCATCCCCATTCTGCCAACCCTCAGTGAACCACCTGTGCTTGGGAATCAGGCCCAAGCCCCACCACAGTGAACAACAAAGCTTCAAACTGCTAAGGCACACTCTCCAGGCCAGGACTGAGACCATAGGATCCAAGAATCCTAGAAGCAGAAATGTAGAGTGAGAAGAGACTTTGGTGAGCATTTAGTCCAACCTGTGCCATCTACAACATCTCAAGAAGTGGTCATCCAGCATCTGCATGCCACCAGAGACAGGGAGCTCACCCCCATTCTATTTTTGACACATTATATTGTTAATTTGTGTTTGTTCCTCTCTAAGATTATAGATTTAGATTAAAAAAGGCTCTCAGAAATCATAGGCTCATAGATATAAAGCTGGAAATTCTCTTGGAAAACTAAGATCATAGATTTATGGCTGGAAGGAATATTAGAAGTCAATGCATTCAACCCCCTCTTTTTCTAGATGAGTTACAGAAAGGTTAAATAACTTGTGCTTACACAGCTAGAAAGTGTCCGAGGCAGGATTTGAACCTAGGTCTTACAAACTCCACATCTAGCATCCTATACACCAGAGGTGTCAAATACCCCCAAGTGTTGCCCAAATCACTTTAAAATATAATTTGGAAATATTTCATAAAATTAATTAAAAATACAATAGAATCTAGATAATGTCAATATGCAGACCCAAGAATGCTTATGGTTCAGTGGCTCTTGATGTTGAGGTTGATATGAATGCTATACACTCTATGACAACATGCTTCTCACAACCCCATTCATTTTCCATATGGGGAAACTAAGGCCCACAAAGGGGAGGTAATTTGCCAAAGGTCACAAAAGAAGCAAATGTTTGACCCTCAACTTCCCTACCTCTGAATCCATCACTTACGTTTTAGGAGGCCTGGTTATTCGAGAATATTAATGGGAAAAATCTGCTGGAGACCAGCAATTCCAGGCCAAATGTCTGCTGAATATTTTTACCTTTGTTCAATGAGCCTCCACCCACAGAAACTGAGCCTTTGTCCCTTCCCGGTGCTGCCAGTAAGTCACCTTGTCACTGTGTGCATGCCAAGCAAGACATCTGGCAACCAAAGATTCTAAAGCTGGGGGGGCCTGCTGACATTTCTCTTGACAGTTTTCCAAGAGCTGGCAAGAATAAAGGCAGCTCTGCCTGATGGGTATGGTGGGTGCCCAGCATCGTCGCAGTCAGAGCTATCTACACAGCCACCTCAGCATCTTCCCACATGGCAGTGCTATGTTCTCCTGGGGTGACTGCCCTGCAGCAGGAAGCCCTGGAGAGGCCCCAGAAGATGGAATAGGAAACAATTTGTTATTAACTTCATGAGTGGCTATGGTCCAAATAAACGGCCCATTGTGTCTGGTGCCAGCAGTTACAGGGAGCTCAGTGAGAAGAACAGTTGGATCATGCTGGCCACTCTCCACAGTTGAGGGAGCTGCTGAAACATGAAATGAATTTGGGCCAGGTTTCCCCATGGCCACAGTCATTGTGTGGTTCAGTGCTCTTTTCACTATATGACCATAACTCTCATCCAATTGCCTCCCCCCTCCCCAGTTTCCTGTGGGCCATCAGCTCAGGCTACTGTCCTAGCCCATCTTCTTCCAACCCCAACCCAGAGTCATCAAGGATGCTGGTAGATGATTTAATGTTTGTAAAGTGTGTTCTGGTACAGAATTACATTTGAAACTCCTATTTACCCAGGGTAGGAGATACTAGAAGGATTGAGTATCGATCCCTACTTTATAGATGACAAAGAAGAGTCAGAGAGGATAAGTGGTTAGCTTAGGATCACATAGCTGCTAGTACAATGGAAAGACAATAAGCCCCAGAGTTAGAGAACTTGGGTTCAAATTTCACCTCCGCACTTACTACCCATGTGACCTTGGGCAAGAAACAACTTTTGGGGGCTTCGCTTTTCTTATCTATGAAATGAAGGGGTTTGAACTAGGCAGCTAGGTGTTGTGATGAGTAGGTGACTAAACTTGGAGTCAGGAAAACCTGAATTCAAATCTTGCCTCAGACACTTATGAGCTGTGTGACCCTAGGCAATTCACTTAACCTTTATCTGCCTCAGTTTCTTTATCTGTAAAATGGAGATAATTAAAGCACCTACCTTCCAGGGTTATTGTGAGGATAAGACGAGAAAATATTTGTAAAGCATTTTGAAAATCCTAAAGTGCTATCATCTTCATCAACAGTACTGCTACTATTACTACTACTACTTCCACTACTACTGCTACTGCTACTACTACTCTGCTACTACTCCTATTACTACCACTATTACCCCTACTACCACTACTACCTCTTCTATCACTATTACTACTACTACTATTACTACTACTACCACTACTACTACTACTACTACTACCACTACTACTACTACTACTACCACTACTACTACTACTACTTCTACAGGATTTCTGAGAACTATTATACTTCTAGTACTATTTTCCTAAATGTCAGACATAGGATTTGAATCTAGATTCTCTTGGCTCTATGCACCATTTTCTTACTATAATGCCTTTTGTACTGTAAGAATTTTTTTTTATTTTTACAATTTTGCATGTGAGAATGAAATTTCAACTCCACTCCAATTAATCATAGCTATACTAGCTGTACTATACCAGACAGCTTGACTGAATCAAATAAAAAGTATAAATAGGTGCGAACAAATCCTAAGCAATTTGAGATGAATGAAGTGTTTTCATCTTTGTATAAAGATAGAAGACACCACTTGGTACATGTCTTGTGACTGGCTGAATCAGACAAATCTTTAAGTTATACATAAAAGTGTTAAACTAGTTTTGGAGCCAGTTGGGAAAGTAATTGTTGAATCCAGTTGTAAAGGATTACTGGGATGGAAATTGTCCATCTAGGAAAGAAAAGAGAGTTTCTTTCTCTCTTTTTCCCCCACCCCACCTGTGAACTTCAAAAGGTTGGACAATCTAAGTGTTACTGTTAGTTTCAGTAACAGGGTATCCAGAACAGCAGTGGCTTATAAGCAGTTTATGCATTAGGAGCTTAGAGGCACACAAAGGACAAACAAGATGTACAAAAGAAAGTCAGTTTCAGGGACCTCTTTGGTCAGAAATAGTTTTGACCATGAACTCTACAAAGGCACCAACCAAGAGCCAGAGAGTGACACCAAAACCACCAACTCCATGAGGATTCCAAGAATGGTAAAAAGTACCCTCAGTAACCTGGAGCTGTGTAGTATAGTATCCTTTATCACATGTGTTTTCTACTTATGTGCCTCACTACCTTTGTATCTTAAATTTGAATCCGCATTCCTCAAGGGCTTTATGTGTGCATGAGGAAAATGTCCCCCCAGTTTGGAAAATTTTTGTACAGTCCTTGCCATGTCTACTTAGTAAATAGCTTTTGTAAAAGATAATTAAGTCTGGCTGATAATAATGTGAAGGACACTGGTGGGGACTCCTAAATAACAGTACTGGAAACTTCATTGACCATCAGGGTTACTTCCCAGAGCCCCAAGAGAGTGGTAGCAAACTACCTTCGGGGACCAAGCTCACCAATGCAAGTGGGATTTGGGGAAGTAGTCCCAGAGGGGGTGCTATATTCAGATGAGGTAATTGAAATTCAAACAGGTTAATTGACTTATCCTTGACCACATGGACAGTAAGTATCAAAAAGAGGATACAAACCCAGCTCTTCCAGACTTTAAGTCCACCCTGCTATCTATTATTGTTATTACTCTCCCTTCCTTCCTTCCTTGGGAGAAGTTGATTGGACTCTCCTCTTTGGGGTTTGAACACCCTCCATCAAATCTCAATGATGATTATTGATTCCTTCATCTCTTGCCATTTAATCTCTGGGTCAGTCATGGGAAATATTTCTTTGCCTCCCAGACTAGAGTAAAAAAAAAAATCCTCAGAAAAGAATAATCAACAGCTATGAATCTGCAGTGAAGACAAGTTAAAGTGACTTTTACTAAATTGTACTTTGTAAACAATAATATGCTCCAATAAAATAGAACTTAAGTGACATAGAATTCTAACTTTTATATTCCCAGTGAGATAATGGAAGAGTATTTTGCCACTTTCTAGCCAGAAAATATATATAGAATAAGCTCTCTGATAAACTGACTTGATTCATTGGATCCTGGGTCTAGAGAACTGGAAGGAATCTCAGAAGACATCTAGTCCAACACCTTCATTTCACAGATGAGGAAATTGAGGCCAGGGAAGTAGTCATTTGCTCAAGGTAACACAGGTAGGAAAGAAGGAAGGAATGAAGGAAGGAAAGAAGGAAGGAAGAAAGAAAGGAAAAAAGAAAGAAGGAAGGAAGGAAGGAAGGAAAGAACTTTCCTTTCCCATCTAAACTAACCCTGCTCTGAATATCACTAATTCTATTGAGGATATCAGCATCCTATCACTTTTTATTTTATTTTTCATGGTCTCTAGGAGCTCTTAAGCTAGTTATAGATGCAGCTAGGTGGTACAGTTGAGTCAGGAAGAACTGAATTTAAACCTAGTCTCAGTCGCTTCCTAGCTGTGTGACCCTGGTCTGCTTCAGACCTCTGCTTCAGTTTCCTCAAATATAAAAAGGAAATTAGTATAGTATAGTATAGTATAGTATAGTATAGTATAGTATAGTATAGTACAGTACAGTACAGTATAGTATAGTATAGTATAGTATAGTATAGTATAGTATAGTATAG
>NW_020954713.1:5711285-5753253 GCF_900497805.2 Vombatus ursinus | reverse complement strand
AGTATAGTATAGTATAGTATAGTATAGTATAGTATAGTATAGTATAGTATAGTATAGTATAGTATAGTATAGTATAGTATAGCACCTACTTACTGGAATTGTGAGGATCAAATGAAATATTTGGTGTTTTTTTAATATTTTTTTAAATTTAAACTTAAATACAAAATGAGGAAAGAAAAAAGAAACATTGCCATGTACATAGCAGAACATAAGAGAGGATTCAACATAAAACAATGTATTTCCATTTCAAGGAAATTTATATAATAAATACTACCTATTGTTTTCAAAGCTACCCAGCTTTTCTTTGCTTTCTTGTTGTTTTTCTTTTGTTCTCTGCTACGCACTTTTTACTTTATTTTCCTTTCCCTCCCCCTCATCCTAAAGAAGGTTGTAATTAAGCATGGAGATATATAGATATATACACACATATGTGTGTATGCACATATATATGGATATCTATAAATATACACATACATACACTCATACACATATATGTTTATTTCCACCTGTCATCTGTTTCTCTGAAGGTGGATAGCATCTTCCTTCATAAGTTCAAGTCTTTCCATGTTTTTTCTAAATCAACCAGCTCACCATTTCCTACACCACAGCAATATTCCAGCCCAATCACATCCTACCTAAGAGATTGTCTGTGAAAGTTTTTTTTCCCCCAATTTTCTGCATTCCTTCTATTTTTGGCTACATAGGTTTTATTTAGGCAAGAAAATTTTAACATAAAAGAATCAAAATTGTCCATTTTACACTTCAACGATGCTCTCACCTTATAATATAGTTTAAGGTCTGATATTGCTGAATTTACTTCTTTTACGTCTTTTTCCCCTGGTTTCTTTGAAGTTCCTGACCTTTTGTTCATCCAAATGAACTTTGTTATTGTTTTTTGAATTCTGTAAGATTTTTTTTACTAATTTAATTGGGATGGTATTGAATAAATAAGTTAGTTAGATAAAATTATAATTTTAAAAATTGTATTGGCTTTACCTACCCATGAATAATAAATATTACTTCAATTATAGATCTGAGTTTATTTGTAGAAAAAGTGTTTTATGTTTGTGTTCACATACTTCCTGTGTCTGTTTTGGCAGTTATACTCTCAGTATTTTATACTGTCTAGGTATTTTAAATGGTCTAAAACAATATTGAATAATACTGCTGACACAGTGTCATTTCTCTATTTTTCTCTTTTGATTAAATCTATTTTAATTTTAACTTCATATGAGCTCATGATTGCTACCTCTACTTTTTTTTACATAATAAATTCTACTCCTGTCCTTTATTTTATCTTTGTGTGTATCTCTCATTTTTATAATGTTTCCTGAAAGCATCATATTGTTGAATTTAAATATTTAATCTGCTATCCATTTCTGTTTTATGAGTAAATTAATTCCATTCACGTTCTAAGCTACAATTACTTCTTGCATGTTTTCCTCTTTCTTATTTTGCCTCACTATCCTCACCCTATTTATCTTATGCCTCCTCACTCCTCTGCTTTACTTGCTTTACTACCTGCTACCTTGCCTTCCTATTCCTTAACCTACTTACCCCCCCAAGAGTCACTCCCTTATTCTCTCCCTTCACCCTATCCTCTTGCTTTCTTATTTCTTTATGAATTTAGAAGACTTTTGTACCCTTCTAGATATATATGTTATTCCCTCTTTAACCCATTTCAGATGAGAGTAAGTTTTCAGCAATATCCCCCCTTTAGCTTCTTTGGTATCCATTTTTCCTTTTATGCTTCATTTGTATGATAATTACTCCTTTTTATCTCCCCTTACAAAGTTTTATTTTTTAGAATCACCCCATCATACTCAGCTCAGTCCAAGCCTTTCTTTCAAACTACCCAAATAATGACAACAATCATAAAAGTACTGCTAATATTTTCACATATTAGAAGTAAAAAATTTGACCTTGCTGAGTCCCTTATAATTGGTCTTTAATGTTTACCTTACATTTGTCCTGGATGTTATGTGTCAGATTTTCCCTTGAAGCAGAAAGAAAAATTAGGAAGCCATCGTAGTAGTTTAGTAAAAAGACGATGATTTTTTGAACTGTTATGGGTGTGGGAGTGGAGAAAGGGGGACAGTTTAAATGTATCGTGGCAATATATTGGGCATAACTGACCAGCCAATTGGTTAGTTGTGGGGTGGTGGTGTAAGACACATGAAAGTAAGCCAGTCAACTAGCACTTATTAAGGGCCTATTATGTGCCAGGCACTGTGTGAAGTCCTGGGGATACCAAAAACAGCAAAAAAAAATAGTCCCTGCTCTCAAAGAACTCACAGTCTAATGAGGGGAGGAAGACAACATGCAAACATTTTTGTACATAGAAGGGTCAAGGATTATTCTGAGCCTAAAAAGTTACATGAGTAGGGAAAGGAAATCTTTCTAAGGCACAGATCTTATCATATCACTCAGGTTTAAAAACAAAAGCAAAAACCTCTAATGGCTTCCCATTATCTATAGGATAGAATACAAGATCCTTAGCTGGATATTTAAGGCCACTCCCATAATATGGCTATAACTAACTTTTCTAGCCTATTTCATGTTGTTACATTTTTGTGAATTCTACATGCCAAACCAGATTGCCAGTTAATACCCAAACTCAATGATCTACCTCTCACATCTATGCATTCAGAAGACACCCTCATTCCCAGGATGTACCACCTCTTCACCAGGGGTGAAGGAAAAGACAGGAAGCAGGGAGACCAAGGAGGGGCTGAAGTAAGGGTGGTGGCTGTGTTAGTGGAAGGAATGGTAGCCATTTTCTTGCTAAGATATAAAAACACTAAATGGTCTCAGCTTAGTTATGTTCATACCAACCTTACCCAAGGAAAAATCTGATGATCATAGAAGACCAGATCTAGAGAGGAACTTAGAAACACATGGAGACCACTACTTGTACAACTAGGGCAAAGATTCTTTAACAGGATCCTATTGACCCTACCCTCCCCCACAAGGAATCCATGGATAGGTTCGGTAAGAATCTATGACCTCAGATCTTTTAATGATTCAAGTACTGTATTTCAATATAATTGGTTTCCTTTGAAATCCTATGTATTTTATATTATGCATTTAAAAGTATGACTCTGAAAAAGGAGTCCAATCACCAGATTGCCAAAGGGGTTTATAGAACAACAGCCACAAAAAGAAACAGTTTAAGAGCTCCTAAGCAAGGGTAAGAATGACCTGAGGATCTGAAGGAGAAAGGAGGCTGTAGATTCCATGTCAACAGCCCAGATTCTTGGTAATTTGTTTGTTGAGAAAGCAAGGAATTTTCACATTTCGTCTTGCCAAAATAGCTTCTGTGGATTTGGAATCAGAGGCCTAGGTTTGAATCCTAGATTGGTCACTTACTGTGTAACATTACGGAAATCATTTCCCCTCTCTAGGCCTCCATTTCCTCCTCTACAATACGAGAATGTTGAATGAGATCACCTCCAACATCTTTCCTAGGTCTTAATCTCTGCCTCACAAAAATATTTCTGGAGTGGGCTACAGAGTTTTGATGCAGATTTCATGTCCACCTCCATGTTGAGAGGCCACAGGGAAACTAATCCAAGAAACCAACTTTCAGATAGGTTTGGAGATTTGTTGTTCTTTTATTTGGTTTTGAAGTCTAAATGCATAGGACTCTCTCTATTATATCATACTGACCATTAGACCGATGTTGGCCTTCCATCTTTGGGGTCCAGTGACTGAACTCAGCACCAAGAGTGCATCAGAGTAATTGAACTAAAGTTAAAGCTTCGCTTGAGCCCCAGACTTGAAGATTCATTCTCTCTTTAGTTGGTGGGCTAACCACTGAATGCCAGTCCTAGGAAACTGAATACCTGTTTAATAAAAGCAAACCTTTAATGCAATGGTTTAGAAGAGAAGGAGAGGGGAGGAAATAGAGGCCAGTATAAATGACCTTCTTCAAGGAGTTTAGCTATGAAGGAGTGGGAGATATAGAATGATAGCAGGAATGGTAGGATCAAAGGAGGTTTTTTAAAATTGTGTTGTTTTAATTTTTGTTTAAGGGTGCAAGAGATATGGGCATATAGGTAGGCAGCAGAGATGAAACCAATAGGAAGAGATTAGAGAGAGAGAACAGAGATGATAGTGGGGGCAATCTGCTTGGTAAACACGATGGAATGGGATCAAGGGAGTATGTAGAGGGGTTTGCGTAGTGAAGGATAAAGGCTATCACTTCATTCAAGGCAGAGGTGATGGAAGAGATAGTGGGAGATGGCATCTGAGTGATGTGAGAGGAGGACGTAAAGGAGAAAGAGGAGGAAAAAGAGAAAGAAAAGGAAGAGGAAGAGGAAGAAAAGGAGAGGGAGGAAGAGGAAGAGAAGGAGGAGGAGAAAGAAAAAGAAGAAGAGAAGGAGAAGAAAGAAAAGGAGGAGGAGGAAGTAGAAGAGGAGATGGGGGAGAAGGAGGAGGAAGAAAAAGAGGAGGAGAAGAAGGAGGGGGAGGGGGAAAAGGGAGTTCTGCAAACAGAAGTAGCACTGACAGCCTTAAATCATGACCTACTTCTAGTCCAAGGCACACAGGCTTGACACTCCACATAGACACTGGGCAGAGCTCATTGAAGAATAAGGACGTTAGTATTTCAGAACAACATGGCAGAGGGTTGGACTTTAAGTCAGTAAATTCAAATCCTACTTCTAACACTTTCTAACTGTGTGACTGTGAGCAAGTCACTTGACCACCATGTGTCTGAGACAATTCTCTGGGACTTATTTATTGAGTCATAGAAGGGTTGTGGTCAGTTGGTGGAGAATATCTCAACACTAGAAGGTCAAGCACTTTGACAAAATCACAGATCATCTGCATAGTGGGCATTTGTATAGTACTTTGTGTTTGGAGTCAGAAAGATCTGAGTTCAAATCTAGCCTCAGATATTTACTAGCTATGTGACTCTGGGCAAGTCATTTAACATCTGTTTGAAGTAGAAATTGCCTCACGAAGAAGGAAATGGCAAACCACTCTAGCATCTTTTCCAAGAAAACTCCATGGACAGTGGTCCACAGAGTCATGAGGAGTTGGACCCAACTAAACAACAAATACATACATTATCTCATTTTAACTCTCAAAACATCCCTAGTAAAGTTAGTACTACAAATGTTATTGTCCTCATTTTACAGATGAAGAAACTGAGGCTCAGAGGACTTCTGTTTAGGGTTTTTCCAGGATGATAATAGCAGAAGAACTCCTCTACCACTGACTCAGGTAAGGTGGGATACATGTTTTTTATAACAAGCATTGATTAAATGCATACTATGTGCCAGGCACTGTGCTAAGTGTTGGGGATACAAATACAAACAAAAAGAAAGATAGTTCCTGCCCTTGGGGAGCTTACATTCTAATGGGGCAAGACAATACAAAAAAGGATCTGAAAAGTGGGGGTGGGAGGGTTGGGCAAGGTGGGCAAAGTCCAGAAGGTCAGAAGCACAGCCAGAATTGGAAGGAAGCATGGCCAGCCAGTTGCTGTCCCCAAAATGGAGGCCTCTGATAAAAATTCATCAGTGGAAGGAGAGGACCAACATGGTGGAGGGATGTTCCATGGTAACAAGGCAACTGAGTCATAGAGGTAAGTCTAGAGAGCCAGAAGCACAACTAAAAGGGGAATGTATTTATTTCAAATCAATTCAACAAATATTGATAAAAAACTTATTAGGAAGCAGTACAGCATAATGGAAAGAGTACTTACTCTAAAGTCAAAAGACACAAGTTCAAATCCCAGTTCTGACATTTGTTGTCCATGCAATCACCTAATATTCCTGTGTTTCAGTTTCCTCATTTATAGAATGTAAGAGGATTTTATACCAGATGGTGTCTGAAATCCCTTTTAATTTTAAGTCCGTGATCCTCTGCAGTGCCTACTATGTGCCAAGTACCTGCTATCTATGATGATAAATAGCATCCAACCCTTGCTCTTGATTGCTTACAATTTATTATTGTCCACTGACTAATGAGGGATCCCATGGTCCTTGACGGAAGAGATTTCATCTTATTTTATCTTCATAAATGAGTATCACATAGAGGGCATTAGAGAAACCTACAGTGGTTGTGATCAAGCTATAGCATATAATGAATAAGGAACTTCAAAGGAGAAAAGAAAGTAAAGGAAGTCCCCAGGCAAATGAGTGACTGAAGACAAGTAGGAGCTAGTCATGCAGTGAGGGATGGGTGCAGCAGAGAGGCAGCTTGAGTTCTCTGCTGGGAGCTCCTCCATGTCGGAGGAAAGCAGGGAAGGCTCCCAGCATGTAAGTGAGGTTCCCTGGAAGGATGTGGACAAGAGTCACACCATATGGACATGTATGGAAGGGTTGGGTTCTGCCTCAATGGAAGGAACATCCAAACAATAAAATCTATGGACACATTCAGTTTGACTATTTGAAAATCACAGTATCTTGCAGGGTAAGAAGTTGGTAAATTATTAAACTCTCAATAATGTTTTTAAATTCCAGGGATCAGCTGACATTTGAATATGAGAAGTTACAGAAAGCAAAATTTTACACTGGATACTCACAGCAAGCTGAAGGTTCTTGTTTTTATTATCCTCATTTTACTAAGGAAGAAAACTGAGACTGAGAGATCAAGTGACTTGCCCAGGGTCACACAGTTTTAGAGACAGAATTTGAAGTTAGGTCTTCTAAGCACCATCCCAGGATTCTATACACTATACCATCTAGCTGCCTTCTGAAGAAAACTTTCTCACCCAAGCATTCTTAGCCTTGACTTAGAATGGTATTGCTTGAGTAATTCATCAATCAATGTATCTATCCCTTCTTCTTTCTTCTATTTCTCTCACCTTTCCAAGGAACTAGAGGGGCTTGGATGATGGATTTCCTTCCATTGCTAGGTTCTACAGGGGGCAATCAGGAAGCTCCATGATCAGCTGGATCACCTTTCAGGTTGATGTGCCACTGTTTGAAATTTTATGCCTTCCTATAGGAAAGGATGCTCATTCCTACTGACATTTTTGTCGAAAGGACTAGGTTGGGGTTGGGGAACCTGCCACATGTGACCCTCTCAGCCCTGAAGTGTGGCTCTTTGTCTGAATCCAAACTTCATATAATAAATCCCCTTAATTAAAGGATTTGTTCTGCAAAATTTGGACTCAGTCAAAAGGCCATACATAAGGACCTAAAAGGCCACATGTGGCCTCAGGGCTACAGGTTCCCCACCCCTGGACTAGGGAGATCTACTGGGGCATGCCCAAAAAGAACTCATCATCAATGAAGTCAGACTCTTAAAGGTCATTGTTTTTGGATGAATTTTGGAATTGGACTGTTTTGTGTTGGAGTCATCCTTTTTGTCCATTGAAACTCCTACACATTGGCATATCACTCTAATAATGAACCAATCATCCTCCCTTCCTTATCCTCAGAGTTGGCAGACTTTGGGGCCAAAAGATGGAAGTAGCCAGGGATAATGGTAGCAAGAGTCCTTGGACTCCACATTCCTCAACCTTTCCATGGAGAGTCAGCTTTAGTTGAGTATACTGTCAACCACACAGCCCCTAGGGAGAAAAATCATGTGGTTAAGTTGTGGGAGTTCCTAGACTTTTAGAGAGAAGAGGGAACAGTTTTTTTCTGGATAATCTTGAGTTTCTAGAAAGTCCAGCGATCCAGTCTTCTAAAGAGGGAAAGGAATATTCCTAGATAGTGTCAATCTTGGGGTTACCTATGTAGCAACTCCAGACTTAATAGTTTCAGGACCTAGCCTTCTAAAGGAATGAAGGCAAGTGTCTTAAAAATGCAAGGTTCCTGGGGAGAGGAGGATTATACATATAATCCCCACATGTGAAAGAGACACAAAAAACTGAGAGACCAGAAAGGATCAAAAGACCTGGCATTATTCAGACAGCTCAGGTATGATTAAAAGGATATTTATTGACCCCAAGTTCATTTTTTCTTTCAGGAGATATCAAAGATCTAAGGATAGTATCATAAAGCTGGAATAAGTAAAAATTACCAGAATGTCAGGGGCATTGCTTCTCTAGCAATCCCAAGTTATTTTTTTCTCCAAAATCCAAACCACAAGGTGGCTCTATGAGTCTTGAGAACTACATAGGGCCTGGGAAGAAGTGGGGTTCACCAGAAAGGGAAGAGAATAATATCAATTGTTTATGGGCTTCAGTGAGTCCTCTATAAATTTTCCCTATTTTCTGTGGTATGACATCGGCTGTCCTACATCTGATTTGCTTTCTTACCTTGAGTACTTGCATGGGAGCTGTAGATCTCTCCATGCAAATTCGTAGAGACCTAGTCATGACATATTCAAGTTATCTACTGAAATTTCCAAGAGAAAATTTTGGATACAGTAAAAAAATCAAGAGAATAATTTATATGTCTACTGCTAAGATTGAACCTGGTCCATGTAAACCCAGAGCCTGAGGAACTGAGGTAACATTGCATTTCTCTTATAGAATTTTTGCTTCTGCTCCATGCTCTTTGCCTTTACTAGTCTCTAACTATGTGAATGTTGTAGGTCCTGTTTCCCAAGGGATCACATAAAGGCCAGAACTGGAAGTGGAACTTGGGTAGTGGGGGTCTTCTGACTCCTTAATGCTAAATGAGATGTTCATCCTTACTTCTTGCTCTGTGAGAACTGAAAGAGCTAATGAGGTAACACAGCTTGAATGTTCCCTTCTGTAAGGGGCCTTTCCTAGACCATCAGATGGGTACCTTCCCTTCTAAGATTACCTTCATCTTGGTTTCTTCTCAAAGAGGACCAAAATGACATCACTATTACTTTCATCTACTCTGTATGTATCCGAGTATGCACTTATTTATCTGAAAGTCCTCAAGTTGCTTGAGGTCAGGGAATGATTTGCTTTTTGGATTTGTTGTTTGCTTGTTTGTTTTTTGCTTTTTTTTTTAATCCCCAGCAGTTCTCACAGTATTTGGCACAGTAAGCACTTGATCCATGCTTATTAATTATCAATTTAAAAGGGTACACCTCCACAAATAAATATGTGATAGACTTGTCCACTCTAGAGAGGCCATAGTGGGAATATTATGTTCTGTTCTGGGCACCACAGTTTAGGAAGGACTTTGATAGAGAGCATTCAGAATAGGGCAACCAGGATGGAGAAGATCCTTGAGTTCCTGCCATTAAAAAATCTGTTGAAAGAACATGAAGCAAATATTTAGCCTTGAAAAGGCTCAGTAGGAATATTGAAGCTATTTTAAGATTAAGAAAGCTTAGGTTTGTTCCGCTTTGCCCCAGAGCTCAGAATTAGGAGAAATGAGTGGGATTTCCAAAGAACCAATGATATTGTTGTTCAGTTCTTTATGACTCTTCATGACCCCATTTGGGGTTTTCCTGGCAAAGATACTGGAGTGGTTTGCTATTTCCTTCTCCAGCTCATTTTACAGATGAGGAAACTGAAGGCAGATAGTGGTTAAGTGACTTGCTCAGGGTCACACAGTAAGTGTCTGAGGCTGGATTTGAACTCAGTTCTTCCTAACTCAGTGCCTAGTGTTCTATCCACTGAGACACCTAGTTGCCTCCAAAGAAGGAAACTTAGGCTTCATATCAGGAAAACCTTTTTAACACTTAGAGCTGTCTCAAAGTGTAATGAGATACCTTGGGGAGAGGTGAGTTGCTCCCTCATTTGGGGGTCTTCAGTAAAGGGTGGATGACTATATATGACATTACATGTAGTAGAAGAAATTCTTTGAGGGGTATAAAGTGGACTACATGAGCTCCCTTCTGACTTTGAGAGGCTGTGACTCTCTAAGATAAGATTTGAATTCTTGATGTCTTATCTTACCCAAAAACATGCCAGCAGTACAAATCCTGCTCATTTGTCTTGAATAGTTGAAGCTACTATGACCTCTTGCTGGTTATTTCGAGTCTGGTTGAGATCTTACATACAGGTTGTTCTCAGTCATTTATTTGTAAAAGACAATGATGATAACGATACTGCTGTTGATTGTGCAGTAGAGGAACTGTTCTGTTCCAAATTACTCTTCTATGCAGCCTCATCTGGATACTGGAAAGCTAGGTCACCCTTGATTGGATAGGGAGCTACCTGCTTCCATTAATGTTGGCTTGGGTATTATGCAGAAATCAAAATCTGACACCTTTGGATCTGCCACCTAGGGCATTGTATTCAGTCTTGGGTATGGCCTCATTTTAAGCAGGACACTAAACTGGAGATGGTCCAGAAGAGAGCAAGTAGGATGGTGAAAGGTTTTAAGTCCATGTCATATGAAGGTCAGATGAAAAACCTGGGAAGAAAAAATATAGACAGGATATATTAGCTGCCTTGAAGTATGAAAAGTACAAAAGAGAATAGACTCTCTCTCCTTGGCTCCAGAGGGCAGAAGTCAAAATAGTATGTGAAGGTTTCAGAGAGGCAAATGTTAGATTGATGTAAGGAGAAACTTGCTAATGTTTAGAGTTATATAAAAGTGGGATGGGCTGTCTGGTGAGTCAATCAATTCCCCTATCAATGGAGCATGGCAAAGGCAGGATGGTCAATTGTCAAGTGCATTATGCAAATAACTCCTGTTCAGGTACAGGTTGAACTAAATGGCTTCTGGGGCCCCTTCCAGCTCTTGGATTCTGTGATCCCACAATGGAGGAAAGAGCATATGCTCAAACATCTATGGTACAAAGGACTTAGACTAAGTGCAATGGAGAGCTCCAGGCAAAGCATCTTAGAAATTTGAGAATGGAGAGTAGTTTCACCTGTGGAGTGGGATGGGTCACAGAAGGTTTTGTGGAGGAGCTTGGTCTTGGAGGAGTTGGGCATCTGAATTGGGCCTGAAAGGAAAGGTTTTTGATGGGAGGGGATGAGGCAAACGGGAGAGACAATTATAGGCATGGAGATGGCATGAACAAGACAACAGAGAAATAAAAATGAAGAACAAGAATGAGTATCAAGGAAGTCATTCAATTTAGCTGGAACTTTAAACATTTGAAGCTACCACACCATTCTCAAGCTCAAGAGGCTTCAGCTCCCTAATACCTCCAAGATAAAGTTCCAACCCCTCTATTGGACATCTCAAGCATTTCACAACCTGGATTCAACCTGTCTTTCCATATTGTTTTCACTTTAATTCCCCTCACATGCTTTTAGGTTCCAACAAAACTCCCCTACTTAATCTTCCCCGCACACTACAATGGATCTCCCATTTTCTGTGCCTTTGCACAAGCTGTGCCCCCTCCCTGAAATGTTCTTCTTACTTGCTTCAACCTCTAGTAACCCCTAAGGGCTCCCTTCCAGACTCAGCTCAGCCATATTCTGCAGGAGGCCTTTCCTGACCCACTAGGTGCTATTACCCTCCCTTTAAAAAAAAAGACTTAAATTTTATTTTGTATATATCCCATTGACTTAGCTTATGCATCCTGTTTTCCCTTTGGAGAATGTAAGCTCTCTGAGGACAAGAACTGTTTCATGTTTGTGTTTATTATCACCAGCACCTATGACACTACCTGACACATAGCAGGTTCTTAATAAAATACTTATGGAATAAATGAAAGAGCTAAGATAGGAGGGAAAATGAGATTGAATACTAAAGGGAAAAGGCAGTATTAGAAACTTGAAGAATATTGTAAGATCATTTTTGACCTGAGAAGATTAAACCCAGAAGGACTCATGGAGGATATAACATCCAAAATGGGCCTTGAAGAAAGGAATTTCCAAAAAGGGAGATGGCAAGAGGTGAGGGAGGGGGAATTTTACCAGACATAAGGAATGGCATAAGCAAGGGCATAGAGAAGGAAAAAGACAAGAGGGCAAAAAGCCAGCCTGTCTAGCTAGAGCTTAGAATACTTGCAGAAGGATAGTATGAGATAAAGCTAAACAAGCATTTATTAAGCACCTACTCTGTGTCAGGTACTGCTCTAAATGCTTTATAGATATTATCTCATTTTATCTTTACAACAACCCTGGTTGGTACTGCTATTTTTATTCCCATTTTGAGGTTGAGGAAGGCAACTAGATGGCACTAGAGTGTTGGGCCTGGAGTCAGGAAGTCTCATCTTCCTGAGTTCAAATCTGGCCTCAGACACTTACCAGCTATGTGACCCTGGGTGAGGGTCACTTAACCCTTTCGTCTCAATTTCCTCATCTATAAAATGAGCCACGGAAGGTAATGGCAAACCACCCCAGTATCTTTGCCAAGAAAACCCTAAATGGTGTCACAAAGAGTCAGACATGACTGAAAATGACCGAACAGCAACAATAATAGTTGAGGAAACTGAGGCAGAGTTGTACAATTACTTTCCCTGTCTCAGACACTTACTAGTTGTGTGACCTGGGCAACTTGCTTAACCCTGTTTGCCTTGGTTTCCTCATCTGTAAAATGAGCTGGAGAAGGAAATGGCAAACCACTCCAGTGTCTTTGCTAAGAAAACCCCAAATGGGGTCATGGAGTCAGACACAACTGAACAAAAATGACAGTGTGAGGGGTGATAAGAGCCTGCACTAGAGAAAAAGTTTATCTGAGTGGAAAGAAGGGGCTAAATGAAAAGCTCTTAGCATGGTACCTGGAACATAGTAGGAGCTTAATAAATGTTGATTGATTAATTGTTTGAAATACATTTTCCTTGCTTCATCCTCTTGGGATTGAAGTACTGATAACATTAATTGTAGTCTTCAAGGTGTATATATGAAGTTTATAAACACCACTCTCTCTCATTAGCCAGTAATCAAGAAAAACTGTAGGAGGG
Organism: Vombatus ursinus; assembly: GCF_900497805.2. NCBI lineage: Eukaryota > Metazoa > Chordata > Mammalia > Diprotodontia > Vombatidae > Vombatus > Vombatus ursinus. Next base: position 5,740,560 of record NW_020954713.1, on the reverse strand, counting down.
CTTTGTCATTGTCCGGGGGAAATTTAATTTGGAGAGATTTTCTGCTTCATTAATTAAGATCCAGTTACTCTCCCTACAACCTTTTCCTCATTAGCTTCTTTAGCTCCACAGATGTAGCAAAAAAGGATCCCTTTGATGGCAAAAAGTCACAGTGCAGGTGAGACGTAGTGATTCTGGCAGACCCTATCCCCATATGCCAAGCATTCTCTAACTGCCCTGCAATACCTGTAAAATAGCTCAGAGTTGAGTATTTCCTGGGCTGTGTATGTGTAAAGAAATAAAGCTGTATTGGTCCAAATCCCCCGCTACATTAAACAACCTGTTACAATCACAGCAGGAACCATGGATTACGTGCCAAGCAATCATGGTCTTATTTTAATTCTCATCTCCTCGGCCGGCATGAGGTTCTTTGCTCTTTAGCATGAGCGACTCATCCTCCCTCCCCCCTCCTTTCTCTAATATCTCTAGGCTCACTCAACAGAGACTTGGCCTCTTCATTCTGATTAGGCTGGTCTTCCTGATGAGCAAGGGGCTGAGGCTGCTTCTGAGATGAGAAGATGGAAATTTGTGTTTACAAAATATGAACATAAATGTGGGAGGTCAAGAAAGAAAAGCTAGAATCTACTCAGAGCTGGGTTGATAATAATTTATGTGCTTACTTCTGACTCTTCTGGAGTCAGAGAGCCTAGATTCAAATTTTGTCTCTGATGTTTAATATCTGCTTGACCGGCAAGTCACTTAATCTCCCTGGGTCTCAGTTTCTTCATCCGTAAAATGAGGGCATTAGAATAGATGACCTCTCAGATTTCCTTATTTGGGGCAGCTACGTGGCTCAATGGATAGAATATGTGTCCTGGAGCCAGGAAGACCTGAGTTGAAATCCAAACTCATACATTTGCCAGCCATGTGACCCTGGGCAAGTCACTTAACCCCATTTGCCTCAATTTCCTCAACTGTAAAATGGGGATGATAACAGTACCCACCTTGAAGTGTTGGTATGAGGATCAAATAAGATAGTATTTGTAAAATGCTTAGCTTAGTAACGGGCACATAGTAGGTACTCTACAGATGCTTAATACACCTTCCCTTTCCTTCCTCCTTCCAGTTCAAGATTTATGATGCTAAGATCTTGCGACCCATGTGACCTTTGGCAAATTACTTCATTCCTTAACTTCCTGAAGTCTAAGGTCCCTCACTGTAAAACGAGGGCATGGGACTCAATGGTCTCCAAGATCCCTTCTAAATCTAAATCTCAAGGACCATTGATTTAAACCCCACTCATTTTACAAAGGGAGAAACTGAGGCTCACAGAGATGATTTCAGTTAGGATCATTGATTTGGGGCTGGAAGGACTTCACAGATCATCTAGTACAACCCTCTTATTCTACAAATGAGAAAATTGAGTCAGATAGAGATCAAATTACATTCTCCTGGTCACACAACTAGTAAGTGTCTGAGACAGGATTTGGAACCAAAGTTTCCTGACTCCAGGTCTGGTACACCACCATACATAGATCTATAGCCAGAAGGGGTCTCACTCTCCTCTAGTTCAATCTCCTAATTTTTCATATGAGGAAACTGAGGCAGATAGAGGTTACATGACCTGCCCAGAGTCACACAGCCTATAAGGGTGTGAGGTGAGATTTGAACCCCTTGTTTCCTAACTCCAAGCTCAGTGCTCTCCAGGAAAGGTTACTTACCATAACACACACATGCATCTAGATAGCCCAGGCCCTACTCACCCACCCAAAGTATTAGTGGTTAAAGTTAAAGTGGTTAAAGCATCTGGGAGGACCTGGGGTGGAACTCCGGAGTTCTATTCAGACCCCCACAAATCCAGCATCTTCCCCAGCTCCACTGCAAGCCCTTGCTTGATGGCTGGGGCTTTGATTTCTGCTTGCCTGTCTCCCTCACCTGGGAAACCAGGAGGAAAAGCTGGAAGAATTGATCAAGGAGTAGTCCCAAGAGTGCTGGGTTCAAATCCCAGCTCAATCCATCAACAGGCATTCATTAACTACCTGCTGCTACCTGGCTTCTGAGTTCAAATCTGGCCTCAGACACTTACCAGAAGTAACTTCACCTCTGTTTGCCTCAGTTTCCTCATCTTAAATGGGGATAATAATAGCACCTCCTTCCTGGGATTGCTGTGAGGATCAAATGAAATAACATTTATAAAGTATTTAGCAAAGTGTCTGGCACACAAAGTATAATAAGTACTATACTTGTTGTTTGGTCATTTCAGTTGTTTCCAACTCTTTGTGACCCCCATTGAGGTTTTCTGTCAAAGATACTGAAATGGTTTTCCATTTTCTTCTCCAGCTCATTTTACAGATGAGGAAACTGAAGCAAATATGGTTAAGTGACTTACCCAGGGTCACACAGCTAGTTAAGTATCTGAGGCTGGATTTGAGCTCATGAAGATGAATCTTCCTGACTCCAGGCCTGGCACTCTATCCACTTTACCACCTAGTTACCCTAGTAAGCACCATAAAAATGTTAGCAAAGATGATGACGATGATGATAACAAAATTGAGATAGTCCCCACTTTTATGGTGCTTTTATTCTATGAAAAGACGATAACATACACACATATCAGCACATATAAAATACATACAAGGTTACATGAGGTTACATGACCTGCCCAGAGTCACACAGCCTATAAGGGTGTGAGGTGAGATTTGAACCCCTTGTTTCCTAACTCCAAGCTCAGTGCTCTCCAGGAAAGACTTCAGAAAGGTTACTTACTTTAACACACACCTGCATCTAGATAGCCCAGGCCCTACTCACCCACCCAAAGAGGGTGAAAAACATTTGCAGTTGAAACTGTCGGGAAAGGCGTCCTGTAGAAAGTGGCCCTAAAGATTAGCTTTAAGGAAGACTAGGGAATTCTAAGAGCTCAGTCACTGACCACCTGGGTCATCGTAGGAAAATCACTTCCCTTCATCCCTCTCCAGGCTGCACTCCCAGCTTCCTCTGCTGTGCTCCAGAAATCTCTTTATCCTGAAGCTCTTCCAGCCCTGACTTTCATCCATTGAAAGAACCTTCCTCCCCTTCAACTTCTCCCTCTGATTTGATGTTTCCTTCTAGCATCTCCATTCAATGAGGGTACCTAGGACTGATGTATCTCAATCCTGCTCCCCATTGACTGTCTCCACCATGCCTTTGCTCCAGATACCTTCGTCCCCTCCACGTTCCCACTTTTCCTTTTTATGTGTTATCTTCCCTTGCTAGAATGGAAGCTCCTTGAGGGCAGGCACTATCTTCCTGATTGTAATTTGTATTCCCAGCACTTAGTACAGTGCCTAGCACATAACAGGCACTTAATAAATACTCATGGTTGTTGTTGTGGCTGACTATTGGCCCCATCCAAACCTCAGTTTCCCAATCTGTAAAATAGGCTGAAGATGCTTGCACTTCTGACCTCACTGAGTGAGTAAGGAAAGTGCTCTGTAAGCCTAAAACAACTTTCTTCACAGTAAAGGGGATGTTGCAGTCGGGGTTCTCAGTCAAGTCTGAGCTAGCCTAAGTATCCCTGAGATTCCTTCACCTGTCCCCAAGTTTCTGTAATTCTCCTAGAGAAATACGAGCTATTACTATATCTTCATTCATCTGACAAATATTTTGAGAGGTACCTTGGAGTAATGGGTAACTAACTGGCCTTAGAGTCAGTAAAACCTGGGTTCAAATTCTTCTTCTGACACTTCTGGGATGTGTAACCCTGGGCCAATCACTTAGCCTTTCACATCCCTAGACATTTTTCTAATGATATATTGAAGAGCAAATGGCATTCTGTATTGAAAAAGGGAGCTTCTTCATCAGGTGCTCCCTACATCAGTAAAATCAAGGGCCAGTGCAACCCTCCCCACCCCCTAAGTATTGATTGCCTGCTGCATATGGGAGTACACAGTCTAGTTGACAAAGAGTGGTAATTGGTAGATTGAACATGGAAAGTATATTCCTGAACCCAGGTAGAGCTGGTGGCCCACATAGTGTGATATGATGGTTGCCAGAAGTAGCCTCAAAATACTTTTCCCACCTGCTTACCTGAAATGAATCCTTAGTGCAGTGCAGGCCCTGAGTTGCTGTCTCCACAAAAACCCCCAATTAAAAAAGCTGTCGTTTGTCTTTCATTCTCAAAGAGGACCATGACCTCAGGGAGGTGATGCCAGGATGGCAAGTGAATTGGATTTAAGTGAGGGAGGGCTGTGCAAGGTCACCAGCCTCACTTTCTCCTCCAGAGCCCTGAATTAAAAAGGCACTGTTATTTGGGATGAATCATTCACCAACTCCTGAGAACCCATTAATAGGGGTTTGTGTTAACAGATCCTCCTGCTGTCTTCTAACACACACCAGGGCCTCTGAGAGGATAGGACAGGACCAATACGTTGGGATGACTAGGAAGAAAGAGAAATTCAGTAGGCCTACTAGAAGGCCTGCAGAAGCCAAGGGAACTGGGGCAGGGGTGGGAAGAATAAGTATTTATTAAGACTCTACTAAGTGTTACGCACAGTGCTAAGCACTTTATAAATATATGATCTTCACAAGAAACTCTGGGAGGTAGATAATATTATTTTAAATTTATTTTTATTATCCCCATTTTACAGTTGATAAAACTAAGGTAGATGGAGGGTTAATGACTAGCCCAGGGTCACAGATTTAGTAAGTGTCTGAGGCTGGATTTGAACTCAGGCCTTCCCTGATGGTAGGTCCTGTGCTCTATCTACTGTGACACCTAGCTGGTCATGAGGTTGGCAACTCTCGGATGTCTAGGGGTGGTCTGGAGGAGAGGCAAGCATTGAAAGCAGAAATTTTGGCCTAGACTCAGGTGGCCAGCATTTTACAGAGGGCCAGCCCTGACTGTGCCTGGGATTCCCTCTCCCTCATTAGGTTATCAGCCTCAGGACTGGGAATACAGCAGAAGAAGCCCTTGTTTCTAGCACAGACCTCTGCACACATACACCCAAAGGCCAGATCCTTGAAAACAGGGATTGCTCTTTTTTTTTCCATTTTTGTCTTTATATCCACAGCAACCAATATTAGTCCTTGCACATGGTGTAAGGTGATTATTAAATGCTTGTTGAATTGATTTGAACCCTCCTCAGTGGCAGTCACCAAAACTGGGAGTCAGGAAATCTCAGCTTCCCTCCACTCTTCAATCTGCCATTGACTGGCTTTGTAACATTGGAACAATCACTTCTCCCCTGTCTGGCCTTCAATTTCCTCTTCAGAAAATAATGGCTGGGGATAAATTCATTGAGAGTTAAGATCCATTCTCCTATAAAAGACCTGTTATGTATATATGTGTGTGTATGTATATATGTGTATGTACATGTATATATATATATATAATATATATATTATATATATAAACACTTAGGCCTGTTAATGTAAACATTAAAATATTCCAAAGATACTATGGGAAAATATGCCTATATATTGAGATAAATTATTCATAACCAATTATGGGGGAGATCCATGCTTTTTCCCTGTCCCACTTTTTAAATGTCGCAGTATGTAGCCCCCCTCCTCTTTGTGGTGCCACAGGTAGAGCACTGGACTTGCAATCAGGAGGACCTGAGTTCAAATCCAGCCTCAGATACTTACTAGCTGTGTGACTCTGGGCAAGTCACTAAACCTCTATCTGTCTCAGTTTCTTCAACTGTATAATGAGCATAATAAAAACACCTACCTTAAAGGGTTATTTTGAGAATCAAATAAGATCACATATGTAAAACATTTTAAATCTTCAAGATTTAAATCATTAAATTTGTAATCTTTAAGCTATCTAAAGGTAAGCTATTAATGCTAGCCATTATTCACTATTTGTCATTAGCATTGGGAAGCTAGATCTTTGGAAGACAGATGAATACCACTCCTCTTGGAATCCTGAGGGCCTGGAGTTTCTAATACCATTGCTTATGAGCCCCAACAAAAGCAACACACACACACACACACACACACACACACACACACACACACAAGCAGGAGGCATACTTTCCCCTTGCATGCACAAGGTCTCTAGGAAGAATGGGCTCAAGGTAAAGTCTCCAGGTAATGAATAGAGAGAAGAGAGACCACAAAAGAGGTGCCTCATAAATCCTGGTTACTGGAATTCTTTTTCTACCTTTGTAGATTCCTTAGGAAATTCTCCTTAAGTGAATCTTTCCATTGGGTTCCAAGGGATAACACTTCCATTGAATTCATGGCTAGCACTTCTTTCTGCCATGAGGGGTCTTATTCTTTGAAGCTATCACCATCTTCTGGTGGTTCTAGTTGCTGGTAGGACTTCTGATGGGACTGTAGGATCTTCAAAGCTCAACCATGACCTGTGTTGGGGGGAAGGGGAAGGAGAGAAAAAGAAGAAGAGAGAGAAGAGGAGAGGAAAGGAGAAGGGAGGGGAGGAGAGGCGAGGGGAGGGAGGGGGAGGGGAGGGGAGGAGACGGGAGGAGAGGAGAGGAGAAGGGAGGGGAGGAGAGGGGAAGAGAGGGAAGGAGAGGGGAGGGAAGAAGGGAGGGGAGGAGAGGGGAGAGCGAGGGGGGAGAGAGAAGGGGAAAGAGAGAGGAGACTTTCTTCAAGAAATTTCCTCTCAGAAGCTTGGCTAGAGTCCCTCCAGCTCTAGCCTAGTCTGCCACTAAACTCGGCAATTCTAAAGTGATTTGTTATTCTAAACATAGGCCCAAGGTTGTGCCTGATGTTTTTAATCAATCACTAGCTATTTTCTGGACAGCAGTTGTCCCTGTGTCTGTATCCTAAGATCAAAACTCTGTATTCCTCTCAAATTGATTAAAAACTTGTGCCCAACTAGTTTACAACATTGATTGAATCAATCAGGCTGAACCTTCCAAGATTGCATTAATTGTGGTGGGATGGAAGTCCCTAGCCCTTACATACTTTTGTAATAGCATGTTAACCTGAAAAGTAAGCAAGGAAGATTCCATTATTGAGTTCAAGAACCCAGACTTTGTCCAACAATCCCACCCAATTATTTCTGCCAGGGAAACACAAACCAAGTTAAAGGGAAGAATCACAACCTTTTTTAGTCATAGAAGGTTTTTATTTTTCTTCTCCCAAGCCAGGCGATAGCCTTAATTGACACTAGGAGTAAGCTTTAAGTCAGATTTCCATCTTGGAGCTCTTACTCATTTGCTATGTTTCCTGCCTCTGGTTTAATAATAATGGTAACCAGGGCAGCTAGGTGGCGCAGTGGATACAGCACTCACCCTGGAGTCAGGAGGACCTGAGTTCAAATTCGACCTTAGACACATAACACTTACTAGCTGTGTGACTCTGGGCAAGTCACTTAACCCCAACTGACTCACCAAATAATAATAATAATAATAATAATAATAATAATAGTAACAACAGCAATAATAAAGGGTCCAAAACAAGTGATTGTGTGAAAAGGATACTGTTTCTAATGAAGAAGGGCATGTGACTACAAAAATCCATTCTCTGTCACCAAAGAATTTCATTAACACCAACCAAGGATTTGTCTGGTTCACTCAGAACTAAATGGACTGAGATTTTTTGTTCCTTGGTAATTTGGAGATTCAAGAGAGGCAGTGTGGTGTAGTTGGTAGAGAACTGGCTTTGGGGCCAGGCAGTCTTGAGTTCAAGTCTTGCCTCTGGAATGAACTGACCGTGTGACTTTGGGCAAGTCACTTAATCCCTCAGTGCTCTGGGAAATTTTCTGCAACTATAAATTGTAGAAAAAGTAACAAATTGCATCAGTAGTGGAAGTTTCCACATCTGGAAGGAAGAAAACAAGTCTTCCAGATTCCAAGCCCAGCGCTCTACCCACTGTACCACCTTGCTGTCCTTATATGTGCATAGTATATAAGATAGTTTGCACACACAAACATCCACTGCCAAACAACATGGAGTAATGACAATAGTAAAGAGATATTTAACATGGGGCTCATTCTAGACTACTGCCTGAATGAAATTAAAATATAATTAGGAATATTTAATAAAATAAATAAAAATATAATGTAACATAATGATAATTTGTGGTTTTCTAAGTCAATATGCAGCAGGGATCAGTTTCTGTTTGAAACTTGAATAGTAGATAGAACTCTGACCTCAGGTTAAGCACAATTCTTGACTTTCAGTTCTATGCTTGACCCATCCTGGCAATGTGACCCTGGGCAAGTCACTTTTGGTGTCCAGAGGCCAGCCTTCATTCCCCTGTTCCTAATTTCTGGACTTCAAAACTGCCTCCACTGCAGGTATTTTTATCTCCTCCTCCCCCTTTTCAGCTCCCTTTTATGGTTCATGTTTCCCCTTTAGAATTAAAGCTTCTGGAGGGCAGGCACTGTCTTTCTATTTGCTTATATCCATAGTGCCAGCTTGCACATTTCATCCCTTCTTTTTCATACCAATCTATTTCTCATAATATTACTGCCCCCAAGCCATAAATAATTGGCAAGCCATTAGCTGGTTTGCAGCATGTAGCCAGGTGTTTAGAAAGCTGGTCTCAAGATGACCCAGACTGCAGTCCTAGCTCTGAGACATAGTAGCTGTGGGATTCTGGGCAAATCACTTGACCTCTCAATGTCTCAGGCACCTCTCTAAGACTATGAGCTAGAGAGAAGGTGCCAACCTATGTTGGTAGATAGAGTTTCCTCTTCCAGGAGTTCCCTATACCAGTGAAATCACAGGTGTAGTCTCTTTGGTTATTCCCTGCTGATCTGAAGGTTGGTGAGGTGGGTTAGGAGCACCCTTTGTAGGAGCACCCCCACAACCATGTAATTTCAACCATCAGTGTCTGAGATCAGAAAGAGGTAAAAGTGGATGAGAACTCAGTTAGCCAACAAGCATTCATTTAGTGCCTACTGTGTGCTAGGCATTATGCAAAGTGTAGAGATTTTAAAAACAGGAGAAAAAAAACCACAGTTTCTGTCCTCAAAGAGTTTACATGCCAATGGGCAAGACAGCACAGAAACAACTACATATATATAAGATATACAAGGTGTCCCAAAAGCCAGACACCTCGTATGTTATTGTTTGTCATTTTCAAAGAGGACTAATGACATTATGGAGTAATATCTTGACTCATGCATGAATTGGATTTAAGCGAGGCAGTGAGGCAGAGTTGCACAAAGTCTTCAGCCTCACTCTCTCTTCCAGAGTCGCTTAAGTCCAGTGGCAAGACAGCAGTCAAGATGTGACTGGTGATGGCCCAGGATACAGTGGCATCTTTGATGTCTGATCAAGCTCTAAGCGCTCCACAGGCTTGCTTCAGCTGCCTTCATGGCCATTGGAACAGGTGAGAGTTGGGTGAAGGTGGATACCAAAGGTGATGAGCAGCCCTGAAAAGGGTTTGGCAAGCCCTCACCCTAGAGGTGCTAGCCCTCTTTGAGTACCTGACACCTTGTATAAGGAATAGATGAAGTTAATATAAAAGAAGAAGATGTTAGCAGCTGGGGGACCTGGAAAGTCCTCCTGCAGAAGGTGGCATTTGGGCTAAGACTTGAAGGAAGCCATGGAAATTAATAGCATTGGTAAAGGATCAGCACATTCCAAGCATGGGAAAGAACCAGTACAAAGGTGTGAAGGGAGTTGACAGAGTGTTCTGTTCAAGAAATTACAAAGACCTGGATTGTAGTGGGAGGAGGGAGTAGCTAGGTGGCACAGTGGATAGAGTGCCAAACCTAGAGTCAGGAAGACTTATCTTCTCAAGTTCAAATTTGGCCTTAGACACTTACTAGCTGTGCGACCCTGGGCAAGTCATTTAACCTTGGTTGTCTCTGTTTCTTTATCTATAAAGTGAGCTGGAGAAGGAACTATCAAACCACTCCAGTATCTTTGCCAAGAAAACCCCAAATGGGGTCACAAAGAGTTGGACAAGACTGAACATCAACAAAAATGAGAGGAAAGGAAGCGAAGGCCCCAAATGAAAGTGGTCTTCTCCATGAGTTCAGCCATGAAGGGGAGTAGAAACGTGGAGAAGTAGCTAATGAAGATGGCTGGATCAAGTGAGAACTGAAGAAAGGCCAACGAATTTTGATACTGTGAGCGGGTTTGGAGAGAACATTTTCAGAAGATTGGGTTCAGGGCAGAAACCAGATTATAGAAAGGTAATGTAATCACAGGGGTGTGACAGAACAATCTGGCATAGCCTTGGTCTTGTGACCTGAGGTCTCAGAGTCCCTGAGTCCTGATACCTGATCTATAAGATGGGATAATAATGTCTGCAACCCTACCTCACTGATCACAAACCTCAAAATGCTATAGAAGTATGAACTCATATTATTGTCTTTCATACAATTCAATAAATGTAACAAACATTTATTGAGCAACTACTGTGTACAAAGCCCTTGGATAACAATAAGGAATTAGGTAATGCCACGGATATAGAATTAGGTTTTGAGACAAGAAGAAATTAATTCAAATCCTTGCTCAGACACCTTTTAGATGTGTGACCCTGGGCAAGTCACTTCACCTCTCTAAGACTCAGTTTCCTCATCTGTAAAATGAGAGTGTTGGACTAGATAAGCTCTGAGATCCTTTCCAACTCTAAATATATGGTCCTATGGCAATTATTCAACAATTTGAGGATTGCAAAGTTATTAATCATGTCTGAGTCTTACAACAATGATTAGAGATAGGTTCTACAAGTATTATTATCCCAGTACTATAGATGATGGAACTGAGGCTGAGAACATAAGTGACCAACCTGAAGTCACACAGGTAAGTGCCAAAGGCAGGATTTGCACTCAGGGCTGCCTGACTTGATATGTGGCACTCTATTCACTACCCCGCACTGCCTTTCATTACAAAGATGAGTAGGAAGAAATCACTAATTTCATGAAGCTCCCGGAAAGATGGGGACACATAGTTATAACAAGAGATAGAAAGGACTACATTCCTATGAGATTTACAAAATGCCATAGGAATTTAGAGGAAGTCGTGTTCATTCCATTTTAACGCAGGATTTGGGGATAATGACACTGAGAAGCTGGTATTTTTTTTAAACTAAGCCTTGAAGGGTACATAGAGTTCACCTGTGAAGGAGAACAGCACCAGAAAGGGGAATGGGTGAGGACATTCCAAGAAGTAGAAACAATAAAAAGAAAGGCTCATAGGCAGAGAAATGTTGGACTTACAATATAATAGAATTTATACCTGGAATGAATCTTAAATGGCATCTAGGCTAAACCTCCCTCATTTTACAGATGGGAAAACTGAGGCTCAAAGAGTTTGAGACATGTTTGAAACCAAAGAGGCAGCAAGGCCTGTATGGCAGCCAGGATTTAAACCCATGTCTTTGTATCCTGAATCCAGTGCTCTTTCTGCTAACAAACCAACATTTATTAAGAGCATACTTTGTGTCAGGCACTGTGCTAAGCACTTTACAAATATTAACTCATTTGATCTTCACCACAACCCTGAGAGGTAAGTGCTATTTCACAGTGCCCATTTCACCGTTGAGGAAACTGAGGTACAATGATTTGCCGAGGGTCATGTTCCCATTTTGGGGGGCAACATCAGATATTCTCATTTAGCCAAAGCACCAGATAATGAAAAGGAGGAACAGTATCTAAGTCTGGAGAGGTAATCTGAGGTCAAGGTATGCATGGCTTCAAATGCCAAGAAGTCTACCTGTCTCACTGACTATTAACACATTAGTCTGACCTGAAGGTTACCATGTATGTCTTGGGGTGGGGGGAGTAACAGAAATTTGAGCTAGGAAGCCTCATGGAAATCACCTTATCCATCCCTCTCACTTATTTTATAGCAGAGGAAACTGAGGCCCAGAGAGGTCAAGTAATTAACCCAAGGTCATACAGATAGTGAGTAGCAGAGCCAGGATCTCAGTCTATCTCACTAATTCTAGAGCTAATATTCTTTTTAAAAAAATGCAATTGATAAATTTTGGTTTTTTACATCACCATATAACAAAGAACACCCATTGCCCATTTTACTGGGCCACACTGCCTCTGCTTGCTTGCTCCAGCCCTGAAACTTTTGCAGCCAATGGCTTGGGGCATTCTAATCTAAGTCCTACTTTGCATTTCCCCATCATGCCTGCTGGGGTGAGTCTTCACAAGGCTGGTAGTTGTCTGGCAGTAATAAACAATGATGTTCCCTGCTACCAGAGCAAGACCTGGGATATCTTTATCTCTGTGGAACTCTGCCCTGCAGTAATCATACACACCGTCTCCCCTGGAAACAGGAAATTAAAGAGTGAAGCCTCTTACTAATACCTGAAATGTATAATCAGCTTCCCTCTAGATAGTGCTTGGCACCATGTATCTCTACCTCTTTTCTCTGTCATATTTTAATCTCTGCAAAACCAGCCAGAACCAGGTCAGGAAGCTGGAAAAAATATCTAAGTATTTCTCATGGCCTTGGAAGGCCAGTTCAACATCAGCCACTGGGCTTGTAGACCCCAGCTGTCATAATCATAACCATGATACACCTGGAGATAAAAATAGTGGTTAGAGTTCTTAAGGCAGTGAGTTGAGTGCTGAAAATCAGGTTTGAATCTTATCTCCCAACACTTACTAACTATGTGGTCCTGGGAAATTCATTTTATTTCTTTGAGGACTTGTTTTTTCATCTGTAAATAAGGAAATAGGAATATTTGTAGGGTGTGGCATAGTAGATGGAGCACTGGGCCCCAGGTTCAAGCCCCACCTCTGACACAGACAAGCTGTGTGACCCAGAGCAAGTCACTTTACCCTCTGAGTATCTTCTCTCATCCATAGCAGGAGGGCAGTGATAGTATCCACATTGTGGGAGTCATTGTGAAGATCAAATGAGATAAGATAATGAAAGGACTCTGAGAATCTTAAAGCTTTGTCTCTGTGACACGTTGTTTCAAGTATTAACCATCTAGCTGCCTAGTGCTATCAAAGGGCCTTATACACAGCAGTTACTCAGTAAATGAGTACGGAGTCAAAGGGACCAATTCCCTGGCATCTCCAAGACATGCTCTATGACCAGCATCTTCATCTCCCTCCTCTGTATCTTTGGCCTCTGCCTCTAGTTCCTTGGGCTCTGATGAGTGAGCTTTTGCCTTATCTTGCCACACTCAGCTCCTCTACACCAAATCTATACACCATGAGGTGGTGAGTGTACTTTACCCTTCCTACCTTTCTACTTTTATGCATTAGGTTTTTTACCCCACTAGAAGGTAAGCTCTTTGAAGACAAGGACTGTCTTACTTGCTTGTATTTGTATCCCCAGCATTTAGCACAGTGCTTAGTGCATAATAAGTGCATAATTTATTACTTTATATATTTATCTATCAACTATCAATCTATTTATATATCTGCCTATCATCTATCAATTAATCATTTACCTTTCTCTTTATCCTATCATCTATCAATCAATCAATCATCTACCTGTCAGTTTGTCTTTCTACCTATTTATTTATCTTATTTGGCTATTTATTATCTATTAATTTACCTGTCTTAGCAACTATCAATCTATCATCTATTTACACGTCTGTACTATCCATCAACTATTAATTAGTATGTGTATTCATCTCATTTATCTACCATCTATCAATATATCATCTACCTATCTATCTGTCTACATGTCTAACAATTATCAATCCACCTATCTACCTATCTTATCTATCTCTCATCTATCAATCCATCATCTACCCATTTATCAATCTACATATCAATCTCTCTATTAACTATCAATCTATATACCCATCTTATCTATCATCTATCAATCTATCATCTACCTGTCAGTCTTTCTATCTATCTACATGTCCATTTGTCTATCAAATACCAGTCTACCTATCTTATCTATCACCTATCAATTAAACAATCATCTACCTGTCTATCTTTGTCTATCTACCATCTATCAACCTATCATCTACCTATCTATCTACCATCTTTTTTCCCTTAATAGTATTTTATTTTTTCCAATTATATGTTAAGATAGTTTTCAACATTTATTTTTGTAAAAATTTGAGATCCAAATTTTTCTTTTTCTCCCCTCCTCCCTCCTCAAGACAGCAAGCAATCTGTTATAGATTATGCATGTACAATCATGTTAAACGTATTTTCACATTAGTCATGTTATGAAAGAAGAAGCAGAACAAAAGGAAAAAACCAAGAGAAATAAAAAACAAAAAAGTGAAAAAAGTATCCTTCAATCTGCATTCAGACTCCATAGTTCTTTCTCTGGATGTGGCTAGCATTTTCCATCGTGAGTATTTTCAAATTATCTTGGGTCATTGTATTGCTGAGAAGAGCTAAGTCTATCACAGTTGACCATCACACAATGTTGCTATTGCTGTGTGCAATGCTCTCCTGGTTCTGCTCACTTCACTCAGCGTCAGTTCATATAAGCCTTTCCAGGGTTTGCTGAAGTCTGCCTGCTCATCATTCCTTACAGCACAATAGTATTCCCTTACATTCATATACCACAACTTGTTCATCCATTCCCCAGTTTGTGGCCATTCCCAATTTCCAATTCTTGGCCACCACAAAATGAGCTACTGTAAATATTTTTCTACATGTGGGTCCTCTTCCCTTTTTGTGATCTCTTTGGGATATAAGACTAGTAGTGGTATTACTGGATCAAAGGGTATGCACAGTTTTAATACCTCTTTGGGCATAATTCCAAATTGCTCTCCAGAATGGTTAGATCAGTTCAGAATTCCACCAACAGTGCATTAGTGTTCCAATTTTCCTCACATTTCCAACATTTATAATTTTCCTTTTCTGTCATATTAGCCAATCTGATAGATGTGAGATGGTACTTCTCTATCTACCATCTATCAATTAATCATCTACTTGTCTTCCTGTCTGTCTATTTGACCATGTCACTCCCTTGCTCAGTAAGCTCTCATGTCTCCCTATTGCCTCTAGCATAAAATACAAACTCTCCCACTTGGCATTTAAAACAATTCATAACCTAGGTCCCATCTACCTTTCCAAGTTTATTACATATCTCTCTCCTTGACATACTTATCTAATCAACCTATTCTATTTGCAATTTCCCTCATATGACATTTCTCATTCTGTCTTCATGTCTTTACCCAGTCTCCCAAGGCTGTAACATTCCCCTCCTCACCTCTGCCTTTTAAAATCCCTAATTTTGATAAAAATTCAGACTCCTACATGAGACCTTTCCTGATGCCCAAGCACATGTCCCCCACCCATTTACCTTGAATGGTTTTGTGTGTATATACATACATATGTATGTATATATACATATATATACATATATATATATACACACATATATTTGTTTATTCATAAGTACCTAACAAGGTAGTAATACAGCTGACATTTATATTGGATTTCAAGTTTATTAGCATTTTTATGTTTATTATCTCATTTGATCTTGTGCAAGGTTCTTTATTTGTTGCTGGAGGGTGGTGAAGAGTTAGATATGACAGAAGCCCTGTTCTTTGATAGTTTATGACCTAATAGGGGAAAGATACAGTATGTGGTATAGTAGAAACACACTTAACCCTTGAGTAACAGGAATGGGTTCAAATCCTGCCTCTGACTTTTATTACTTGTGTGACCTTTAGCTTCTCTATGCCTTGGTTTCCCCATATGTAAAATGGGTGATTTAATTAGCTGGCTTCTGAGATTCCTTCTAGCTCCAGATCTATAGTCTCATGAAATACAGTATATATGATACAAAAGAATTTGGTTTAACAACTTTTTTAAGCTTCGGCTGGATGTAAGACTGAGTGCAAGGTGCTTAGAGATATAAAGATGAAAATGATCCAACCCCAGAGCTTTCGTTATTCTGAACTCTATAACACACAAACACACATAAGACTTTTAAAAATATATTTTAATGAGAGAGAAAGCATTAGGAACTGGGGGTGGTGTAGAGGAGGGATCTGGGTTAACTTTAAAGAAAGATGGCCTTTGAGCTGAGGAGGTGCCAAGGGAAATTTGAGGAGAGAGTCAAACACTTTCAGCTTAGAGGTAGAAGATTAAGAAAAATTAGGCTTCATGACCTAGGAGTTGAGCCTTTAAATAATCAAGAAGACTTCAAATGATGGAGATGGTGGGTGAAGGAAGTTATTCCAGGCATGAGGGAAAAATGTAAACAAAGACACAGAGATGGGAAATAAGACAAGAGGTGATGACAAGTCACCCAATCAGAATGTAGAATGCAGAACACATAAGGAGAACTCATTGCTGGACAGCTCCAGCTCAAAAAAAGAGTTCACTGCAATTAAGAAGTCTCCTTCTTTGGACCTTCTTTCCATTACTTCTAGCTCTCCAGGATTAAGCAGACAGGTTGAATTCCTTTTACCCTTAACAGCTCATTAAATACTTAAAGACAGGCATCATGTCCCCTCTAATTTTTCTTTTCTAAGTGCTAACTATTCTGAGTTCCCAAGATAATAACAAGGCCTGTGAATAAATGTTCCCTTTTTCCAAATCTCTGCCTTTCCTAAATGACATGGAAGACCATGTTTTCCCTTACTAAGATGAATAGAGTCATTGTGATCAATTTCTTCAAAAATGAAGCTCTTTAGCTTTTCCTAGTACCAATTTTAGGGCTGTGTTGATGAGTGAGAGCTGAAAGTGACTTTAGACACCTTCTTGGAATGCATTAAGAGATAGGCCATCCAGGACTAAGGATATGATCATCCCACCAAATTCTGCCTTGGTCAGTCCACATCTAAAGTATTGGGCTCAGTTCTGGGCAACACATTTCAGGAAAGATATAGATTAATTGAAGAGTATCCAGATAAGGCTACCAGGATTGTCCATAACATATAGGGGTGATTTAAAGGAAGTAGGAATGTTTAGCCTGGAGCACAAAAGCTGCAGGGTGTAGCATATTCACTGTCTTCAAGTATTTGAAGGGTTATTGCTTGGAAAAGGGAATAGAATCATTCTACTTGGCCCTACAGGGCAGAATTAATGGCAAAGAGTAGAAGCAACAAAGGGACGAATTTAAGCTTAATGTAAAGAGAAACTTTCAAACAATTAGAGTTGTCAAAAATGAAAAATGTTGATGAAGTGAGTTATCCCTCCCTGGAGGCCTTCAAGCAAAGAGTGGTTGACCAATTGTCATCAGACAAAAGTTCTGTTAAAGTCGGGTTGAACTAGATGGCCTCTGAGATCCTTTCCACTTCTAAGATTCAATAATTTGGTTGTATATGAGGAGGCTGAGTTCTAGGGAAGTAAAGATATTTTCCGAGGCTGAACTCTCTCTCTGATAACCTCTCAGATACCTTCTAGACTGAAATCTACTATCCAAAGCTGGCTTGCATTTTGATAAAGGTCTGCACTGCTCAAAGCGCTTCGGTGAGTATTTTGTCAGTTGAATCTCACAATAACTCTGAGTTCTATATCCATTTTAGAGATTAGAAAACTGAGGCTCAAAGAATTGCTCGATTGCTCAAAATGCTCAGTTGCTCAATAGCAAGTCAATGATAGAGTGAGGCACTGCAATCAGATTTCCTGAGTCCTAGAATCACTAAATGTCAGAGTTGGGAAGGAACTTTTAGGTTATCTGGTCTAACCTCATTATTTTACAGATGAGGAAACTGATGCCCAAAAAAAAAATTATTTGCTAAAGGTCACACAACAACTATAAGCAAAGTTGACAATTCATCTCATGTCTTTTGAGTCCCAGGAAAGGTGTTTGGTGGCAGTTTTCTCTGTTCTTGACTCTAAAGGTATTTTGCATAGAACTTCCTAATCAAGTGATTGGGTGATTTTTTTCATTACCACATAAGAAAAAAATAATCAAAAAACACTTTTATGTTGGATCCATTTCTTCCTTTCTATTTCCTCAGCTTTTATTTATCCTTCATGACTCAGCTGCAAAAACCACAAAATCATGGGCCTCAGAGTTGGAAGGGACCACAAAGGTCATCTGATCCAACCCTATACCTACACAACAATTTCCTCTACGGCATTCCTGACAACAGGTCATTCAATCTCTGCTTAAAGACTTGAACTGAGGGGAAACTCACTACCTTGAAGGCATCCCCATTACAATCTTGGACAATCTTAATTAATCTTTCCTTACGTGGGGCCCCATTTTGCTTTTCTACAGCTTCTAATAACTGCTCTTCAGAGGCAGCATGCTTTAGTGGATAGAGCACAGGACTTGGAGTCAGAAAAAACTGGGTTCAAAACCACCTCAGACATTTATTATCTATGTGACCTTGGGCAAGTAATTTAGCTTCTCTAAGCCTCAGTTTCCAAATCTGTAAAATGAGGTTGGATTCACTGGTCACTAAGGTCCCTTCTACCTCTAAATCTAAGATTGTATGAGCAAATCCAATCACTCTTCTCCATGACAGGTCTTCAAATACAAGAAGACAGCTATCATGAACCTTCTCAGTCTTCCCCAGGTTAAATATCCCCAGTTCCTTTAAGTAACATAGCACATTCCAGTCCCACATTCACCACAAAGCATTTCCTAATTAATCTAACTCAGGTGGATCCCCCTTCTCTGAACGCCCAACCCTTCTGGTCAATTTAATTATACTTTGCCTTCTGTGAATTCTGGGCATGTTTGAAAGAATCCAGGTTTCTATCTTATACAATTATCTGACTTAGTGTGAAGAGAGAGGCTTAAAGAAAACCCACAAGACTTTGGGGGAAATCCCCAAGAAGAGTAGGAATAGGTATAAGGGGAAAGAGAGCAGTGGATAGAGCACTGGACCTGGGGTCAAGAAGACTTGGGCTCAAATCTGGCTTCAAATACTTAGAAGTTGTGTGACCGAAGGTAAGTCATTTAGCCTCTGTCTGTCTCACTTTCCTTAATGGGGCAGCTACATATCAAAGAAGATAGAGCTCGAGGCCTAGAGTCAGGAAGATGAGTTCAAATCTGCCCTTGGCTTGGACACTTCCTAGCTCTGTGACCCTGGGCAAGTCATTTAACCTCTATCCGCCACAGCTTCCTCAAGTGTAAAATGGGGATAATAATCAAATGAAAGAGCACTTAGCACAGAACCTGGCACATAAAAAGTACTAAAGAAATGGTAGATATTATTATTGTTGCTGTTGTTGTTGATAACACCTTACCTCCTTAGGGCAGCTAGGTGATTCAGTGGATAGAGCACTGGGCTAACCAGGATGACTCATCTACCTGAGTTCAGATGTAGCCTCAGACACTTACTGGCTGTGTGCCCCTGAGTAAGTCACTGAACCCTATTTGCCTCAGTTTCCCCATCTGTAAAATGAGCTGGGGAAGGAAATGGCGAACCACTCCAGCATCTTTTCCAAGAAAACCCCAAATGGGGCCAGGAGGAGTCAGACACAACTGGACAACAACAAATGTCTCCTAGGGTATTTTGCAAGGATTAAATCAGATAATATTTGTAAAGTGCTTTGCAATCCTTAAAGTGCTATATAAATGCGAACTACATATTATCATCTGCATACACATCCACTACCTTACCAGCCCAAATCTGCCAAGCATAGGTAGAGTTAAAAAGGGACTGAGCTCCTCTCATCCAAAGTTCCTGAATTATGACTTTCCCAAGGCATGGTAAATGATTGATTTTCATCAAAGCTTTTGCAAAGGACATGGTACACTTCAGGGACATCAGCCAGTAAATGTTATTTGTGGAAGGCATCTCCACCATCTCTCCCACCCCCAGGCTTTCCTAGTATAACTATCAGAATTGTGAAGCCATCTGAGGCTGCCTTGCACCAGGAAGATGTCAAGGAAGGCACAGAGAGCATGTACTTTTGTATAGTGTGTGTCCTGAGCACCTAAAAGCTACTAGAAAAGGAGAGGTGTCACATTCAGCCAGCAACTATGAGAATGGTTCTTCTCATTGAGCTAAAAAGAATTCAATTAAACTAACAGCCCCTTCCAGAAGACAGGGTATTATCAGCCCATTATGCAATTACCTTCTCTCATTAGGCAACCAAAATGAAAACACGATTAACAGGCATGACTGTAGCCAGCTCAAATGCATCTATGAACTCAAGGCTGAAGATTGAGTGAGAAAATGGGGGTTTCCTTCTCAGGCCCTAAACCTTAAGCCTCAGCACAAATACCACCTCCAATACGGATAGAGACTCTCTCTCCACCTTGCACTCAACTCAGCTTTGTACAAACCTCCCACTCTGATATAGAATAGCATTGTAACATTGTAGAGACTCCCCTGCCTTTGATAAATACAGACAGAATCTCACAGTTGAAAGAAATCTCAGAAGGTAGCAACACACTCCACTCTGCTGGTTACTGAACAAAGATCCCCTTTAAACAGTGCCTGGCAAGGGGTCTTCTAGCCTTTGCTCAAACAGCTCCAGTGAGGGAAAAACCCACTACTTATACTGTGAATGAATGAATGATAGAGCATTTATTAAGTACTCACTATGTCCAGTCAACAATCATTAAGTAAGCACTTACAATGTGTCAGGTGCTATGCTAAATGCTGGAGATACAGATAGAAGCAAAAAGAAAGACAGTACCTGTCCTTGAGGGGCTTTAACTCTAGTCTGCCAAGCACTGTGCTATGTGCTGGGGATATTCATACAAAAGCCAGTAAGTCTGTGCCCTCCAGGAAGGGGAAAATTTCTACATGAAGCTTACATTTTAATAGAGGGATACAACATATAAAGAGGAGTGATGGCCAGGGAGGTATATTTTGGTTTGCGAAGTAACAGGAGTGGTGCTGAGTAAAGCATAGCACAGGGAATTGAAAAGCCCTTTCAAGTCATAATGGCAGTACTCATTTGATTATGGTTCCGGCTCTAGAAAGCAACTGGGAGAGGGAAAGGAAGAGAAAGGGCTCCAGGGCAGATGGCAAAGTCTGATAGTCTGCAGAATACAGCAAAAGGCAGAGTGGGTCACACACACACACACACACACACACACACACACACACACACAACCAGAATGAAAACTGTGGGTTTCAGCCATCCCATTCCTGGACAACTTGAATAATTTGGAAGATTTTCCTTAAATGAAAACAAGATTGCCCTTCTGCAAATTACTCCTTATTCTGTCATGCTTGTCTCTCTATTACTTGTTGCTGCATCCAACTTCTGTGCATATCTTTGCAATATAATTTGGTTGATGAAGTGCCTGTTAGTATATTGTTCTCTTAAAATCATTCCCCATTTTTCTTTCATTTTGGATTGTTTTGGTTTAGGTTTTTTTTGCCATTAGAATTTTATTCTTGGGAGAGCTTTGTAATCACTAGAAATGCTTTGTAGATTTCTTCTAGTGACATCATCTATCCCCACATGAATCACCAGGAAAGGGAGAATCTCTGTCCTATCCCCAAACACCTACCCCAAGGATGACTGTGAACTCTACTGTTTCTGACAGGTTTGCAAATCCCCGTAAGTACATACAAGCACCCCTCAGTAGGAGTCACCAGCCATGACTTCTCTTCTCTTCATCCTTTGACCATTAGTGGTGGAGAAGGAGCTGAAGAGAACGGTCTCTACAAGTCAATGCAAAATTCCACTTGTCCTTCATACAAGTGGGAAGTGAAATCATTGGTCACATGTCATTCTTTTTTATTGCTTTTATGGCTAATTTCTGAAGTAAACTGTCATAGCAAATTGCTTTTCAGCCTGTTAATGGTGTCTGCCCCTGCCCCCCAATCCCGCCCACAAAACTCAGGAGCTCCTGAGAAAGGCTATTTATGGCAGAATTCAACCTTTCCTTGTGATATGACTCTATTTTATGATGTCTTTGAGTGTCTGTTAGCAAATGGTACTATCCAAGTTCCAATCAATGTTAAAAGAATTTGTCAGTCAGTCAACAAGCATTTATTAAGTGCCTACTATGTCTTAGGAATACTAGCTATACAACTCCCTTTGTCTGCCTCAGTTTTCTCATGTGTAAAATGGGGATAATAATAGCACATATCTCCCAGGGTTATGGTGAAGAAAAAATGACATAATATTTATAAAGCTCAAAGTGCTACACAAATGTTGGCTAAAAATATCCATCTCTGTGGCATTAATAATGTACCCTTCCTCCCCACCCCAAACATATATAAATCATCCTCTCTAACATACATAGGCTTTCCTATATGGCCTATGCAAGTCTCTACTCTGATATCTACAGTAACTACCCCCTCATATAAATACCCTCACTAAGATATACAGGGACATGCAGAGTCCTCTCTGACATACTGTGTGGCCAAAGGTAAGCAGCTTCACCTTTCTGGTCCCTAGTTTTCTCGTCTGCAAAATGAAAGGGTTGGAAAAGATGCTCTCTAGAGACCTGTCCAGCTCTCAATCCTATCATCTTATGATCTGATAATTTCCCTTCCCTCCTTCCTACCTATAACATGTACAGATCCTGCTCAGAAATAGACAGGTTCCTCTGACATATAGACCTCCCCCAACACATGCAGAACGTACACACAGTATATACACAAGAACACCTTTTAATGTATACTCAACTTTCCCCTAATATATGTAGATAACTTTAGGACTCTGAGGATATAGTTTCCTTCTCTGATCAGACTAGGCAATGAATTGCAGGAATTGAGACAATTTTAGGTGAAGATTTGAAATCTCAAGATCATTACTCGAATCCTCCGACTCTCGTTTAAAAAGATGAATAATTAAGCAAGGACGAGGAAGCAATAGGTAGAAGGTGTCTTTCTTGTCAGTTATATCTGTGCAACATAATGCAGTTCCACTTGGGAGACATCACTGTCTGTTTCAAAGCCTAGAAGAACAGATGATTGTACTTGGTTAAAATAAACAGGAATAATGTCTTTTTTTTTACAAGAAAAGCATACATAGTTTTACTCATTCATGAGATTATAAAGAGTGTTATAGTCCAATTTCTTATTTTATGTAAGTTGGTCCATCCACCCAAAGAATCACACAATGCCTCCTTTATAGACTGAGGCCAACAGAGGTCACATGCCCGACCCAAGGAAATGGCAAAGCTATGATAAGAACCCAGGTCCTCTGGCTTCAAATCCAGTAGTATTTCCATTGCCTCACACTGATTTCACTTGGTCTCCAATTAGAGGTAAAATTCATCAATGACAGAGGTTAGGGAAAATATGGTTGGCTTGTCTGTGTCCAGACATTCCCCCTGCAGAGCCAGAGTACACACTCAGTTGTGGGTTTGATTTCTATTACCCCTCTCGTAACGAGCTATTTAGAAGATCCATTTTCAAATGACCAGAATTTCATCACTTTTTCAGGGGAGCCTAGCAAGTCCTACTGAATAGGACCTTACATGTAGGGCCCTTGTCCTTCTGGACACAGCTTTCATTTAAAATATCAGACTGATACATTTACAGAGAAGGTATTGGCTTCAGAATCATTCATCGCGTCCTTCATGATTTCGAAGGTGCAGGAGGTCATCCTCCTTGCACAGGCATAGACCAGACCTGACCAGATGTGTCTTTGTGAGCTGTTATGGCCAGAAGCACACAACACAAATCGTCAGGTGGGTGACCAGCCTTTTGGACATGAGCCACCACTTAGAGCCCTGTGAAGCTGGTCCTTAGAGAACTGAGGGACAGCAGCTAAGGTGGGGGCCAGGGAACCACTGGAACTCTTATTCAAACTAGAATTAACACCGCACTACAATGACCTGCTGTAAGACTTTATACTGATTAAAAACTGAATATATTGGCGTGATCATTAAGGCACAAAATTTTTTCCTGAAAGATAAAGAGAACTTGATATTTTAATGACCCCTAACCCAAACAGTAACTTCAAAAAAAAGTTGCAGGAGAAAAAAAAGCCCAAGACTTTCTTTATAAATAAACCAGGCTACTTCGATTAAAAATATGAATTTAAAAGAATATGGAAGTAGAAAATATTTTAATTTATCCAAAATCGTATGCATAAGTATTTAATCTCTAATAAGCAGGGAATAGCAGCAGAAACTTAAATATGGTGAAAGGCTTTATCAACAATAAATAGAGTACTTTTTAATGCAAAGAGTGTAGAAGGATTGCTCAAACAAAAATAACAAAAGGCATCCTAATTTGTACAGAATCAGGTCCCAGTCTATGCAATGGATACAGTTAATCACCACTACATAATACAACCATTAGGATAAAATGCCTGTTTGCAAATCACATCTATTTAAAAATGGGCTTAATTGGGATCATTCATTCTTCTCTTGGCAGTTCATGTGTTCAGGAAAATTTAGAGGAGATCACGGACCTGGATGTACGTGGCTCTTGCCAGCTGAAACATCTTCTCTTTAGTTCTTTGACAATGGCAAATTGTTCTCTTTTCCATGAAGCTACTGACAAAATTATCTATTCCATTTTCCTCTCAAGGAAATCCTCTGCAAGAGTGTCATACTCCTCCTGGGCTTCCTGGGCCTCCACCTTCAACCTTGCCTGGAGGGCACTCAGTGCAACTCTCACTGAATTCATGCTGCCTTTGCATTTACTTTTCAAAGTCAGATTAAAGTAAGCAGTTGATACTTGTCTAGGACCACATGCCTTTTGGCTTCCAGGCTGGGCTCTAGATGGAGATTTGGAGGGAGCAAGATGTCCACTACTCATTATCAAGTCCTAATGACTTGTCAATGACTTGCTTCAGCTGGGTCAAAGTCAAAACCTGCTTTGGGCATACTTCTTCTTCATTCATATCGGTTCATTTAAACAGGTTGAATTCTGAGAGTTCACATCAGGCATCTTGTAACTAAACCCATTTTGACCTATAAACATTGGAGCATCTGTTGTGGGAACAGGTGATGGCAGATTTGAGAGGAAACCAAAGGAGAGAGCAGCAGGATTGGCTGTGGAATAACTTGAGGCTGAAGAAATAGTGTCAGCACCTGGGGCAAAGATCGTAGGTTTGTTTGCTTCTTTCTAAGTACCTGAAGGAAGAAATGGAAAACCCTGAGCAGCATAAGGAGGCATTCCCGCTGGTCTACCGTACTGGTACAAAAATGCTGAATTGGGGGCCTAAACTGGAACATTCTTCCAAAATCATCCATGAGACTTTAAATAATTTGTCCAAGGTGGGAATACATTGTAAAATTGTTCACTAATGAACAGGTAATGCACACTCCGCATTTGTCTATTAAATTATGTTGTTTTGTAGGATAAACACTAACCACTGTTTTTTTTTTTCCTGAGGAAACTGAGGAGGAAGCAAAATATTGATTATGTTATATTATCTATTATCTATTTTATTTTATTATATATTATATTGATTATAAAGTTTACTGTGAATAGTAATCTGTACTCCATGTCTTTCGGTATTTCAGATGTGCTGGTGTGCACCATCCTGGGACTTGATGAGACACTGATTCTAATGCTGGAGGCTGATGAGACCCCTCACTCTGCTCCCACTGCTAGCCTTGGCCATAGACAACACTCAGCTCTTGCTCGGTGGAAAGAGCCAGGTCATTCCTTGGCCAAGGACAAGGCATGCCGGGCTGGTGGGCTCACTCACTCTTTTGTGAACCATAGGCCCTTCAGTCAGTCGGGAAGGTAACAATAGGAATTAATTTATGAGGAATAACTTTCCATGAGTTACTGATGCTGTGAAATAGCTAGCAGTGGCCGTTCTGTGAAATGGCCAGTGGGACCCACATGGATGGAGAAACTTTGAGTTAAATGAATTAAACATGAGTAAGAAGCCATCAGGAACAGGACAGGAAAACACAGAATAAACTGGGAGTTTGGCACCATACCTCACTCACTTCATAAGTCTAAGATGGGGGAGGTGTGGATAGTTAACAGGTCATATGAAAAATATTTGTGGGTTTTAATGGGCTTCAAGGTCAGTATGAATCGACAGTGTAATATGGCATCCAAAAAAGCTAATATGATCTTGGACTGCTTTGAGAGGCCTAGCTAATGGATATAGGCACATGATTGTTTTGCTGTATTTTGACCTGGTCAGATCTCTCTTAAAGTATTGTAATTAGTTCTGGGTACATTTTGTAGAAATGACATTGATAAACGGGAGGATATCCAGAAGATGCTAATCAGGATGGTGTAGGACCTTAAAATCATAAATCAGAGATTGGTAGAAAAAAAATTTGGAATATTTAGCTCAGAAAATAATTCTCATGGGGGTCATACTAGCTGTTTTCAAGCTCATGAAAAACTCTCTAGTAGAAGAGGAATTAGATTTTAAGAGAATAGGCCTGGAGTCAGGAGGTCCTGAGCTCAAATCCAGCCTCATACACTTATTAGCTATGTTACCCTGGGCAAGTCACTTAACCCCTATTGCTCCAGAGAGAGAGAGAGAGAGAGAGAGAGAGAGAAAGAGAGAGAGAGAATATGTTCAGAGCTTGAAAGTATTTTAGTCCAACCCTCCCTCATTTTACAAATGAGGAAACTGAGGTCAAAAGAGATCACATGAATTGTCCAAGGTCACATGGTCACAGAAATATTAATGGCAGAGTCAGAATCCAAACCCAAATTCTCTGAATTCAAATCTAGTGTTCCAGTGCTCTTTCCACTAACCTATGATGCCTCTTTTTCTGTTGCTTTCACCCCCAACCCCAGGGGTCAGAACTAGGAACAAGAGGGTAAAATTTGCAAAGAGGCAAATACAGTCTTAAAATAAGAGAAGTCCCAATTAGAGCTCTCTTATTAGAGAATGGGCCGCCTCAAGATGTAGGAGTACCCCCTCACTGGAGGTCTCCAAACAAAAGCTAGATAGTGATTTGCTGGGCATTTTCTAGACTGAACTCTTTCCAACTAGGAGTCTGATTAGATGACCCCTGAGGCCCATTCTAACTCTTGTTGTTCAGTCCTTTCAGTCGTGTCTGACTCTTCATGACCCCATTTTTTGGGAAGGGTGAGGTTATTCCTAACTCCAAGTCCAGCACTTGATCCAATGTACCACCTTTGTTGTTGTTGGGTTATTTTCAGTTGTGTCTGACCCATTATGACCCCATTTGAGGTTTTCTTGGTAAAGATACTAGAATGGTTTGCCGTTTCCTTCTCCAGTTTATTTTACAGAGGAGGAAACAGAGGCAGACAGGACTAAGTGACTTGCCCAAGGTCCATGAGTTATGTTCATCATCATCATAGCTAACATTTATATGGTGACTTCTATGTGCCAGGCACTATGCCAAGCACTTTACAGCTATCTCATCTGAGCCTTACAAACATCAGAGATAGGTGTTATTATTATCCCCATTTTACAGATAAGAAAACTGAGGCAGACAAAGGTAGGCCCTTGCCCAGGGTCCCACAGCTAGTAAACATCTGAAGGACATAGTATCATAGATTTAGAGCCATTGGCAAAGATTGACTCTAACCCATTCAATTTGCTGATGAGGAAGATGAAGCCCAGAGAGATTAAGAGCCTTGTCCAACGTCATTTGGATAGTGACAGACCCTGGTCCTCTGAGTTCAAATTCTACCCTCTTGCCATTGGGTTGTGTTTCTTGAGCATTTTTCCCATGTAGAGGCTCCTTTGTCCCTCTCTTCTCTTTTGTCACCTATTTGCCTCATCTTGATGAAAATCAGAAGTCTGCCCAGAAGATTGATTACATATTTCACTAGGCAACATACACTGGCATTCACTTTTGAGATCCTTTTCCTTGAAGGCAGCATTCTACAAGTTTTTGTTTAATGAACAATAAACACATACAGTGTTCAAGAATATGATTTATTAGTCCTTAAGTTCCAGTGGTAGGCAAGCATGATGCCACATCAACACTTCCTCCCACGTGGCCCCAGTAAAACCTATATTCTGATGATTGGCAAAGGCTTTGTAATGGAGCCCATCACTGCCAGCCTGGGGTGGGGGGAAGGGGTAAGCAGCACCAGTGTGACAAGAGGATCTCTCCAGGACCTGGAGAATGTATCCAGGCAGGGGGTGATTCCTAAGACTCAATCCCCTTGGGTTTCTACCCAGAAATCCCTAGAATTGAGGTAGGTTGTCTGGAAATGACAGTGTCTTAGAAAGGCAGGATATTGGAATGGAAAGAGCAGTGACTTCAGAATCACACAACCAGGTTATTATATGAACCACCTGACTGACGTTGGGCATGTATTTACCTTCCTTGATCTAGAAAATGAAGGGATTGGACTACGTAGTTCCTAAGATTTCTTCTAGCTCAGAATCTATGATCCTATGTCAAGAAGGAACAGTACATGTAAGATATTTCTTTCTTCTCTTTCTACTTGGAAGGAAACAAGTATTTATTAAGTACCTGCTATGTACAAATATTATCTTATTTGATCTTCAAAACAACCCTGGGACGGAGGTACTATAATTATCCCCCCTTTACAGTTGAGGGAGACAGAGGTTAAGTGACTTGCCCAGGGACACATGGCTAGTTAAGTATCTGAGGCAGGATTTGAACTAAGGTCTTCCTGACTATCCCAGGGCCATCTCCACTCATCCTGATCTATATCTGGCCATTGGACCCAGATGACTCTGGGGAAGAAAGTAAGGCTGGTGACTGCACAGCCCGCCCTCACTTAAATCCAATTCATTTGCAAGTCATGGCATCATCTCCACGATCTCATGGTCCTTTTCAAGAATGACAGATAAACAATAATTCTGACTATCCAGGGTACTATGGCACCCCCTAGCTGCCTCTAGCAATTCACACTCATCTGGGGAGTTGGGGTTAGGGGAAGAAACTGGTTCCAGAGCATTTTCCATGTTTAAAGGTTAGACTTACATGAAATGTCTCATTCCTTCCTATTCATTCATTCCTATTGCCTCTAAGATCAAATACAAAGTTTTCTGTGAAGCATTCAAAACCCTTCACAGTCTGACCCTACCCATCTTTTCACACTGCCTGTAAAATGAGGGACTTTTTACCGGGTCACCCTTGAGGTCCTTCCAGGCCTGGATCTGGGGTTGGATGATCCTCTTCTTACAACAACCGAGGAACCTGAAGAAATTTTAGTATTGCAGGCAACCTTTCAATTTCAGGGAATAGATGTGGTCTAATACCTATACCCTGCTGTCAATCCCAGGATTCTCCCTGTGCCTTTGAACTAAGGCTGATGCATCCCACTTCCCCAGGGTTACTTCCCTTAGCCTTTAACTAAAAAAAAAAAAATAGCTACTTCAAAGGAGGAGGTAATAGAGAACAGATTATTATACTATTTTCTGAGTCACTTGAGGCAGCATCACACTCCAGCCTGCATCATGCTTCTCCTAAAAAATCAGATGCCTCTCTGGGTCTCTTAGATAGTCTCCAAAGCATAACCTGATCTCTGACATTCAGAATCTCCCAGAGCTCTTGGTATTGAAACCATCTTCCAGGGTCATGATGAAATAGATACATAGATGATTGAAAAAATGAATAAATAGATAAATAAACAAGCAAATAAAATAAATGGATGGGTGGGTGGATCATAGGGGGATGAATGAATGAATGAATGAATGAATGAATGAATGAATGAATGAATGAATGA
>NW_020954713.1:5582256-5711275 GCF_900497805.2 Vombatus ursinus | reverse complement strand
TGAATGAATGAATGAATGAATGAATGAATGAATGAATGAATGAATGAGATGTGCTATTGTTCCCTCAGGGGCAGAGGCAATGTACAGTAATTGATAATAGAGAACTCACCTTAGAGTGAGTAAGAAAGATATATTTTCAAGTCTAGCCTCTGACACATACTGGCTGTGTGACCCTAGGCAAGACACTCAACCTCTCAACCTCTCAGTGCCCCCAAGATTTAAAATTATAGAGTGGTTGCAGATCTGAATTAGTAGAGAAAGTTTCTTCACTGGGTGTTACATATACTAATGAACCCATAGGAGAAGTCCCAGATTTAAAAAAAATTCATATGCATATATAGCTCTACTCTCTGTCTCTGTCTCTCTCTGTTTCTGTCTGTTTCTGTGTCTCTGTCTGTCTCTCTGTCTCTCTGTCTATCTCTGTCTGATTCTCTGTGTAGCTATCTCTGTTTGTCTCTGCCTCTCTCTCCATCTCTCTTTTTCTCCATCTCTCTCTCTGTATCTCTCTGTCTCTGTCTCTCTGTCTGTGTGTGTGTGTGTCTTTCTTCCCCGTTTCCCTCTGTGAGTCATCCTTGAGTCTTCCTTTTCCCTCACCCCACCTTATACAATCAGCTGCCAGGTCTCATCAATTCCATCCCTATAGCATCTTTCCCATCCATCCCCTTGTCTCCACTCACAATACCACAGTTCTAGTTCAGGAAGTCATCACCGCTGCCTGGACAACCATAATGCTCTCCTTGCCTCCCTTCTCTCCACTTCTTGATCCATCTTCCTCACAGCCGCCAAAAATAAACTTCGCATTGCACAGATCTGATTGTGTCACTTTCCAGCTCACAGGCTTCTCACTATGGATCAGATAAAATTCTAACTCCGTAGCCTGGCATTTAAAACCTTTCACAAACTGGCTCCAGTCTGTCATTACTGCCTTATTTCAAATACTATTCCCCTTCATGAATTCTCCATTCCAGCCAGCCAGAACTACAAGCTCTCCCTCTAACTGCACCGTCTATCTCCCTCCCCTACACTTTTGTTCAGGCTACTCCTCTTGCCCAGAATGCCCTCCTTCATTATTGTCACATCTTAAGATCCTTATCTTCCTTTAAGGTTCAACCCACATCACCAATATGATGGAAACAAAAACAGAAGTAGAAAGCTACATATGGATGTGGATTCATTTTGCTTGACTTTGCTTATTTGTTACAAGGGGTTTTCGCCCTTTCTTTCCTTGCTCTTTAATGGAGGGGGAGAATGTGAGGAGAGAATAAGGATAAGAGGTTGGCAATAATAACAACCCCCCAAAAAAAGGGCCCTTATCACATTTCTTTTTAATGCACAGGAGAGAATAGAAGGAAAGCAAGAAAGAAATACAGACAAGCAGAATAGTTTTGAAAGTAAGGTATGAAATTTAATACAAACTGTTTTTCATAAAGGAAGCTAGGTGAAATGAATACTCAGTTTCATATGGAATCTTCTTTTGTGATTTTGCTGTTTGTAATGAAAATGTTATTTTATTTTTTTATTTCAGATTAAAAACATTTTTTAAAACATCTAATCCAGGTGCCATCTACTCCATGAAATCTTTCTTGACCACTACCCCACCCCTAACATAGCTAGTGATGGCTGTCTCTTGAGATTAACCCATATTTCTTTCCCTGATTTTATATTACTCCCAAATAGAATGCAAGACCTTTTGAGGCCAAGGACTTGTTTTGTTTATTTTTCTTCACACTTCTTTCATGGTGCCTTATGCATAGTAGGTGTTTGAGAGGTATTTGTCGAGCTGCCGATTGGCAGAGGTGAATTCCCTTAGAGAGACGTGGCCAGGTTGGGGCATGGGCATGATTTGGAAAAGTTGCCTCTTAAGACATAGACTATCCTCCTTGTGGCATTACTCTCCCTTGCTTCCTGGAATAGGAACAAGAGAAGATGCGTGCCCCTCTCCCAATTCCCAACCTTCTTTGGAATCGCTCCCACAATGATTCTATGCACTCTGTCAGTATCACCTTGTCTCAAGTACCTCATGCAACTGAAAGTAAGAGGCTTCTGTCTGGTGGAAATAAGGTAAGATGATCTGGAGTGCTTTTTTTCCAGTCTGATGAACCTGTTCCACTACCTTGTTTATCCTTCCTTCTTTTTTCCTCTTCTTCTTTCCCTCCCTACTTTTCTTTTTTATTCACTCCTTCCTTGCTTCTTTTTTCTTCATTCCTCCCTTTTAAAATTCCTTCCGCTCACCATTTTCTTCTTCATTCCCTTACTCCCTCCATCCTTCCTTCATCCCTTTCTCCTTTTCTTCTACTTTCCCTATCCCCTCTTCCATTCCTTCATCTCTTTTTCTTCATTCTTTTGTTCCCTTATTCCTTCTTCCCCTCCTTTTTTCATTCTTTTTTTTCCTTTCTCTGCATTTCTTCATTTGTTCTTCCTTCTCTGATTTGCTCTTTCATTCTTCTCTCCCTCCCTCATTTTTTCCTCTCTCTCCTTCCTCGCTTTTTTATTCCCTTTTTCTGTCTGGTCTTCTTTCTTTCTTTTTTCCATTCTTCTTTCATCTCTTTTTCATTTTTTTCTTGCTATCTTCCTCTTCCCCCTCCCTATTTCTCTCCCTTCTTTCTTTCCTTCCCTCTCTCCTACCTTCCTACCTTTTTTCTGTTCCCCACCTTCATTTTCTTTTCCTTATCCCTCTCTTACTCCTTCTTCTTTTCCTTCTTTTCTTTCTCCTTCCTTCTTTCCTCTTTCCTTTCCTTCCTTCCCTCTTTCTTTCCTTCTTTCCTACCTTTCTTTTTCTTCTTCTACATTTATCTTTCCTTCCTTATCCCTCTCTTACCCTTTCTTCTTTCTTCCTTTCTTTTTCTTTCTTCCCTTCTTTCTTCTCTTCTTGCTTTCTTTTTCCTTCCTTCCTTCCTCTATATCCTTCCCATTCAATAAATTCCCATGGTTACTTCTTATTCCCAAAATCAAATTTAAAGTCTTCTGGCATTTGAAATTCATCACAGCCTGTCCCCTTTTTACCTTTCCAGCTCTTATACACTAGACTCCTCTTTACCCAGGAGGACCTGAGTTCAAATCTGGCCTCAGACCAAACACTTGACACTTACTAGCTGTGTGACCCTGGGCAAGTCACTTAACCCCAATTGCCTAAAAATAAAAGATTCATTCAAATCCCACCTTCAGCAGGAAGTCATTCCTGTTCTCCCCCTACCCTGTACCCACTGCTAATGGCCTCCACTCTGAGATTAACTTTCACTCTGAATATATCATGTATGCATTTATTTATGTCTTTTGTATGGCATTTTATGTGAAATTCACACGTCATTTATCTATATGTTTTCTCCTCATGGAAGGTAATCTCCTTGAAGGTGGGAATTATTTTTGCCTCTTTTTTTTATATGCTTAGTACTTATCACACCACATGGCACATAGAAGCTCTTAATAAATACTTATTGACTAATTTCCTTGCTTTCTTTCTTCCCCCTTTCCCTTCCTCCCTCTATTTACCCATAATCATTCCTTAGAAGATTGTTGTTCATCCTTCATTCTCAAAGAGGACCAGTGATTGGATTTAAGTGAGACAGAGCTGTACAAAGTCACGAGCCTCAATTTCTTCTCCAGAGTCATTGAAGTCTAGTGGCAAGACAAAAGTCAAAACAATTGGCGATGGCCTGGGATACAGTGAATGACCTCAATCTTTCTAAATTAAAAGCTCATTGTATCTCACCTTTGTTAAATATGTTGAGGTGAGTTGAGAACCAACTGATTCTTAGCTACAATACTAGGTTCTCTTCTTCAGCTGGATAAAGGAATTGTAGGAGCAGGCAGGGACTGTATAGGTGTGTGAGCATGTGTGTGCACACACACACACACATACAGGATGTCTGTGTGTGGAATGTGTATTTGTGTGAATATAGTTGTGCATTCACCTGAATCTCTGAAAAGATGTTTGCCCCAATGCCAAGCCAATGGAATAAAATTTTCTGTCAGCCCTGGCAGAAGAGTACATGGAATGTTGTTAATGACCCAGGAAGGTTGATGACTTTTCTCAGCTGAAGACAATTCTGAGAGTCATTTTTTTTTTTGGAAAGACATTTACAATGCTGTAAGCTACAAGATCACAAATGCTCTGAGACTGGCTCCTGTTTATGACCAGGGATATAGTCACTAAAGAAATCTATGGTTCCATCATGTTAGCCTTTCTAGCACAGTGGAATTTTGGAGGAAAACAGGAAAGCACATCCTAGTGTTGCGAAAAACATAGGACTTTGAGTCAGGTTCAGATTCTGCTTCTAAAACTTATAACCTTTGATAGTTATGTAACCATATGAAGGTAGCCTCACCTTTCTGAGCCTCAGTTTCCCCAAATATGAAAGGGAAATAATAATATTATCCCTCATACTATCCTCATGGTACTATTTCAAGGCTCAGACAAAAGAGAGCACTTTGCAAAGCTTAAATCATTATATATAAATGTCAGTGGACATTATGTGAGAAGAATACAGCATGTCCCAAATATCTGAGTGCAGTTTTAAGCTTTAATAATTTTGCATGTATAAATGCTACAGACTTACAAAAAACCTCACCTAAAAGCTTATTTACTTAAACTTATTTAGTTTAGTGGATTTTGAGTCATAAACTTTTACATTTTAACAAGACAGAGTTCCCTGCCTTTACGTATTATGTTGCAACAGTTTTGGGGTGACACTTTCTCAGGTCATTGGATCAGTAGAGGAGGTCCTCTTGCTTGGTCACCTCAGTCACCTGATCTATCTCCATTAGGTTTTGTCTTGTGAGGACATGTTAAAACTGTTATGTATGCATCAAAACCTCATACTTCAGAAGGTGACAAGGCTAAAATCACAGAGGTAATCCTTTCAGTACTGAGCAGTAGCTGATGGAGGTGTTTACAAAATTCAAAAATTGACTAGAGAGATTTGTAGCACAAGATGGTAGTTAGGTCAATTTTTCATAAGAAATATCCCAGTATAGTAAAATGCTAAATAGTTAACCTTTCAAATACTATATTTTGTAAGTATGTAACATTTATAATTCTACAGTTATTAAAGCTTAAACCTGTACTAAGATTTTGGGGAGACCCTGTTGTTGTTGTTACAGCCTTCATTTTTGAAGAGGACCAATGATATCAAGGGATGATGTCTTGACTTGAGCCTGAATTGGATTTAAGTGAGGCAGGACTACATAGAGTCATCAGCTTCACTCTCTCCTCCAGAGTCATTTAAGTCCAGTGCCAAGACAAAAGTCAGGATGAATGGTGATGGCCCCGGATGCAGTGGATGGCCTTGGGGTCTTCAATGTTTAACCAAGCTCTAAGCCCTCCACAGTGCCTGCTTCAGCCATCTTCATGGACATTGGAACAAACTGTTTTCATCCATCCATTCTGCTTGGAGGAAGTCTCCACATATTTGGGGTAGACATCCTCCTAACTCACCAATGGGTTTGAGACTCATTGGTTACCCTCAAGCTGGCTTAGTCTGTTTGCTAAAAACACTTTTATTGTGATGTTGCTTCTTGGAGCCACAAGTGAGAATTGAGAGAGATGGATACTAAAGATGGATACGCAGCCCTGAAAAGGGTTTGGCAAACATTCATACCAGATGAACTAGTCCTCCCTGAACTAGGTGCTGGCATTCACTGTCTGACCATGGACCAGTCACTTTACCTCTCTGAGGTTCTATTTCTTCATCTGTCATCAAAAAGATAGTACTAATGCTTTCAATCCTGATCTCAAGGATTTATAAAGAAAGTTCTTTGTAAACCCTCGAGTGTCCAAGAAATGTAAATCATACCTATTATTTCAAAATGGTGACCATGGGAAGGATACCCATTATGGGGTTATGGGACAGCTCTATGACTATGGTGGCCTTCTAGAGGCATTAGCAGCAAGCAGCAGAGTTTATTGTAGACTTGGTCCTTTAGAAGGGCTATCTCATGGATGTGAGGTTACTCTTGTTCTGGCCTCAAAGAAAAAGCTGGATACAATGAGTAGGCACAACAAGGCAGATGTATGCTTGAAAGAAAAACAAAACATTAAATAATTTTATTTGTTCAAAAGTGGAATGAGCGGCCTTGGGAGGTTACAGATTCCTTTTTACTAGAAATCTTCAAGCAAAAACCAGTTGCTCATTTATGGGGTATGCTGTAGAGGTGATTGCTTTTGAATGTAGGTTAGACGAGATGGGCATTGAAGTCTCTTCCAACTCTGAAACTCTCCACGGTTGATTGAACAGGAGGATGGCACGGTCAGACCTGTGCTCTAGGGATATCGTTTTGGCAGCTACATAGAGAATGGATTAGAAAGAGGGGAGACTGGAGGCAAAGAGACTAATTAGGAGGTAGGGAGATAAATTTGGAGGCAAGGAGACCAATTAGGTAAGTCCCAGTTCTCACATTCACATGCTATTTCAGTCTTTGAGCCTTATCTTTAAAATAGAATCAAAGAGAATTGAAGGTTGAGAATTGGAAGGGACCCTAGAAACCATCCAGTCCAACTCCATTACTTTACAAATGAGGAAACTGAGGCCCCAGGAGGTCAAATGAATATGATAATATGTTTTCACTTCTGACTTCATGTGATTCTTTTCAAGACAGTGACTTGTGAAACTTGAAGCTCTAAAGAAAGGTAGGTTATTATAATTATTTCTTCCCTTTTTTCCTGGGAAACCCAAGGCTTCCTATCTTTAAAATTTTCTTCCTTCTCTCTTTTTCGTGGACTCTGGGACTTTCTCAGCTGGAAGGTTTAACATACCATCACTTACAGTGATCAAAGACATTGAGAACAGACATGTTTACTTTTAATGTCTCAAGAATGCAAAGGAAATCTGCATAGAAAATGTGACTTGGTTTCCACAAGATCTCCAACTTGAAGGGGGCCTTGGAGCCTATCCAGTGCAACCTATACCTCTTCCAACATCCCTAACAAATGATCATTTATTGTCCACTGAAAAAATTGCATTGAGGAGAAACTCACTGCCCCACTGAGGCAGCCTGTGGCACTTTTAAATAGTTCCAATTGCTAGGATTTTTTTTTCTTTCATCAAGCCAAAGTGTACCTCTATGATCTTTCCCCCACCGTTCATAGCTCTGCCCACTGAGGTCAAGCAGAATGGTTGTAATACCCTTTGCTGAGTGACTACCTTTCCAGTGTTTGAAGGCAGGTCTCATGCTCCCTTTATGTCTTCCCTTCCTCAGGCCAGACATCCAGAGTTCCTTCAAATGATCTTAATCTCAAGTCAAGGCAACAAGTATCTATCAGGTATTTGCTATGTGGCAGGCACTGTGCTATGCTCTGGGGATGAGAGAGAGAGAGAAAGACAGAAACAGAGAGAGAGAGACAGAGAGAGAGAGAGAGACACAGACAGAGATGGAGAGAGAGAGAGGGAGGGAGAGAGAGAGAGAGAGGGGGAGGGAGAGAGAGAGAGGGAGGGAGGAAAAGAGAGAGAGAGAAGAACAAGAAGAACAAGAACAAGAAGAACAAGAACAAGAAGAAGAGGAGAAGGAAGAGGAGGAGGAGGAAGAAGGAGGAGGAGGAAGAAGAAGAAGGAGGAGGAGGAAGAGGAAGAAGAAGAGGAGGAGGAGGAAGATGAAGGAAGAGGAGGAGTGAAGGGAGGGAGGGAGGACGGACCAACAGAAGGAAGGAAGGAGGGAAGGAGGAAGATCCTGCCCTTAAGGAGCTCACAGTCTAACAGGAGAGACAACATGCAAACAACTATGTATAAACAAGATATATACAGAATAAATTGAAGATAATCAACAGAGGGAAGGCACTAGCATTAAGGGAGATCATGAAAGGCTTCCTGTAGATTTTTTGTTCTTGTTGTTGTTTAGTCATTTTCAGTCATGGTCAACTCTTTGTGGCCCTTTTTGGGGTTTCCTTGGCAAAGATATTGGAGTTGTTTGTTATAGACTTCTCCAGCTCATTTGACAGATGAGGAAACTGAGGCAAACAGGGTTAAGTGACTTGCCCAGTGTCACACAGCTAGTAAGTGGCTGAGACTGGATTTGGACTCAGGTCTTCCTGACTCACCAGGCCTAGCACTCTATCCACTGCACCACCTAGATGGCCCTGAGATTTTAGTTGAGTCTAATTGCCTCCTCTGAACATTCCAAACTATCAATTTGCTCCCTAAAATGTGGCCGGAGAAATAAAGACAGTTGTCAGGGTGTGGTATGACCAGGTCAGAGTAGAATAGGACTATCACCTAACTTGCTCCACAACCATGCTTCTCTTAATGCAGCCCTGACATCTTGCCCTTATGACTCACTATGCTGAAAGTTCAATAAAACCCCCAGATCCTTCACATCTGTTGTTTTCTAGTCATGATTCCTTCATTCTTTACTTGTGAAGTTGTTTTTTAATCCAGATATAGGATTATACATGCATTTCCATCCTTCTCTAGTCCCCCAGGTTCCTAGCCTCAGTGTTATCCTGATTCCCCACCCTGCTTCATCTCTCATGTCCAATCAGCCAATAAATCATGTTCTTCCTACCTCCAAATATCTCTTGAATTCATCCTCTGTCTATACTCAGACAACCACCACTCAACTCAGGTCCTCACCATCTTTTGTTGGACTATTGCAATAGTGTCCTAATATCTTCATCATCTCCATCATCATCATCATCATAACAAATATTTACATAACACTTCATGGTTTGCAATGTATTTACAAATATTATTTTATTCTCATACCTAATCAAATTCTGAAGCAGATATTCCTGGTTCCAAGTTCATTGTATATAATAATAATAATAATAAATTATTATAACTACCATTTATATAATGCTTTGTGGTTTGCAAAGTGCCTTGTAAATATCTCCTCATTTGATCCTCACAACAACCTTGAGAAGTAGGTATTATTATTTTACATTTTACAGTTGAAGAAACTGAGGCAAACCATTTTAGTGACTTGTCTAGGTTCAATCAGCTAATAAGTATGAGAGTCCACATTTGAACTCAGTTCTTCATCGCACTGGTTTGGAGATGGTTTAGGTTTTGGCAAATGTGCTGGGGGAAACAAGCATACTAATACGTTGTTAGTGGAGCTGTGACTTACCTCAAACTTTCTGGAAGGCAATTTGGAATTTTTCAAGAAGAGTGACTAAAACGTTCACCCTTTGACCTAGTGTTAACACTACTGAGCATGTAACCCAATGAGGCCAAAGACAGAAAGGAAGGCTCCATATATTCCAAAATATTTGTGGCAACATTTTATTATAGAAGCAACAAACTGGGGGGGAAAGTGAATGCCCATTAGTTTGGGAATGACTGCACAAACTGTGCCAGATGAATATAATAGCATATTATTGTATGAGGCAAAATAATGAATATGTAGAATTCAAGAAATGTGGAAAGACTTATAAAAACTAATAAGCAAAGGAAAGGAAGCCAGAGGACAATATTCACAATGACCATAATAATGTAAAGGAAAACTAAAAGCCATCTTGGTTCAGATCAATGGGATGATTGGCCTTAATTCTAGAGGGTAGATGATTAAACAGAGTTACCTCCTCTCAATACACAGGTGATATAGTACAGTTGCAGAATGCAATGCATACTGCCAAGCTTGATCAATATGTCAGTTTATTTCATTTATATGCTTTTTCTTTGTTAAAAGGAAAGATTATATAAGGGATCAGAGGCTTAGCAAAAAACTTTTTTTTCAACAGCATTGGGATGAGATAGTATGGCATAATGGATAGAGACCAAGTGAAGATGAAAAAGGCAGCTAGGTGGCACAATGGTACACAGAGCACTGGCCCCAGACTCAGAGGACCTGAGTTCAAATCCAGCCTGACACATTTCCTAGCTGTGTGACCCTGGGAAAGTCACTTAACCCTGTTTAACTCAGTTTCCTCCTCTGTAAAATGGAATTAATAGTACCTATTTCCCAAAGTTGTTGAGGATCAAATGAGATAACGTTTGTAAAGTGCTTTGTACACCTTAAATCCTGATATAAATGTTAGCTATTGTTATCATTATGGAAAGGCTTCAATTCAAGATTTATCTCTGACACTTATTGGCTGTGTCACCCTGGGCAAGCCACCTAACCTCTCAATGCCTCTTCAACTTTATATATTAGTTGCAGAACATGCACAGAACTGCATTAGTATGGGTGTTTCCTCATAAAGAGTTACTAACACCAGTGAAATCATTGGTTCCCTTCTCTCCCCACCCCACCCCCAAAAAGAAAGCATCAGCCTTAAAGTCCCAAAATCACAGAAGGTTAGAGCTGAAAAAGATCTCAGAAAACATCTAGTCCCAATTCCTCATTTTACAGATGAGGAAACTGAGGCCAAGAGAGATTTAAGTGGTTTGGCTTATTTGTTTATTATCATCCAAACATTCATTCAAGTAGTAAATCTCAATCAGGAGATATAAGTACAAATTCCAGAGCCCACCCCTTACTAACAGAGGGCTTCCTAGGAAAATCCCTTTATCTCTCTGAGCCTCAGTTTCCTCATCTGAAAGATGAGATGAAACACTTGAACTAGGGAAAGAGGGAAAGGGATTCGAATTTTATAGTACCTACTATGTGCTAGGCCTCACAAGTATCTCATTTGAGCTACCTACTTCACAGAGTTGTGGGGGAATGTGCTTTGCAAATCTTAAAATGTTATATAAATAATCCTGTATTGTTCTCTTTTGTAAGACTTCAGTGTCCTTTGATACCAAAAGAAAAAAATCTTCCTTTTGACAGGAAAACAAAAGCCACTTGCTTCTGGAGGCAGGAAACACCAAACTGAGTGGGTGTCTTCTGTCTGGAAGATAGAAGTGAGTCAGCCACAGTGACTATCAAGGGCCCTCTGTCATTGTTTTAAATAAACTCTCTCCCATTGAATGGCCAGAGCAGAATCCTCACCCAAAGCCTGTTTCTTGAGTTGATATACCCTAGAGGTAGCCTGTTTGTGGAAGCAGGAGGAGAATGTGGGCAGGCTGTCTCCACCAGGCAAGAGAAATCCATAAGTGCTAATCAAGGACTTTCCTCCATAGAGGTAAGTGATTAAATCATCATTAGCTATTAACACTCTAATTTGAATTTGCATGTCGCATCTAATGGGAGAACCCCCATCAAAGAGCACCCTGTAAGAAAGGGACATTCATAGGTTTTAACAGTCAGTGGAACAGGACTAAGAGACTGTAGAAATGTGCTAAGTTAAACTTTTATTTTATAAGTCAGGAAACTGAGGCCCAGGGAGAAAAAAATGACTTGACCCAGACCATTCAGGTAGCAGAGTCAATACTGATCTAGCAGCATTTCCCCTATAGCACATGTTCATTCATTCAGAGAACATTTATTAAGCACCTAATTTATTAAACTCTTATTATGTACTTTTCTCTATTCCAAGGAGACAAAAATCAAAAAAGAATGGCACAAACCTTGTCCTCAAGGGAAATGAGACACACACAAATTAATATTGGCAGGAAGGATGGCTACCACAGAGGAACATCATATTTTCTTGGGGAACTATATCTTCCCAAGAGTCTGTGTGAGGTTAATAAAGGAAGAGAAATATCCCAGCATGCCCTCTGGCTGTATGGGAGCCCTGTCAGCATACCCAGTGTAAAATCCAGGATGAAGTTCTTATAACTGAATCAAACAAGACTTATTAAGAACATAGCATGTTCAAGACAATATGTTAAGTAAAATACTCACTACCTGTATGACCTTGGGTAGGTCACTTACATTCCTTGGGCTTCAGTCTCCTTAACTATAAAATGAAAATTCTGAGGAACTTAAGTTCCTTGGTAGGTAGCAGATAAAATACTTAATATATGTTGTTGTTGTTATTGTTTTTCACTTACTACCTACATAGCCTTGGTATTGAAATGGTTTTGAAAGGCCATTAGAAGGAATGGCTCCTGAGTTCCCTTCCAGCTTCAGATGTATGACCCTGTAAATGTCCCTTTCTTTGCTATAGCGGCACATGTTTTATTCGGGTTTGGTTGGAGAGTTCAGTAGAAATGGGCAGTCATGAGTTATATATTGAGATATACAATTACCCCTTTGAGTACCATGGACCTGGGAAAAACTAACAAGAATTAAGGTTATAAGGACTATAGCTGCCACTTCATAACATGGAATAGAATGAACAAAGTGTATTAAAAAAGG
Organism: Vombatus ursinus; assembly: GCF_900497805.2. NCBI lineage: Eukaryota > Metazoa > Chordata > Mammalia > Diprotodontia > Vombatidae > Vombatus > Vombatus ursinus. The sequence goes on along the minus strand of NW_020954713.1, from coordinate 5,699,161 downwards.
TCAAAGAGTAAGGCTTGAGAGAATGGGCAGGCATGATATGTGCCCCTTCCCCTCCACACACACACACAGGCACAGCAGGTGAATTTTGATTGAGGGAAGGAGACTCCTGCTAGCATCTTCTAACCCAAGTCACTTCTATCCCTAGAACAAAAAGATCCTGAGACAAACTGCAGGGACCACAGTGCCAGGCACAGTTTGCCTAATATATGTTGTCTTGGCCCTAATGATGCATAGCCTATAGGACAGGATGGGGCTATAGCTTGGGGCTATGACTGACACATTCTATAGGTAAGAAACCAGTGTAGGAGAGATAGAACATTTCCTCTCTCCCCTCCTCCCCCATGGCTCTCATATTGATTTTTCTCAGTCTTCAGGCCAAAGGATGAGTCCCTCTGAGTGAATGGCCACAGCACCCTCCATCTGGGCAGATGCAAATAGCAAGATGTGAGAGGTTGGAAAGATTTTTGAGATTAATTTAGCCAAGGAAGGTGATGCAGTAGTTCACAGAATCCAACTGAGGTTCCTGGAAACCATTAGCACTTTAGGATCAAAGATCTTGGATCAAGGATTTAGAAGAGGAATCAATTATCCATCAGAAAGCAATTATTAAGCACCTACTGTGTGCCAGGCACTGTGCTAAGCATGGGAGAGGTGAGATAGTGGCAAGGAAAAGCAAAGGTCTCTGAGTTCAATCCCTTTAGGAAAGTGAGGGCCATAGAGATGATGTGATCTGCTCAGAGGGGCACAGATAAGTAATAGCGCAGCTCAGATTGGAACCAAGTCCTCTGACCCTTTCCACGTTACCACACCATGATCCTTGCTAATGAAACAACCATATATAACAAGGATTTGAGAAAGAAAAGCTCTTTCTGACAGTGGAAAAAAGTACTAACCTTAGAGTCAGAGGAACTAAATTCAAATCCTGCTTCATGTTTAGCCCTGGGACTTTAGGTAAGTCATTTAACCATCATCTGACTTAGCCTCCTTATCTGTAAAATGAGGAGGTTGGGCCAGCTGACCTCTGAGGTTCCCTTTCAGCTCCAGAGTTTTTCCCTTTGTGTTTGCTTTCAGATCCACAGGAACCACTTACAGATTTCGGGAAGGAATAAATTACTAATCCATCTTTTAGTTTCCACCAGCGTCTAGTATTGAGTTTGCTCAAATAAATCCTTAATGTAGACAAGATGATATTTAATGTATAGAGTCCCATTTGCCCAGATTTCATTTTGGCCATTTCCCTGACAAGGGTTTTTCTATTTACACAGATGTGGAAAAAATTAGCCTTTAGAAGCCTTAGACGAGCATACTAGCATTCTCCAAATGTCCCTCCCTGGGTTTACCCACTTGGGCTCCCTAGACTGGGCAAACATACAGTCAAGCATTAGTGCAGGAAAATAACATTTCTATTTCTTTTTCTCTCTTTTTATTTGTTAAGGGGATGGGGTAGCTTTTGCTGTCATGGGGAACCTGGGAGAGAAAAGCCTATAGAAAATTGACTATGAATCTTTCCTTTCATGTTGACAGTCTAACTTCCAATCCAGAGATGATCAACTCGAGTTTGCCATTGGCTAAACCCCACTCCTCAAGCTCCTTCTCCATCTCTTCTTCAATCTAAATGAAGAGTCAATATGAAATAATGGAAATCAGAGTTTCTCTTTTTCTTAATCTTCTACTGCTCCAGGAGTTAATCAGCTTCCCATCACCAAAACCATCACCATCACCATCACCATTTAAAGCTGAAGAGAAAGTTGGAGAGGTAGGGTGCTATAGCCATCATTTGCCAGAAGGAAATAGAACTATGCTGAGAGGTCAATGGCAAGAGCTGGGAGCTTCCACAGAGGCCAACTTACGGATTCCAGGCCCCTAGGCTAGGCTAGTGGTTCTGGAATGTAAGCTAAGAGGATATTTTCAGTTTCCAGAACATGGCATGGACTTGAAAAAAAGATTGTCAAGCTGATGATTTTACTTTTTGTCCTCAAGGAAGTAAGGAATCACTGAATATTTTTGAGTAGTGAAGTGACATGTTTACATTTTTATGCTTTAGGAAGATTCTTTTGGCAACAGTGTGGTAGATGAGTTAAAGAGGGGAGAGACTACAAGCAACGGGTCCAATTTGGAGATTGTGGCAACAATACAGTTCAGGGGTGATGGGGACCTGAATTTTTTAGTGCTTGTATGAATAGAAATAAGTGGATTCATGTTATGTTAAATGATATATTATAGATGTAGCACTGAAAAGACATAAAAACAGTGGATATTGAGGGGGAGAGATGGTCAAGGACCTCAAATTAAGCCTATTCAAGAGCTGAGGATGCCTCTGAGGTTAAGAATCTGGGTGACCAGAAGAACAGTGGTAACTCAACAGGAAAAGAGACGATTAGAGGAAGAGTAAGTTTTTTGTTTTGTACGTTTTGAATCAAATCAACAAGCATTTTTAAGTTCCTAATATGTACCAGCTACCATACTAAGTGCCAGAGATATAAAGAAAGAGAAAAAAACAGCTTCTGCCCTCCCAGTCTAATGGGAGAGACAACATGCAGACAACTTTGTACAAACAAGATTTATGTAAGATTAATTGGAGATAATCAACAGAAGAAGGCACTAAAGTGAAGGGGGATTGGAAAAAGCTTCTTGTAGAAGGCTGAACTTTGGCTGAGATTTGAAGAAAGTCAGGAAAGCCAGGAGGCAGATGAGGAGAGAGAGCATAGAGACATGGGGGGCAGCCAGAGAAAATGCATGGAGATGGGAGATGGAGTGTCTCATTCAAGGAATAGCTAGGAGGCTAGGGTCACTAGATCGCAAAGCATGTGGAAAAGAGTAAGGTGTGAGAATACTGGAACTGATGGAAGGATACAAGTTATACATAGGGGGGCAGAGCCAAGATGGCAGAGTAAAAGCAGTGACTTGCTTGAGCTTTCCCCCCAAATCCCTTCAAATACCTATAAAGATGGTTCTAAACAAATTCTAGAGCAGCAGAACCCACAAAAAAAAGTGAAACAAATTTCCAGCCCAAGACAACCTGGAGGGTTGATTGGAAAAGTCTACTGTGCCTCTGGGAGAGGAGTGCAGTTCAGCATGGGCCATGCAGGCAAAAACCAGGCCTCAGAGAACCTGGAACAGCCCTCAGGGGATTGAATCAAGGGGAGCTCTGGAGGTTTCTGGACTTCTCAACCCACAAACATCGAAGACCAACTTAGAAGGTCAGTAGGAAAAATCTGTCTGAACTGCAGTGACAGAGAAGATCAGTCCCAGCCACAGTCCTGGTGCAACCCCGGGGCGGCAGCTGCTTCTAGGGATCTTGGCCTACAGATGGAGGGGGAATTGAGTGGCTGATCAGAGGGGGATTGCAGGGATCTCTTTGCTGGTGCTAAGGCAGGATTCTCTTGCTTTGCCCATGCTTGAGGCAAGGAGGAGCGCTGGCATGGTGGAGCTTGTGGTGGCTGTAGAGAGGGAATCCTCTTCACAGTTACAAGGCAGAAAAGAGTGCTTGTGGTCCCTCATAGACCAGAGCCTGGACCAGGAAAGGAGTAAACACCTCACCCTTGATCATACCACTTTGGAAAAATTGAAAATTTATAAGTCCCTGGAAGTATCTCTGAAAATAGCTGCACAAAACCCCTGAAGGTTGGGACAGTACATCCTCCACACTGGAAGCAGACCCCTACCTTTACAAAGAGTTTAAAATTCAAGTTATACATGGCTTTAAAAGCCAAATAGGATTTTACATTTGATTCTGGAGGTAATATGAAGCCACTAGAGTTTATTAAATGGGAGTGATGGTAGTGAAATGAACAGATGGTTACTTTAGGGAGATCAATTTGACAAGTGAGTGGAAGATAGACTAGAGTGGAGAGAGACTCAAGGCAGAGAGAGCAACCATCAGGCTATTGCAACAGTTCAGGTGTAAGGTGATGAGGGCTTGCACCAGAGTGGTGACAGTGTCAAAGGAAAGAAAGAGGTACATGCAAGAGATGCTATGAAGTACAGATAAAATCAAAAGCAACAGACTGGATGGAGTGTGAGAGAAGAGTCGAGAATGACACCCAGCTTGTGAGCCTTGGTGACTTGGAAGAAGGTGAAGATTTCATCAGTAATAGGGAAGTTTGAAAGAAGGGGTGAGCGGTGGAATAATGAGCTCAGTTTGATACATGTTGAGTTTAAAATGTCTATGGGACATACAACTTTACATTCCCAATAGGCAGTTGAAGATGTAAGGCTAGAGGTCATCAGAGAGGTTAGGGCTAATTTTTTTTTTAAATCTGAGGCTCATCTGCATGGAGATGATGATTGAATCACTGGATGCTGATGAGATCACCAATTAAAATAGTAGAGAAGGAGAAGAGACAAGGGTCTAGGACAAAGCCTTGGGAGATACCCACAACTAGATATTATGATCTTGATTAAATCTAGAAAAGGATGTTGAGAAGTAGTCAGACAAGTAGGAGGAGAACTAGAAGATGATAGTTTCACCAAAAAAAAAGTAGAAAAGAGAGACTATCCAGGAGAAGACAGGGTAATCTACAGTGTCAAAAGTTGAGAAGGGGTCAAGAATAATGAGAATTAAGAAAAGACAAATATATTTGATAATTAAGGGATCATTGGTAACTTTGGAGAGAGAAATTTCAGTGGAACAATGAACTCAGAAGACAGACTGTAGAGGCTGAAGAAGAAAGTGACAGAAAAAGAAGTCAAGGTACTGATTGTAGATAGTTTTCTTCAAGGATTTTAACTATGAAAGGAAGGAGAGATATGGTACAACAACTAGTAGGGATGGATGTAGCAAGTGAGGGGTTTTTGAGAATGAGGGAAACATGAATGTGTATGTAGGCAGTAGGGAACAATCCAGAAGACAGGGAGAGATTGAAAATAAGTGATAGAGTGGGGGTGACAGAGGAGGAAATCTATCAAAGAAGTTGAGATAGAATGGGATCACTTGTGCATATAGAGAGGTTTGTCTTGGCAAGCAGAAGGGCCATATCTTCATGTAAGACAGAGATGAAGAAGGAGAAAAATGGCAGAAAGCATCTGAGTGATATGAGGGAACTCTTGGTGAATAACCTCAATTTTTTCACTGAAATAATAGGCAAGGCTCTGTTGAACTTCAGATGTCTATGGGAACTCTAGGCAAAAATGTGCAGCAGTTACCTGGTGAAGTGGGACTGAAGTTCTAGGGAGAGACTGGTGCTCTTTATACAGACCTGAGAGTCATCTGCCCAGAGATGATAATTATTCCCATGAGAGCTCATAAGATACCCAAGAGAGTGTGTAGAGAAGGGAAGAAGGGGTAGGGAACAAGCATTTATGAAGAGTCTACTATGTAAGCACTTCATAAATATAGTCTCATTTGATATAGAGATGAGAAGAGGATCCAGGACAGAACCTTGGAGAACACCTATACTTACAAGATCAAAAAGGAACAATTGGGAAGATAATAGACATAAGAAAGAATAATCATACAGACTCTCATAGAAGAATATCCTGGAGGAGAGGGTGGCCACAGTGTCAAAAGTCTTAGAAAGGTCAAGGATACAGACTGAGAAGAAGTCACTGCCTTTAATAATCAAGAAATCATTGGTAACCTAGGAGAGAGCAATTTCAATTAAGTGGTGAGATTGGAAATCAGATTACAAGAGGTGGGAAAGTAAATGGGAGGAGAGGAAGTGATGGCTGCAAGATTAGATGAATTTTCCTAGTTCTGTTGTGAAAGAATGTAGAAGTATAGGATGCTATTTTAAGGAGATGATAGAGTTAAACGAAGGTTTTTGTTGTTATTATTATTTAGAATTTATGTTGTTGTTGTTGTTGTTTATCTTTCATTTTCAAAGAGGACCATGACATCATGAAGGTGATGCCATGACTTGCAAACGAATTGGATTTAAATGAGGGAGGGCTGTGCAAAGTTACCAGCCTCACTTTCTCCTCCAAAGCCATCTGGGTTTAGTGGCAAAATATAGATCAGGGTGACTGAAAATCACCTTGGATGCAATGGGAGACCTTGGCTTTTTTAAGCTAAGGTCTTTCCCATGTTTCAGTTTGAGGCAGTGCCCATTCAGTAATTAAGGCTAGGAAAGAAATGAGGCAAAGAATGGCCTCTTTTCCTAGTCAAAAAAAAAATCAATATGGGAGAGTAGAACCCTCAGGATTTCTAGCCAGAACAGAAACAACCAGAATTTATATAGATAACAAGAAAGGAACCATTACATTGAGAAAGACTGAAGATTAAAAAAAAGGGGGACAATCTTTGACTCCTCTTGGAGGTTGGATAGGATAAAAAACACAAGTTGAGGAAATGGTCTTGGCGAGGAGAAGGGCCACATATTCATCAGAAATGAGAGCAAAGGAAGAGAGAATTGGGGAGGGGAGTGATAATGAATGGATTTGAAGCATAGAATTGGGGAAAAGGAGCTCCCAATAGATGACTTCTATTTTCTCAGTAAGATAGGAAGAAAATAATTCTGTGGAGAAGATAGGAATGGTGTATGTGACTTGAGAGGAGAACAGATTTGGAATAGCTGTTGTAAGGAGTGAAATAGTTAATTCTGGAAAAATAAAAGGATTGATGTGCTACAATGAGGGCTCAGTTAATATTAGATAATAAATTAGTAGTGGACCCAATTACACCCAAATTATGTGACTTCCTCTGGCACCATCCAACATCAATAGAATAGAGCAGAGAAAGTGAATGATGGTGGTAGCCTGTGAGTTCCTTGAGGTCAAGAACTGTTTTTTTTCTCTTTTTGCACAGTGTCTGGCACATAGTAGGCATTTAATAAACATTTATTGATTTACTGGTAGAGTATAAGGAGAAATTGGACAAGAGGATAAGGCATTTGAGATTAGAGGACAGAATATAGTTAAACAATTTAACTATAGGGTCAAGATTGAAGAAGGAGCAAAGTGAAACCTATGAGGTAGTGATAGCCTGGGAAAGGAGGAAGGGATAGAGAGATTGGAAGTCATGGAGAATATGAGCAATATGTTTAAGAGAAAGTTACAACCTGTCGGATCGTGCAACCTAGATCTAGATAAATGGTCACAAGGTATGAACAGGCAGTTTTCAAAGGAAGAAATCCAAGCTAACAACATTCATATGGGAAAAAATTGCTCTAAATCAGTGGTGTCAAATGCAAATAAAAATGTATGCCACTAAATTTTGTATAATAATCCCTGTGGATTAAATACTGACTTAGTTTTGAAATGTAATATTATCCATTTTTATTGTATTTTATTTATTTTGTTAACTATTTCCCAATGACATTTGAATCTGGTGCAGGCAGCACTCAGAAGTGTTCTGTACCATATGCCAACTGCAGACTGTGTGTTTGACACCTCTGCTTGAAATTACTAATATTTAGAGAAATGCAAATTAAAGCAACTGTGAGGTCCCACCTCATACTTATCAGACTGTCAAAGAAGGCAAAAAAAAGGAAAATGACAAATGGAGGGGCCATGAAAAAACAAGTATATTAGTGGATCTGTGAATTGGTCTAGTCATTCTGGAAAACAATTTGGAACTATGCCCAGAAAGTTTGCAAACTGTCTATATACTTTGATTGACTTATACTAGACCTATACCCAAAGAAATCAGAGAAAGAGGAAAGAGACTTATACATACAAAAACACTTATAGCAGGTCTATTAGTGGTACCAAAAATTGGAAACTAAGAGAATTTCCTCCTATTGAGGAATGGCTAAACAAGTTGTGACACATGGATGTAATCAAGTATTATGACAAAAGAAATGATGAAATGGACAATTTCAAGAGAAACTGACCTTTATGAAATTATGCAGAGTGGAGGAAACAAAGGCAGGAGAATGATTTATGCAATGATGACATGAAAGAGAAAAACAACTTTGAAAGATTTTAGAATTCTAATCAACACAATGACAAATGCAAAAGAATGAAGAAGAAACACAGCATTCACAGAAAGAGACACACATTTTTGGATATGTGGGAATTTGTTTTGGCAGACTATGTAGCTATGTATTGTGGGGTTTGTGTTTGTTTTTCTTTTTTTAATTTGGTCAATAGGAGGTAGCAGAGGAGACAGATGAATAAAACTTCCTGTTACTTGAAAAATAAAAATAATAAACCATTTGAAAAGGAGCTTAATAAATGTTGTCTGAATGAACATGTGTTAAGGTGGAATGAGCACTGAATTTGTAATCAGGACAACTGTGTTTGAATCGGTTCTGCCAACTGAATAACTATAGACAAGTCATTTTGTATTTTCATGGGCCTCAGTTTCCTGGCCTATAAATAAGGGACTTAGCCTAGATGATTCAGTTGTATTTACAGTCTCCTCCCCTGTTAAATCCTATGAATAAATAAATATCCCTTTCTTTCAGAGAGTTGATTCTCCAATTATAAGTGATTTGACACACAGATTCCAACTGGGATTTCAATAACTAACAAAGGTTTGATGACTTACCTCTGTGGAGGCAGTTTTTGATTAGTATTAGTGTATTTCTCTTGACTGGTAAAGACAGTGTGCACATCTCCTCCTCCTGCAAATAGCCTGCTGCTTGTTTAACTGTATTCTGTCCTCTAAACTCAAATGCTTTATCCTCTTGTCCAATTTCTCCTTATACTCTACCAGTTTGTCAACACAAGCAGCAGGCTGTTGGTGAGGACTCCTCCTTTGCCATTCAATTGGAGAGGGCTTATTTAAAACAATGACAGAGGGTCCTTTGATAGTGCCTGTGGGAGGGAAGGCTGAGTGACTTCCACCTCTCACTCAGAAACACTAAATTTGTTGTTTCCTGGCATCCAGAACAAAGTGGCTTTTGTTTTCCAATGGAGACATTTTTCTCTTTGGGAATTAAAGTGACAGAAAAGCAAGGAAGGAAACAAGCATTTATTTAGCACCTACCATGTGCCAGGCACTGTGCTAAGATTTTGACAAACATGATCTCATTTGAGGTGAACTTAAAATAAAAAGACCTATTTGCAAACATGGTTAATGTGGAAATTTGTTTTGCTGGACTATGCTATATATTTAGGACTTTATTTTCAGAGGTGTGTTTTTTTTTTTTAATTTGCTCAATGTGGGTAGTGGGAGAGACAAATTAATTTCAAAATGCCTATTGGAAAAAAAAATTATAAACTTAGTTTTAAAAATAGAAGGTAGGAAAATGTCAGTGAGGAACAAAAAGTATGCCTACACTTTCTCATGACTCAGTCAAGGAGCAGGAGACATGATAGAAAATGTGTCCAGTCCTGGAAAGGTTGGCCAAGGATGTGGTATCTTCTGAGGTAGAAATGAAAGGTAGCCAGGTATCATGAGCACAAAAAGATGGAAGGATGTGAGAGAAAGATAAACATAAAGATAGAAGATGATTTTGTTGTAGCATGAAAGAGTTGCTAGAGTTTTGTGTGAGGGATTGTCTGGTGTTGGCTACGTGCCATGTGGGGGTTGTGGCAAGATGGGGCAGGGACAAGTTATTGGGAAGTAATCGGAGCTTACGCTCCTGAGGCAGGGGGCTGTGCCACTTGGGAGTTGGACAGCAGAGAACGAGCTCCCTTTGTCTAGTCCTCTCCCTAGGTGCAGTGCTATCCCCAGATGTCTCCTTCTGGTATCTAGACCTAGCTTCCTTTGTCACGTCCTCTCCCTTGGTGCAGTGCTAACCTCAGACATCCCCTTCCGGTACAACCAATCACTAGTAGGCGGGCTGAGGAGGAGGGGCTAGGAAGATATATAAGGGACGGTAGGGATCGGAGCTCGCTCTCTTGCTCCTGCTCTTGCTTTCCTGCTTGGCCTTGCTGTGATGGTCTCTGAATAAAGTTCGAGTGCTTGCACCTCCTGATCGGCTCGTCTCTGTGTTTATCTGGGTGGGCTCCGAGGACTGGTGAGTATGACCCTGGCAGCCTGCTCCTGTTAGAAGGAGAGTGCACGGCCTGACCGGCACAAGTGACGCCCAACGTGGGGCGGAGGAAATAGGCCAGGGGCCCAGCGGATCAGCTGGTCTGGTCGCGGGAAGAGAGACGAGACCCATAGCCAACAGGGTGAAGGAAGGAAGATGGGACAGATGTTTGTTAAGGTCCCAGATTAGGAGGTGCTAGGGAAAGAAGTATATAAAATAGTGAAAGAAGTGGAAATCAGTGGTGAGGAAGAATCAGGGAGTGAGGCAGAGGACACCAGAAACAGGGAATGGGAGAATAAGCGAGGGAAAAGAAAGCAAGAGCAGGAGCAAGAGAGCAGGAAGCCATAGCAAGGAAAAATCCACCTATCACGCGGAGGGGTGGCCCCCTCCCCCAGACTTATCCGATGGAAGGAGGAGCTGGGCCCCTCTAGAATGGAAGAAATTTAAGGAGTTAAAAGAGGCAATAAGTACAGTGTATGCAGCTGTCTCCCAATGTGGCTTTCAGTAGGGTTCAGGCTTCGGAGAAACAAGGGCCCTCCATGACCCAGATTAAACAAGGTCCTGATGAACCCTTCCCAGATTTTGTGGCTCACCTGTCGGCTGTCGAGAGATCCGTGGGCAGGGGAGAAGTGCTGAAAACAAAAGAGACTAAATTGTGCTATCAATGCGGCAAAGCCAGTCATTTCAAAGTACAATGCCACCAGAAACCGGGTGGAGCCCGCCCAAAGGTAATTTGTTACAATTGTAACAAATCCGGCCATTATGCTAAGGAATGCCACAAAAAAGTCGGGAAATGGGGCAAGGGGCCCCTCGAGGGCCCCTCAACAAGCTTAACAGATGGAAGCTCAACCCCCTCAGAATGTGCCTTTGGGGCTGCATCAGGAATATCTCCAACTTCTACCCAGTGGTTCGGACTTCCCCTTTACAGCAAAGGAAATTTCCAGATCGACCCCAGTGGTTGCTGGTTTGAGGTACAATTTATGGGGAAGGCATATTTTGAAGGCTTCTGGGGCATTTATTTATATACCACCCCCGCAGGATTTTTAATTAGGGCCGTTGGGCAACAAGAAAAATTTTCTTGTATCAGACCCACTCTTCTAACATGGAGATCTAATAACCCAGTCTGGGTACCCCAATGGCCCCACCTTGCAGAGAAAGCCCAGGCTTTACGTGATATAGTGCAGCACCAGTTACAGGCGGGGCACATTGAGCCCATGTCCAGCCCCTGGAACAGCCAGTGTTTGTAATAAAAAAGAAATCAGGAAAATTTTGAATGTTAATAGACCTCAGGGTGGTTAACACCACCCTAGAGCCCATGGGAACCCTACAGCCTGGCCTCCCCTCCCCTAATTTAGTGCCTTCTGGATGGCCTGTGACAGTCATAGACATCCAAGATTGTTTTTTCTCTATCCCATTATCCCCAGAAGATAGAAAGAGATTTGCCTTTACCACACCCACTACCAATAATGCAGGGCCAGATTTAAGATATCAGTGGAAGGTCCTGCCCCAAGGAATGTGCTGCAGCCCCACCTTATGCCAGGCTTATGTGGGGAGAGTGCTGGACCCTATCAGGGACAAATGGCCTAAAGCCACAATACTTCATTATATGGACGATATTTTATTGGCCACTAGCACTAATGAGACACTAGCAAGATTGGTAAAAGAAACCGTCTCTGCTCTTACTCATTATGGTCTGGTGGTGGCCCCTGAGAAGGTCCAACAAAACTACCCACTCACATACCTGGGCCTTCGTATGGAGGCTGTTTCTATTATCAATCAAATTCCTGAACTAGGGCTTGATAAGATAACCACCTTGAATCACTTCCAAAAGTTAGTGGGACAGATCCAATGGCTCTGGGCCCGCACACCCATTCCTCCTGCTGTAATGCAGCTTTTATATGATATATTAAAGGGAAATTCAAATTTGAACTCTCCTCAGGCATGGACTCCTGCTGCTAAGGCGGCAGTGTCCCAAATACTCTCACTTGCTGCCCACGCCCAGACCACCAGATGGGATCCCAAAGGTACAGTAGAGGTGTCCTTGGTTAATCAACAGAGACCTTTTTGTGTTATACACCAAGGTCCCAAATTATTAGAATTTGTATATGCAAAGAAGGCTCACAAGGTGCTGCCAAATTATTATGAGATGTTAGGGGAACTAGCCTTAGCTGCCATACAAAGGGCTGTCCACTTGTCTAGGCAGCGACCTTTACTCGCTTTTGAACCTGGACAGCAAGAAGCCATTATGCAAACCTATTGGTCTTGGGCACATTGTTCCCAATGGGCCGAGGTGAGTCCCCATTCCTCCTGCCTGCTCCTCCCCATGCTAGAACAAATAACCTTAGTACCCCCCCAACGAAAGGTTATGGGAGAACCTGTTCAAGGCCCAAATGTTTTCACTGATGCTACAAAAAACCAAAAGGCCTCTATTTATCATGAGGCCTCCAAGGAAATAACAGTAATAGAAACCTCCTATGATTCTACCCAGAAAAATGAGCTCTTTGCCATCCTCCATGCTTGCTCCATGTTTATTCTCATCAATCCACCTCAGGAGGCATTTTTGAGGGCAATGATGTAGCAGATCGTGCTTTACAGTGCTCCCTACTGCCAGTCCTCACCCCTCCTGAACAAGCCCATGATTTTTTACACCTACCAGCGAGCTCCCTGAGACACCTGTATGGTTTAACTCGTGAACAGGCTCTACAAATTGTGAGGCGATGTGTGCGCTGTGTTCCTTTTCTCCCCCCTCCACCCAGAAAGGGGATTAACCCATGAGGTCTTTTTCCCAATGACTTGTGGCAAATGGATGTTACTCACCTTGGCCGTGTCGCTCTCCATGTCTGCATTGATACCTTTTTCAAATTTATGATGGCCACTGTATCCAGTAAGGAGAACACCCCATCAGTTATTAAGCATCTGTACCATTGCTTCGCCTCTGTGGGGATCCCTCATGTCATTAAAACTGACAACGGGCCTGCCTATTTATCTACACAAATGACTGCCTTCTTTATATCCTTTGGCATTAAGCATGTTACAGGGATCCCCTATAACCCCACAGGTCAGGCTATTGTTGAGCGAGCCCATCATACCTTGAAAGCCACCCTCAGTAAACAAAAAGGGGGAGTAGGAGGTCGGGGCTCCAGGCAGTGGCCTACCCAAGCAGATGTGGATAAAGCTTTATATACATGCAATTTTCTCTGTCTAGATAGAGACACGGGCCTATCCCTCAGCATGCTACAGCTAATAACACCACCCACTTGCCCCTTAATTCAACTGGCCCCTTAAAAACAGCACTACATGCACCATCCCTTAACCAGAAAGTCCTCTGGAAGGACGATGAGGGAAACTGGCAAGGCCCATACGTAGTGTTGTGGAGAGGGCCGGGGTATTTATGTCTTACAGATCCTGACGGCCAGAGCCGCTGGGTACCAGAAAGAACAAAACAAGTTGAAGAAGCCCTGGGAGAGCCAACAAGGATGGGAGAAGAAACACAGTCAACAGAAAATTCAGAGAGAGCAGAAAGAAAAGACAGTTAGGATGACTAAACTAAGTAAACTGTTTTCACTTTTTTGCGCGATCGGGACTTTGCCACAGGTTGCATCAGCTCCAGTGCCCTGGGCACCCCTGTCAATTATCGTTGACACAAGAGAGAATGGCTGGGGGCACTTGCGTTGGCAGCATCCATCTTCGAGGAGTTCCAGATACAGGACTTATATAGCGGACAGCAATTGCTTGCCTCACAAATAGAGGAGCTGACCAATAAATTCTCCCGTGCCCTCCAAGTTCAGGCTGATATTGATCAGCAGGTGGAGGAGCAGATTCATAAAATAGCATTGGCTACCCAGGACCTTGGGAATGAACTTATGTGGCTGGAATTGAAACAGCAGTTGCCACGCGATGGCCGATATCAATCCATTTGTGTAACACCCTTAAACCATAACGCCACTTGCGACGCCCTTTCACAAAGCATAAATGACACTTTCCAGGCTTTGCGGGTGTTAATTAGACTGGCACGGAACATATCTGACACTTGGCACCAGCACGAGACTGATGATATTGTTCATCACCTTAGCAATTGGATTAAGCATACCTCTTTCCCCATCCCCTCCCTTATAACCCATTGGGCATTTATAGCTCTTTTTGCATTTATACTGTTATTGTTACTACCCACTATATTAGGATGTTTCCTTAGGATTCTTAGAGGTTCAATAGAGGCACTCATAACCGAGGCCCTAGTACTGAGATCCCGTCTCTGCCCCTGCAATTAAACAAAAAGGGGGAATTGTGAGGTATTGTCTGATGTTGGCTAAGTGCCACTTGGAGGTTGTGGCAAGATGGGGCAGGGACAAGATATTAGGAAGTAACCGGGGCTCACGCTCCCGAGGCAGGGGGCTGTGCCATGTGGAGTTGTGGAACTGGGATAGGAACAGGATACGGGGAAGTAGCCGGAGCATGTGCTCTTGAGGCAGGGGGCTATGCCACGTGGGAGTGGGACGGCAGAGAACGAGCTCCCTTTGTCTAGTCCTCTCCCTAGGTGCAGTGCTAACCCCAGACGCCTCCTTCCGGTATCCGGGCCTAGCTTCCTTTGTCACGTCCTCTCCCTTGATGCAGTGCTAACCCCAGACATCCCCTTCCGGTATCTGATCCTACAATCAAGCACTAGTAGGCGGGCTGAGGAGGAGGGGCTAGGAAGGTATATAGGGGCGGTAGGGGTCAGAGCTCGCTCTCTCTTGCTCCCTCTCTCTTGCTCCTGCTCTCTTGCTCTTGCTTTCCTGTTTGGCCTTGCTGTGATGGCCTCTGAATAAAGTTCGAGTGTTTGCACCTCCTGATCAGCTCATCTCTGTGTTTATCCGGGTGGGCTCCGAAGACTGGTAAGTATGACCTTGGCAGCCTGCTCCTGTTAGAAGGAGAGTGCACGGCGCGACCAGCACAGTTTTGGAGTTGTAACCAAGAAGGCCTTGGGATTTAATTCCTTCTCAATTGATTGCTAGTTGTGACCCTAGGCACAACTTCATCTCTCTTGGCCTCAGTTTCCTCATGTCTAAAATGGGGATAATAATTTCACCTACCTAACATGATTGGATTGAGGACTGAATGAGATAACATCATAAGTACTTCGTAAATTTTGAAATCACATATAAACATGAGCTGTTATTAGTATTACAGAGATTGGAGAGGAGGGCTGAATAGGATATGGATTTGGGATCATGGAAGTATAATTTTAAAATTGGAAAGGATCTTAGAAGTCATTGAGTCCAGCTCTTATTTTACAGATAAGGAAACTAAGGCTGAGAAAGATTAAACCACTTGCCCAAGATCTCCCAGCTACCAAGGATTTGAGGCAGGTTTGAAACTAGGTATTCCTGGATCCATGTCAGTACCCTATCTGCTATGTCCAAGAGGGCTATAGTAGATTGGGACAAGTAAAAAGAGAATGATAGCAAGAAGAAAGGGGTTTCTTTGTCTAGAAGCTGGATCATAGGGATTAGAAGACAAAGTAGGATTCTGTTAGTCATAGGAGAGAAGTGTGGTACCATTTAACTGACATTCCCATTGTCAGAGTCCTGTGATAACGGGCAGAAAAATCATTGACTTTTCTCTCAAACACTAAGGAAGAAGCAAAATTGGCCCTGATGGTAGAGGCAATACTCTTAAATGGAGTATTAATAGCAAAATTTCTATTCTCCATGCTTGGAATCTACTCCCTTCACATCTCTGCCTCATAGAACTCCTAGTTTCCCTCAAAGCTCAACACAACTGCCACCTTCTAGGGAAAGACTGTCCTAATCTCCCCTTCACACCCCTTCACACACACACACACACACACACACACACACACACACACACACACACAATTACTTAGTATTTTTTCTATATATACCTGTGATCATGTTGTGTCATCTCTCCCCAGGAGAATTTATACTATTCTCATGTTACTTGAAAGCAGGGACTATTTCATTTTTGTCTGTTATCCTCAGAAGCTAGGATGGTGTCTAGCACAGAACAGGCAGTAAAGAAATGCTTGGGGGATGAACTGAATTGGTGTGTAAGGCTCTGGTCCTGGGTAGTCCAGTGGTGGCAGCTCTTACCTAACCTAACTCAGTGGTAATGAAGAGCTAACTCAATGAGGAGTTGAAATAAATCAAGGCAGTTTAGCCATAGACTCCTGGCCTGCTTATTTAGGGGTAGGAGAGATGAAGGATCCCAGCTTAGTCTCTGAGGAAGTCCAAGCCCAAGATATCCACTGACTATTCAGGAAGGCATTACCTTCCTCCCCAGATGGCAAACTGGGTGTGTCTGTAGGCAGTAGGAAACCAATAGACAAGGAGAGATTGAAGATAAATGAGAATATGGGGGCATAGATAGAGATAGAGAGGGTAATCTCTTATTCTTAAGCCCATTTTAGGATGGGATGGGATCACTTGTACATGAAGAGAGGGTTGCCTCAGTGAGGAGAAAGGGTGTGAGACAGGTGAAGGAGAAAACAGTGGCAAAATGTATCTGAATGATGTAAGATAGGGAAGGGTAAAGGGGAACTTTTGGCAAATCACCTCAACTTTTTAAAGTGAAAGTTTTCATCTGAGAGGGTGGGAGGTCATGGGATGTTTGAGAAAGGATGAAGAGACTTGGAAAAACTGAGGTAAAATTGGAGATAGTTTTTCTAGTGAGGTCTAAAGTTTCCCTGATGCCCACCTTCAACCTTAATTTACCAGATGTATTGACTTTCTCCCAAAGGGGGCAAAGAATAATTTTCAAGGCCTGACTGTAATTTGCTTTTTTTCTTGTACTTAAGTGAAACAAAGGCAAACCTTGGTTCTAAAACACGTAGCCATCCAATTGGGGGAATGGAAGTCACTCATAATTCAACATTTATTCAGCATTCACTATGGGTAAAACATTGTGGTAGGTGAAATAGATACAAAGATTGAAATGGCATTAATTGCCCTCAAGGAATTTATACTCTATTGGGGGATGGGGCATATAATTTATTCTATTGTGGGGAAGGTATATAATATTTACATAGATAAGTAAATACAAAGCTAGGTGTGATGGGGGAAAGAAAAGATGTAGACAAAGTGCTCTAGAATAATTAAAGAAAAGAGAATATATTTTGGGGGGAAAGAGAATCAGGAAGGTTTCGAGGGAAAGATAAAGCCTCGATGTAAAACAAAGAGTATAAAAAAAGTAGATATAGCTCTCTTGAGGATAGAGTAATCATGTGAAATAGGAAGCGCAAGGAAAGTTATACCAGACTGTGCAGGGTCTTAAATACCAGACTGAGTAGGAATCTTACTCTCCCAGCAATAGGGGACCACTAAAAATTGTTAAGCAAATAAGGGACATGAACAGACTTGTGCCTTACCAAATTGATTTTGGCAGCTAGATAGAAGATGGATTGGATGGAAGATCAATTTAGAGGGCAGGCAGGGAAAACAATTCAATGGTCATTACAGTAGTCTAAATGGGAGAAAATGAAGGCTCAAACTATGGTTGTGGTTGGAGGAGTGAAGAGTATTTACACCAGGACAAACCAAATCTATTGCTTTCCAAGACCCTAGTATCCCAGATTCATAACATAGCAGAGTGCTTGGACTCATAGCTCTGGAGCAGAGCTTTTTAAAACATTTTTTGTGCCATGGACATTTCTGTAAATCTAATAAAGTCTATGGATCCCTTCTCAAAATCATTTTTGTTGCCTACATTCATAATTGGAGGAAATATTCAGTTTCAGTAAGAGGTTAATGGAAATAGAGATGTAATCCCCCCCCTGCCAAAATTCATGCACCCCATGAAAAATATCCATAGATCCCATGAAGGGACATCATCAGAGGATATCCAATCTAATCTCCTCATTTTATAGTCAAAGAAATTGAAAACCAGAAGATCCCCAGTGTCACACAGGTGGTAAGAATCAGAGCTAGGATTGCAAACATCTTCTGACCTTAAAACCAGTATTCTTTCTGGTGGCTCTCAGAGGCCATCCAGTCCAACCTATGTTTGAAAAAGAGTCCCATTACAATGCACATGACAAGTGGTCATCCTTGTTCTCCTTTATGGCCTCCAGTGAGGGGAACTTACTCTCTCTCAAGTTAGCACTTTCCTTCTTGGGATTGCTCTAATAATGAGGGTGTAACCTATAAGAATTGTTGACATGAGAGGAGAAAAAAAATTCCCCTAATAATTACTTCTAACAAGTTGTCAAGGAAATAAACCACCTCATTTTCAGGCTTCCTTGATCTTCAGCATGCACAGAAATCTTTCCAGAGCCTTATCATTAGACCAGCCCAACCCTCCCATCTGGGTCTTCAATTCTGAGAATGAGCTCATTCTGTTACTGCAGAGTAGATTTTTTTCCTGTGACGTTTCCTTGATTGCATGTAAATGCCTCCTAGAATAGGCATGTTTCAAGCCCTATTTAAAATGTAATAGAGTTAGATACCACTTCCCAAACTATAAGGAAGAAAATGGTTGTGAGGCCATGAGGGTCTAACCAACTGTGAAAAATCTATGAGCTTTTGCTTATGAAAGAAAGAAGGAAGGAAGGAAGGAAGGAAGAGAGAGAGAGAAAGAAATAAGGAAGGAAAGAAATTAAAGAAGGAAGAAAGAAAGAAAGAAAGAAAGAAAGAAAGAAAGAAAGAAAGAAAGAAAGAAAGAAAAAGAAAGAAGGAAGGAAGGAAGGAAAGAAGGAAGGTAGGAAATTAAAGAAGGAAGAGAGAAAGAAAGAAGGAAGGAAAGAAAGAAAGAAATTAAAGGAGGAAAGAAGGAACGAACAAAGGAAGATAATATCACAATTCATAGTTTGAGCTATCCCCCCTCATATTCTCATAAAGTAGCATCCTGGCAAAATTTAAAGAATAAAATAGATATGGGTTCAAATCCTACCCTTTACTACTTACTGTTGCTTTGGGTAGATTGCAACTGCTCTTCTGGCCTCAGTTTCTTCATCTGTAAAATGAAAGGGTTGGACTAAATGACCTAGCTCCCTTCCAACTCTAAATACATGATTCTGTGTGTCTATGATTTCCTCTCATGATTTTGACTGCGAGCCTGAGGGTCTGGAGGATAATGGTACCCTCAATATTAATAGGAAAACTCTGGATAGGGGGAGGATTTGCAGGGAAGGATAATGAATTCAGTTTTTAATGGGAGAAGCTAAGTTCTCAGTTTTGAAATTTATGCTAAAAAAGAGAAGAGGTGAGGGGCAGGGCCACCCAGCCAAACTCTCCCGGAATTCTCTACCAAACATCTTTAAAATAAAGCCTCAAACCAATTTTGGAGTAGCAGAGCCAACCAAAGATCAGAATAAGACATTTTTGCGGCCTAAGACAACTTAGGAGGTTGGCAGGAGAGATCTGTGACATCAGGATAGAAGCCAGCCTAAAGCTCATGAGGACATAGCACCAGTGGTGAACCTAGGAGGTAACCATGAGAAGACCAGCAGCAGCAGAAGCCTCAGGAGCTCTCGGTCTAGAGAGAGTAAGGGAGCTGGACAACTGGTCAGAAAGAGATTATAGGAGACCCTTTGCTGGCACTGGGTATAGCTGGTGCTTATTGGCAGCTCTATTGCCCATAGACAATTCTGAATCACAGTTCCAGAATGGAGAGGAGCATTTGTGTTTGGTCACAAAAGAACAGGGACCCTGGGCACAGTTCCAGGATGAAGAGGAGTGCTGACACTTGCAGTGCAAGATAGTAGGAACCCTTTTTCAGCAAAGATCATTGCAGTGACCATCCTTCTCCCTGGATCATACCACCTTGGAAGCACTGAAAATTTGTTGACCTCCAGAACTAGCTCTGAAAATAGCAGCAAAAAAAAAAGCCTAAAGCTTGGCACAGTGCCTCCCCAGCCCTAGGTGAGCAGAGCCCAACTTTAACATAAAGTTCAAAGTTAAGAAGTAGGCTGGAAAATGAGCAAACAAAAAGAAAGATAAAAAGCTACTATGATGGCAAGAAAGAACAGGACACGAACTCAGAAGAACATAATGTGAAAACAACTACAAGCAAAGTATCAAAGGAAAATGCTAATTGGACCCAAGCCAAATAAGAATTCCTGGAACCATTAAAGGAATCCACAAGAGTAGTAGATGAAAAATTTGGAAAAGAAATGAGAGTGGTGCAAGAAAATCATGAAAAAAATATTAACAGCTTGGTAAGAGAGGCACAAAAAAATACTGAAGAAAATATCACCTTAAAAAAACAAAATTTGCCTAATGGTAAAAAGAGACACAAAAATTCACTGAAGGAAAGAATTCCTTTAAAAGTAGAGTAGGCCAAATGGGGGGGGGGGGGTAGTACAAAAGCTCACTGAACAAAATAATTCCTTAAAAATTAGAATTGGGCAAGTGGAAGCTAATGACTACATGAGATTTCAAGAAACAATAAAAACAAAGTCAAAAGAATGAAAAATACAAAAAAAATGTGAAATATCTCATCATAAAACAACTGACCTAGAAAATAGATTGAGGAAAGATAACTTAAGAATTACTGGGTCATGATCAAAAAAGAGCCTAGATATCCTCTTTCAAGAAATTAGCAAGGAAAACTGCCCCTATATTTTAGGTACAGAGGGTAAAATAGAAATTGAAAGAGTCCAGCAATCACCTCCTGAAAGAGATTCCAAAATGAAAATATCTAGGAATATTATAATCAGATTCCAGAGCCCCCAGGTCACGGATAAATTATCGTAAGCATCCAGAAAGAAGTAATTCAATTATCGTGGAGCCTCAGTCAGAATCACACAAGATTTAGCAGCTTTCATGTTAAAAAAAAAAAAATGGAGGGCTTAGAATATGATATTCTGGAAGGGCAAAGGATCTAGGATTACAACCAAGAATAATCTACCCAGCAAAACTGAGTATAATCCTTAAGGGGGGATGGATATCTAATAAAATAGAGGACTTTCAAATATTCCTGATGAAAATATCAAGGCTGAGTAGAAAATTTGACATTCAAACACAAGACTCAAGAGAAGTATAAAAAAGTAAACATGAAAGAGAAACCACAAGAGATTCAATAAAGTTAAACTATTTACATTCCTATATAGGAAGACAATACATATACTTCCTAAGAACTTTATAATTATTAGGGCAGTTGGAAGCAGTTTACATTGACAAAGGGCAAAGATATAAGTTGATATGTTGGGATGATCTCAGAAAAAGAAGGCGTGAGAAAGAGGGATAGACTGGTAAATGGGGGATGGGAAAGGTAGAATGGGAAAATTATCTCACATAAAAGAGGCCACTAGGAAGAGCTTTTATGGTGGAGGGAAAAAGGGAAGGTAGGAAATGCTTGAATCTCACTCTCATCAGAATTGATTCAAATAGAGAAGGATATGTATGTGTGTTTGTCAATATATCTATATAGATATCTTACCAAAAGGCTAATAGGAGAGGAATGGGGGAAACAGAAATTGTGGATAGTAAAAGGGAGGTCCAATTAAAGGAGGAAGTAGTCAGAAGCAAAACAGACTTATGAGAAGAGACAGGATAAAAAGAGGGGTGGGGAGGGATAAACAGAAGAAAATAAGAAGGACGGAAATACACAGTTATCATAACTGTGAATGTGAATGGAACGAGCTCATAGACAAAACAGAAGCAGATAACAGAATGGATTAGAAACCAGAATCAAACAATATTTCATTTTACAAGAGACACTTGAAATAGAAGAACACAGAGTTAAAATAAAGAACTGAAGTGGAATTCAGCTAAACTAAACAAAGGCAGGGGTAGCAATCATGATCTCAGACAAAGCAACAGCAAAAATAGAAATACTCATAGAAACTACATCTTGCTAAAGGTACTATAAACAATGAAATAATATCAAAAATTTTAGAGTAAGTTTCTCTAATAATGGCCTCATTTCTCAAATATATACTGAGTATAAAACTGAGTAAAATTTATGAAAATAAGAGCCTTATCCCAATTGATAAACTGTCAAGGTATGTGAAAAAGCAGTTTTCAAAAGAAGACATCAGAGCTATCTATAGTCATATAAAAAAGTTCTAAATCATTATTGATTGGAGAAATTCAAATTAAAACAACTCTGAGGTACCATCTTACACCTATTAGAAATGACAAATGCTAGAAGAGATGAAAGAAAATAGGCACACTAATGAATTGTTGATGAAGTTATGAACTGGTCCAACCCTTCTAAAGAACAATTTTGAGCTATGCCTAAAAGACTATAAAACCTTTAATCCAGCAATATCACTGGTATGTACCACAAAGAGATCAAAGAAAAAGGACCTTATATACAAAATATTTATAACAACACTTTTTTATGGTGACAAAGAACTAGAAATTGAAAGGGTGTTCAACAACTGGGAAATAGCTGAACAAGTTGTGGTATATGACTATGGAACACTATTGTGCTATAAAAATGACAAAAGGGATGATTTCAGAAAAAAAACATGGGGAGACCTATATGAACTGATGCCAAGTGAAGTGAGCAGAACCAGGACATCTGTATAATTTTTCATTTAGCCAAAAAAAAGCATTAGGAGGCTGGTGGGATTGGGCAGGAATCATATATCATATAACATACTTAATTAGAATCAGGAGTATAAGGCTTTGGATATAGCATTTGGTAAAGTTCCTGGCACATAGTAGGCACTTAATAAATACTGGTTAACTGACTGCCTTATATACTTAGTAGCTATGTGACTCTGACAAGTCACTTAACCTACTTGGGCCTCAATTTCCTCCTCTATAAAATAAGTTGGTTAGACTAGATAACTTCTAAGATCGCTTCTGGCCCTAGAGTTATAACACTAATAGCATCACAGTCATTATTTCTTTTGTTCCTTACAACAATGTCTGTGAGGTAAATGTTACATATTTTGTACTCATTTTAAAGAGGATGAAAGTGAGGCCCAGAAGGGTTGGGTTATTTGCTCAGAGTCACAGAGCTAGTAAGTATGTGAGGCAAGATTCCAGTCTAGGTCTTCCTGATTCCAAATCAAGGACCTTAACCAATATGATGTATTGCTCCAAGCATCTCAAGTCTTTTAGTTTCTGTGTTTTTTGTAAATGACATATGATGCAAATCAAGCAATCAACAAGCATCTATTAAACACTTACTATGGCACTATGCTAGGCACTAGAAATACGTAGACAAAAGTGGAATAGTCCTTACCCTGAAGGAACTTGTATTCTAATGAATGACATACATACATAAAGAGACATACAAAATGTATGTGCACACAAACAACTGAAGATATCAGGAAAGATTGGCTTATAACTAACAAATGGGAGCTGCCATGGGTCAGTGGGAAAAACAGTAGCTTCTGGAGTCAGAAGACCTGGGTTCAAATCCCACTATTTAAAACCCAAATAACATTGGCCAAGTGGCTTAACCTCCCTAGCTTGTGTGTCCTCCTCTCTAATAAGATGTTTGAACTAGATGTCCTCCTAAGCCCTTATAGCTCTAGGTTTACTATACTATGATGTTTTTGCTGAATACATCAAGATCCACAATCCTCCTGGTTCTCTCTGATAAGACCCATGACAAGTTGACAAGTTCTCCCCCTTCAGGTACTTCCATCATGGTCAGGCACTGTAGAGTAACAATGAACTGGGACCCAGAATTAAATAGGATGAGTAGAGAACTGTATCGCATTTAGAAAATTGCTAGACACTTTCCATGATGAGATTTCAGATCTCTTGAAGTCTGAAAAGTATGGCAGCACTTACTCTAAGTAAGTATGCCAGAATTCATGCCAAAGTTGTGTTACTGTTTACAACTGCCAAAGAAATTCTAGAACCAACATAGTATTTGGAATATTTGCACAAGATAGGTTTTTTCCAAGGATAGTTTAATTAGTTAACTTGGGTCTTGGCTAGAAGAGCACCAGCTACCCTCAATTGCCAGTTGATATCCAGGCTATGCAGGAAGGAGGCACCAAGATGTTCTATTGATATTGGTGTTTGAGTAAAAGTGTGGTCATACATATGTATTCGTGACTATGTAAGTCAGTGCATGGGACTGGTCCTCCAGCTGGGAATGACTCAGGAGAAATGAATAGTGAGGGAGCACAGAGAGGGAGCCTGTGTTCAGGAAGGAGTGTTTACTGGAAACATCATCAAGGGAGTGAATGTTTGGGCCAATGTGGAGATTGGGCTACTTTTGACCCTGCCTAGATCCCAGAAGTGAAAGGGAGTCTGGGTTTTAGGTCTTTATTTTTCGTGCTGTATAATGATCCAGGCTCAGGGGAACAATTGTGAAGCTTTTTACTGGAATGGCAAGCTATTAAATTGTCTGTAGTATCTGCATAAAAAAGAGACTTGAGTGGCTGGGGGAATTGGGGAAGGGGAGAGGAAGGAGACAATATAAGTGGACCCAGAGTATATGTGAGTGGGATTACCTATAATAGAGTTTTTCTGACTGTCCCCATGCCTGGAATTGTCTCCCTCCATATCTCCACCTCCTGGCTTTCCTGACTTCTTTCAAGTCAGTTAAAATCCCACTTTCTGCAAGAAGCCTTTTCTGGTTCCATTTAATACTAAGGCCTTCCTTCTGAGATTACCTCCAATTTATCCTGTTTATTTCTTGTTATATGAAGTTGTCTGTATGCTGTCTTGCCTCTTAGATTGTGAACTTCTTGAGGGCAAGGGTGGTTTTTGCCTTTCTTTTGTATCCTCATAGCTTAGCACAGTGCCTGGTACAAAGGAGGTGTTTAAGAAATGCTCATTGTGACTCAGCAATAGCATTTCTAGGGCTATATCCCAAAGAGATCACGCAAAAGGGAAAAGGACCTACATGTACAAAAATATTCATAGCAGCTCTTTTTGTGGTGGCAAAGAATTGGAAATTGAGAGCATGCCCATCAATTGGGGAATGACTGAGCAAGTTGTGGTATATGAATGTGACGGAATACTATTGTGCAATAAGAAATGATGAACAGGCTGACTTCAGAAAAACCTGGAAAGACTTGTATGG
Organism: Vombatus ursinus; assembly: GCF_900497805.2. Lineage (NCBI taxonomy): Eukaryota > Metazoa > Chordata > Mammalia > Diprotodontia > Vombatidae > Vombatus > Vombatus ursinus. The sequence continues at coordinate 5,674,361 of NW_020954713.1, read as the reverse complement.
TCTGATGCTGAATGAAGTGAACAGAACCAAGAGAATGTTGTACACAATAACAGCCACGTTGCATGATGACTAATATTGATAAACTTAACCCTTCCTGGCAATACAAGGATCTAAGACATCTCCAGAGGCCTTGTGATGGAAAATGCTATCCACACCCAAAGAAAGAACTACGGAAGCCAAATTGTTATTTTTTTTTCTCTTCTGTTGAGTTTTGTTTCCTCTTTCTGATGGTTCCTCCTATTGGTTTTAATTTCTACTTACAACATCACTAATGTGAAAATATGTTTAATATGAATGTAAATGTATAGCCTATATCAGATTATGCACCATCTCGGGGAGGGTGGTGGGGAGGAAGGGGGAGAAAAATTTTAAACTCAACAGCATATGGAAGTGATTATTGATAAATCAAAATAAATTAATAAAAAAAAGAAACGCTCATTGAGTGGATAGAGTACTGGCCTGGATTCTAATCCGGTCTCATATACGTAACACTTACTAGCTGTGTGACCCTAGGCAAGTCACTTGACTCCATTGCCCAGCAAAAAACAAAAACAAAAACAAAATACTCATTGACATGTTGACTAGATTTGATTGCCAGCCAGCACCTATAAATGGGACCCTGACATGAGCCTTTATTCTGCTATGACAGATAAAGGCTCAGAAAGAGATGAAGGTAACCACAGCAATGCTTGTGAAAACACTAAAACATGACCTGTCTCAGATTGAAGGCAAAGATCCATCTTATAAAGAGATGCTGAAATAATATTTCTTCTCCCTTGGTAGAGAGGTGAGAAACTATGGGCACTGAATGCAGACTTGGTCACTGTATTGATGGGTTATACTTAACTGTTTTTCTTTATGGCAAGACAGGGTTTGAGGTCAGAGGTGATATGGGAAAAAGTTATGATCTAAAAACCAAAAAGCATCAAATAAACCTTTTGAAAGAGAGACATGTGGTCAAAAGGAGGTCACTCCTAGACTTTCTTGAGGGCCAGCCTCCTGGAGGAGGTCAAGTCTCCTGGTGGTTGGCTGCTCCTGGTGCAACACTTCTGGAAATACCCTGACATTCTTGGCCCCCATGCACCTTCTCTCCCCATCCAAGCACTGCAGGGGTTGAGAAAGGGGAGACAAAAGCCCTGACCAAGGCAGAAGTAGCCACTATAGCTCACAAGGTCATAGAATTATAAGTATAGAGGTGGAAGAGACCTTAGAGGCTATTGGGTCCAATTGCTTCATTTTACAGATGAGGAAACTGAGGCACAAAAAGGTTAAGTGATTTCCTCAGATAGTATCAGAAATGACTGATGTCCTCTAACTCAAGAGCCAATGTTATTTTACCAAGGTCATAAAGATAGTAAGTGACAGAGTCAGAATTTAAATGCATGAATGCTGACTCTATCTTTGGCGTTCCTTCCCTTGTACCATGATACCTCCTAAATATTGATATGCAAATGCATTAACCATCCCTCTCAAAAAAAATTATATCTTCAAAATCCTAATGAAAATGTCATGAATGGGTCCAGTAGTAGATAGTAGCTATATTATACAAGGATTGGACCTGCTAGATAGAACACCAGGCTTGGAGTCAGGAAGATTTGAGTTCAAATCCAGCCTCAGACACTCACTAGTTATGTGACCCTGGGCCGGTAACTTACTCCACAGTTTCCTCATCTATAAAATGAGCTGGAGAAGGAAATGGCAAAACACTCCAGTGTCTTTGCCAAGAAAACCCCAAAAGGGGCCATGAAGAGTCAGACATGACTGAAAAACGACTGAATAACAACAACCACCAAATCAGGAGGTGGGGGTTATCATTTGCTTTGATGGGATATGTAGATCAGTGGATTCAGGGACCCCTGAAGTACTGAAGTAATAACACCTTGCATTGTGGAATGTTTTCACCCTTGTAAAGTGCTCTCACTTTGATTATCTCATGGAATCTCATAGCTGTAAAGTAGGTCTTAAAAGTCTAGTTCAGTCCCTTTCCCCACACTATCTAATTCATGAATTCATTCTACAACAAGAAAAAATGAATAAAAAACTATTCCTTAAGTGTTTCCTATGTTACAGGCACTGTGCTAAATATTGGGGATATCAAGACAAAAAGTGAATCAATTACTACTCAAGGAACTTATATTCTAATGGGGAGGCAACACATTTGAGGAAGGAGCAAGGCAGTTAGTTTTCATTTAGTCTCTAATCAAGATGGCAGATCCCCAGGAAAGAAGTTCCAAAGTTAAGTAGATAACTACTCTGTGAGCTGGGTGTTGGAAGGGATAGATTCTAGAGGTGCAAGGTCAAATGCACAGGGTTCAAGTCTATGTGGGAAGAAGTGGGACGGCTATAACGGCAGATGGGATGATACAGCAAGATGGTTTGAACGGATAGCTGGGAGGTATATGAACCTGCCCAGCAAGAAGCTGTCGAAACTTTTCTTAAATACTTCCAATAAAGGAGAAAGCACTGAACCAGTTCTGATCTGCAAAGCAAACAATGCAGCTATTATTATTCTCATTTTAGAGGCAGGGAAATATACATACATCAAGACCTGTCCAAGGTTCCATAAGGAGCTAATGGGGAAGTCATGATTTGAACAAAAATCCAAAATTATTCTTCTTCCTCTTCCCTCCTATGATTGTGTTGTTATGGAGAACTCCTAGAGAAGGAACTCCTTCCACCAATTCAGGTCAGCACCTACTTTACAATTTAGAGAGTTACTGGAGTACTCAGAAGTTATGTGCCTTGCCCAGGGTTGCACAGTCAGTATGTGTCAGAGACAGGACTCAATCCCAAGTCTCCCTGGATCTGAGGTCAGTTGTCTATCCACTACCACAAGCTGCCCCTTTTCCTCTTATTATAGTCCAGGAAAATGTTTTTGGTTTGTTCATCGGGGGAGTAGGGAGAGAAGAAACTGGTTTTTCACTTTTTAAATAGACTATCTCTACTTTAGTCACTATTCCTCCTCCTGTTAAGGGCTTCTTCCCTTCTGTTCTTTCTGTTCTGTATGTGGACTCTTCTGTGCCTGGAACCATATAGCTAGAAACTTCCTGCTTCCCAACTACTTGGTACTTCCCAGACAATGACTTCTAAGGTAAGAAATCAATCAGCTGTGCCTTAAAGGGATCCTCCCTCTCCCTGCAAAATACCTGGACTTCACCAGTTTCCCTAAAGTTCTCTGATCCACAGAGGAAGATGGACACAGAAATCTTACCCTTCAAACTAGTACAAGCTTGGTGTAATGATTACCTGAAAAAAAAATAGGGGATGGGAAAGGGAAAAAGCATTTATATAGCACCTACTATGTGCCAAGCACTGTGCTAAATGCATTACAAATATTAACTCATGTGATCCTCACAATAATATTGTGCTGTAATGATCTCCATTTTGTGATTGAGGAAACTGGGACAGACAGAGGTTAATTGACTTACCCAGAGTCACACAGCTAGTAAATATCTAAACCTACATTTAAACTGAGGTCTTCCTGACTCCAGACCCACTGTTCTGTTCACTGTGCCACCGGTTACCTCTAAGGGAGGGAGGAAATGTTCTCTATGGTCCCTTCCACCACATCATAGGATCATACATTTGGGGCATTGCCTCAGACAAACAGACCGGGAAAAGACGTTAGCTTAAAAAGGCCGAAGTCTCCCACTGAATCTGGGGCCATCGCAAGTTGTCCTGACCTATACCTTGCCACTGGACTCCACTGACTGTGGAGGAGAGAGTGGGGCTGATGACTTTGCACAGCTCTGCCTCACTTAAATCCAATTGACTTGCAAGTCAAAACACTGCCCCCATGATGTCATGGTCCTCTTCAAGAACAGAGGACAAACAACAAAGGGTCATAGATTTAGGGCTAAAAGGAAACTTAGAAGCCACTGAGTCTAACCTTCTCATTTTATAGATGAGAAACTAAACCTGAGTGAGGTTAAATGACTTGTCCATGGTCACACAGCTACCCATGAGGCAAGATTCAAACCCATATTATACTGACTCCAAGTCCAGGGTTCTACCCATTATACAACCCTGCCTCACAAATCCTGGGATCAACTCTTTAAAAAGTATGGTGTACTCCCCATCCTATCATAGTCTAGAGATCATTGTGCCTAGGACTGTGTGGTGACATCCCTGGTTATATTCTTTCTCTGTTTCATTTTGTATGTGTCTGCAGCTGACTCATTAGGGAAGAGGGGGCAGAATTGCGCTGTGCTCATTTTGGAAGTGTTCATGGCTATCCTAATTTAGGAATTCCCTACTGCCCTTCCTTTATTTGCACCATATGCTTCCTCCTCCGTTGTCCCTTGGGTATCTCCAGTAAGCCACCTGGATTTCCCTTAAGCACACCAAATCAAAGAGCTTATTGTTTTTCACTTTGATGGCCTCATTTCTTTCTTCTGAAAAGCCCCCTTTGAGTCCTAGAAGTGGACCTCTATAATACTAGAACATGAAGTCTGCTTCAAACACTCAAATTCATTTCAGAATTGTCAAGACAACAAATGCTTCTTGCTTTCTACTGTAAAGGCAGCCAACCAGTGATCAGGGGTTACCAAACATGGCTCACGGGCTTTATTCAGCCTAGTGAACCACGCTTGAAAAACCATTAAAAAAAAGAAGAAAAAAATCAACAACTAACCACCCCCTTGAGTTTATAGAGCATTTTTATCCCAAGGTCTTCTAAGCATCCCACATATTATCTCCCATCTTCCCTGTGAAGGTAATGGCTTCACGGCTAGTAAAGCTGGGGTATCCAGTAGCTAAATGACTTGCCCACATAGACAAATCAAATAGCAGAGCAGGGATAAGCCTCAGGCACTTCTCCTATTAAACCATGTTGTCGTTTGTCCTAATATAATGGAATTGGAAGTAGAGGTTAGTGGTGAAAAAAGCAAAAGTTTCAGACTTATAAAAGGGTGATTTCGTGGTGAGGTTTTTCTTTGTGTTTATATGTTGTTGGGTTTTTTTAACTCTAAGAATATTTCCCCGCTAGAAGAAACAACAGTTTTGAATAACATTTTCAATAATTTATTTGTTTGTTCAACAAGCCTTAATAAGTATCAAATATGAGGGGCAGCTAAGGTGGTGCAGTGGATAGAGCTCTGGCCTTAGAGTCAGGAGGATATGATTCAAATCCAGTCTCAGACACACGACATTTACTATCTGTGTGACCCTGGGCAAGTCACTTAACCCCGATTGCCTCACCAAAAAAAAAAAGTATCAACTATGTGTCAGACCCTTTACCAGGTGCAGGGGATATAAAGACAAAAATAATATAGTCCCTGCCCCCGAGGAGTTTCCATTCTACTAAAGAGATACTACATGAATAAAGATAAGTAAACACAAAATATAGACAAAGGGAAGCTTGAATGGGAAAAGCACTAGCAATTAGGGGCAGGGAGCCAGAATTTGTAGGAGATGACACTTGAGCTGAGCCTTGAAATCAAGTCATATCAACTAGCACCTACTGTGTGCCAAGCATTGCACTAAATACTAAGGATGCAAAGAAAAACAAAAGATAGTCCCTGCTCTCAAGGAGCTCACAATCTAATGGGAAAGACAACATGCAGACATCTAAATACAAACAAGATATAGGTAGAATAAATTGAAGATCATGCAGTGGATAAAGCAATGGACTTGGAATCATTCATATTCATGAGTTTAAATTTGGCCTCAGAAACTTACCAGGTGTGTGACCCTGGGTAAGTCTCTTAACCCTATTTGCCTCAGTTTTCTCATCTATTGCTGCTGCTTACTGTTTGTCCTTTGTTCTCAAAGAGGACCATGACATCAGTGAGGTGATGCCATGACATGCAAGTGAATTGGATTTAAGTGAGGGAGGGCTGTGCAAAGTCACCAGCCTCAATTTCACCTCTGAAGCCATTTGGATCCAGTGGCCAGCCACAGATCAGGATCACTAGAGATGGCCCAGGAGGCAGTGGGAGACCTTGGTCTTTTCGAGCTAAGATCTTTAACAGGTCTCAGCTGTAAAAGGAAATATAAAAGGAAATGGCAAGCCACCCTGGCACCTTTGCCAAAAAAAAAAAAGCCAAAAGGAGGTCATGAAGAGTCAGACTACTGAAATGACTGAACAGCAACAAAATTGGAGATAATTAACAAATGGAAGGCATTAGCATTAAGTGGGAATTGGGAAAGACTTCTCATAGAATGTGTGGTTTTAGTTAAAACTTGAAGAAAGCCAGAAGATTGACATAAAGAGAGAATTAGAGACAAGGGGGAACAGTCAGTCAGTGAAAACACTCAGAGTTAGGAGATGGAGTCTCATATGAAAGGAACAGCAAGGATATTGAGGTTCTGATTGCTCAAATATCAGATCAGAAAGCCTTCCTTTAATCTGTAAAACCCATTTGAGGACATATGACTTTAGCTAAAATATTCTTTTGTCTGTTCCGTATGCTTACTTATCTGTCTACATATTGTATCCTGCCCCTCCCAACACATCCTCTCCTCATAACCAGGAGAATTTAAACTCCTTGAGAGCAGGGAATCTTCTATTTTCTGTCTTTGTACCCCTAGAATGGTATGTAGCACATGGTGGGCACTGAAGAGTTGTCCATTGAATTGAATTGATCCAAATTCTTAGTTTTCATGTTTACCAACATATCTCCACTGCCCTCCCTGCCAACCCCACCCACACTCCAGTTCATTGAGGCTATCTTAATATAATACTGTAGGATAGCATTACCCATTCATTCTTTGAAAAACAGTTATCATTCACCTACTCTATATAGAGCTTATGGTGAGACATAGTACCTACTCTCTTGAATTTAAAAAGAAATATCATTGGTATCTGTTGTTTTCTTGTCACCTTACATAGTTATTATGTCAACAAATATAGCTAATACATAACCCTTACTAAAGAGCTTATTCTTGTAACAAAGAATAAAAAAGAAAAGAAAGAGTTCATCAGTAGTAATCAACACATCAATGGACTCTGACAATGGGTAAAGTCTGACAATATATTCCACACACATTGCTCCCCACCCCTGCAAAGAAGGGAGAGAGGTACATTTTTTTTTCATCTCTTGTTTGGGACTGAGCTTCATGAACAATGCTTACTCTTACAGAGTTCACAATAATGGAGAGAAACATGTACCCAGACAGTTAGACTAATAAGCAGCATGTGAATAGGACCATTAGAGAGGTACTAAGGAAATATTAGAGAGGCTTATTTTATTCCATAAATTAAAAACGAAATAAAAAAGTAGAATATAGGAAATATACAGGACAACTAGGTGTAAAGAGCACAGGGCCTGGAATCAGGAAGATCTGAGTTCAAATTTGGCCTCAGACACTTACTAGTTGTGTGAATAAGGGCAAGGCACTTAACCCTGTTTGCCTCAGTTTTCTCATCTGTAAAATGAGCTGGAGAAGAAAGTAGCAAACCATTCCAGTATCTCTGCCAAGAAAACCCCAGAGTCATGAAAAGTTGGACTTGACTGAAACAACTCAACAACAATAACATATCCAAAATATGAATTATCTATAGTAAACCAACATAGTAAGAATACAAAGTTGTTTTGGGAGGGATAACAATTGGTAAGAGGAAGGGAAATTAGAAAAGGCTTCTTGTATAGGATAGTTGCTGAATTCTACTACTTACTACTACTACCACGACCAATACAACTACACTACCATTACCACTACCACTACCACTACTACTGCCACTACTACTACTACTACTACCACCACTACTACTACTACTACTACTACTACTACTAAACTATTACTGATAATAGCCAACATTTATATGGAGCCTACTATGTTCCAGGCACTGTGCTAAGTACTTTATAACCTTTATCTCATTTGATCCTCACAACAATGCTGGGAAGAAGCTGCTATTATTACCCCATTTCACATCTGAGGGAACTGAGACAAACAAAAGGGAAGTAGTTTGCCCAGGGTCACATAGCTAATAAGTGTCTGAGACTGGATTTGAAGTCAGGTCTTCCTGACTGCAGGCCCAAGGCTCTATCTACTACATCATCTGATCATAAATGACTAGAGAGGTGACCTGGAATAGTTTCTTAAGTATTGAAGATCTTAAGATCCCAAAGCTTCCCTCTAGGGACCTCAGTTTCTTCATTTGTTGCATGAGGGGGTTGGACTAGATAAGCTCTAAGAACTATTTTATTTCTGTTTTTGTTTGTAGAGGTAATCGGGGTTAAATGACTTGTCCAGGGTCACATGGCTAGTAAGTGTCTGAAGCTGGATTTGAATTCAGGTCCTTCTGACTCCAAGGCTAGTGCTCTATCCACTGCACCACCTATCCACCCCTAAAAACCATCTTAACTTGAAACATGGGAGGCCACGTGACTCAGGGAGTCAGAGAACTAAGGTTCAAATTTTACCTTAGATGCTAACTACCTGTGTGATTTGGGTAAGTCACTTCACCTACCTAATCTTCAGTTTCCTCATCTGTAATTAGATGGGTTCTAAGGTCTCTTCTAGTTCTAGACCTATGATCTCAAGCTTAAGTGAAATCCTTCAGCAGTAAGTCATCTTCTGTCTGATCTCCCGTAGCACTGACTCAGTGTAGTTTTCGTAGAGCTGTAAATCTGGGCTTCCCTTGTAGTATTATTTAACTTCTCATGTATATGTCTTGCCCCACCAACTAGACCATGGGTCCCTTGAGAGCTGTTCCCTTGTCTTACACTTCTCTGCATACACAGGGCTGGCCACCCAGGGTCACATTTTTCTTCATATCTACAGCCTGACACATGGACAGCTCTCAGTAAATACTTACCAAATTGAACTCAGCTGGAACTTCTAAAGACCTGTTTGAGGCCCCAAGTCTTTTGTCATTCCCTCAGTGCTGCATCCTGGGAAGGTGAAAGGTGATTGATTGTACACTCCACTGTGAGCATAGGGAAACATTACAGATTCAGAGGGCTCTCAATGTAATCTCCACGTATACTGATGTTTTCTTTCCCCTGTGGATTAACCATTGTTCTGTAATAACTGGTCCTCACCTTTTCAGGCATTGGGAATTCAAAACAAAATGGTTTTAAACCTTGAATCACAAGAATGATTAATAAAATTAATCCTAAACATTTTAATTCCCACCTGGTTCAGCATTCAGAATTATGTATATGGGTTAATATGGCATCCATTACCATGGAATTGGGTTGCCCAGTGGTTTCAAATCAAATTGAGGGTAGCAAATAAACAGTATCAGAGGATTGGATCACTGGAAATGCCTATCAGACACTGACCTCTTAGTAATTTTTTTGCCCTTAAAACATCTTTGCATTGGAATCACAGAGGAAATTTGCAAAGGTGCTTGACTGGACTGAAGTGGAGAACCATAGAAGAATAAGTCAAGAGCTGCAAGGGTTCTTACAGACCATCCAACCCAACTTCCTCATTTTATAGATGATAAAACAGGGGCCCCAAGAGATTCAGTAACTTGCCTATGTTCATACAGATAGGAAGGATTCTCTGATTCCAAATCTGGGACTTATTCCATTGTACCATGCCTGCCAGCCATGGTCAGGGATTTCCTTGTGCTCTTCAGATGATGCCTATCAACATTTCATGAGGGGTCAAGGCCCTTCTTTCCAGGTTCTCTTCAGTTTGGAGGTGCTGTGTGACCACTCCAGGTCTACTAAACTATAAATACATTGAGAAGAGGAACTGTTTTTCCTTTTGTCCCAAACATACTATATTCCCTGTATCCCCAAACACACTGAACATAGTAGGCACTTAATAAATGCTTCTTGGGTTGGATTGGACTGTAGTGAAGTGGGTCTGGATTTGATGAGTTTGGAAAGGATTAGTTGGATTGGATTGGACTGGTGTCTATCAAACTGGATTGGATCACATTGGGGTGGAGTAGATTGAATTATACTATTTTGGACTAGAGTAGAGTGGACTGTATTACATTGGATTGGAATGGAAGGGGATAGGGTTGGGCTTCTTAGTGCCTAGGATACTGTGAAGGCAAGACCAGATGCAGATTTTCCTGCCCTGTGGGATGTATCTGAAAGCTCAGGGATTCCTTGTCATGAGATGGGTGTGAGCTTCTACAGGTTCCCAGTAAGGAACCAGACAAAAATCATGAGGTCTCATTTGTTCATTTGTCTCTTCATTATCTCTTTCTCTTGGGGATACAGTAAATTTATGATCCAGTTAAAGCAGTTCCTAAGCCCCTTTGTACCACCCTCCTCCACACTATTTCATTGCTATTCAGTCGCTTCAGTCATGACTGACTCTTCGTGAACCCGTTGGGGGTTTTCCTAGCAAAGATACTTGAATAGTTTGCCATTTCTTTCTGTACCTCATTTTATAGATGAGGAAACTGAGGTTGCCCAGGATGACACAGCTAGGAAGTGTCTAAGGCCACATTTGAACTCAGGAAGATCAGGCACTCTATCCACTGCACCACCTAGCTGCCCCTCTCCACACTATGTCCTAGCACATTTCTTCTTTGCCTTTTGGAAGTAGCAATTCAATTGAGTTAAACAAAAATTCATTAAATACCTACTCTGGGGATACATAAACAGAATAATCTTTATCCTCAAGGAACTTCCCTTATATTGAGTGAATGTAAAATGTATGTAGATACAAGGTAACAAGAAAAGAGAAAGGAAGAAAGCTGATACTAGATGTGGAGAACCTGGCTCCATATCTTGCCTCTGATATTAGACACCTGTGTGACCTTGCACAAGTCATTTAAGCTCTCTGACCACCAATTTTCCCATCTGTAAAATGGGAAGGGGGTAGGCTATGTGGCCTATGAGCTCCCTTCTACCTCTAGATACATGATTCTACCATCCATAGACTGGCAATTGGTGAGAAAGGGAAGTCTTTATCAAAAGGAAAAGATAAACATTCTGAGCAGTAGAGATGAGGAAGGAAAGCATCCATGTAAGGGAGAATGATTTATACAAATGCATCAAAGAGGAAGATAGAATATTGAACTAGGTTGTAGTAGGCCTTAAATGTCCCACTGAACAGTTTATATTTTATCCAAAAGGCAATAGAAAACTATCGAAGATTTTTGAGCAGAGGATCAATATGGTCATCCCTCTTCCTTAGGAAGGTTGTGTTATGGAGGATGGATTAAAGAAGAGAGAGAAAGAGAGAGACTAGAAGCAGGGACACCAATTAGGAGACCACCACAATAGTCCAGACTAGAGATTAGTGTCCAATAGAGGAGAGGCCATGTGAATGCCAAGAAGGAGGCAGATGTAATAAATGTTCATACAATGATGTTACAATGGATCTGAGACCACTATGAGTGTTCCATCCAACTATAGATGCTGAAGTCTCTTTATGCCTGCCCATACTGTAGGGTTATTGTCATGGGATCACAGATTTAAAAGACTAAAAGAACCTCAGATATCAGCAACCTCTTCCTTTTACAGACAAGGAGACTAAAACTCAGGGAGGTGATGGCACTTAGGATCATAGATCTCAAGCTAATAGACCAAAAAGGTAATGTAGTACAACTTCCCTCATTTTACAGATGAGGAAAAAGAAACCATTAAAGATTCAAAAACTTGCTCAAGGTCATATGGGTGGTAAGAGATAGAGGCAGGATTTGAATCCTGATCCTCTAGCTCCAGAACTAGTATTCTTCCCAGTTTACCAGACCACCTTATTTTGTGTTCAAGTACATAAGTATCACACCTAGGTCTGGAACCCAAGGTCACAGTGAAATGAAATAAAAGGGCTGGGATGCAAATCCAGGTCCTCTGACATCAAATCTAAAAGTTTTTGCACTCTGTTATGGAAATAGAATCGATAGACTTGGCAACTGAATGAGATAGATGGAGTAAAAGAAAGGAGAAAGTCACTTACGACTCTGATGTTCTGAACCTGGGGTTCTGCCCAGTTAAGTCAGCCACAGAGCATTCCTATCTGTTCACTAGTCTTCCCAAGTACAGGAAAGCAGAAGGTAGCAGTGAGACGATGCTGAGCACATGGATGAGGCTCTGTTCCCCTTCTTTATCAAACACCACACCAGGACAGATTTAGCCAAAGGCTTGGCTCCTATAGCCCCTCCATGCCACACAAGCCTATTCTTTCCAGCCCACTATGCTCAAGTCTTTTCATGCTAACTTTGTGATTGTTTTCTCCATCCCATTTGAGCATTCACATGTCATCCCTTCATTCAAGTCCTAGCATTGACCCAAAGTTATCAGTTAGACTAAGAATAATGAAAAAAGTCATCATCCAGTGCCCTATGGTAAATCCAAGCTATCCTAGGACTTCAGTGAGGGATTTGGGGGATGTGCTTTTGGGTAGCAATAATTCAGTAATTAGGGCTGTTTTAGAAGTGAGCCAAGGGATGGCCCTTTTAATAAAAATAAAATCAAACTGTGAGGGGAAGACCTTCAGGGTTTCTGGCCAAAAGAAAAGAAAAGCAATGTGGCATAGCAGAATAAAGATTAGATTTATAATTGAGAGAGTTAGGTTCAAATCTTGACTATCCATTACCACTTAGACAACCTTGAGCAAGTAGCTTATTTTTCTAGATCTATAAACTAGGGTGGGACTATGTGATTTCTAAGGTACCCTGAAGCTCTAAATCTATGTTTGTATTCTAGTGTGTGTTCTGGAACTACCATTCTCATTGACCAACTAAGGCCCCAGAGGAAGACTGTTTGTGTCACCCTTCAGCATTCTAGGTGAGATTCTAATGCTTTAGCTCAGAAGCCCCCATCAGTGTGTTTCTCCCATTGATTATAAATGGATATCAACTAGTCTGCCAGACTTAAGTGGTTTTTAGAAAGGGATATTTACTAGGGTGGTATAGAAAAAAAACAGATGGTGTAAAACACCCCCCCCCCGAAAAAAAGTCTGGGATATACTCTCCCACAAATACATTCAGACTCCAAGGGAAAGTGAACTCAAGCTTAGAGCATATGTGGCAAAGGGGGTAATGTAGCTCCTATAAGCCCTTTTTCTGGAGTCTTCAAGACATACCAATTAGATATGGAGCCATTTTCTAATGGACTCGTTGTCCATTAAAAGTTAAAAGCTTAAAGTTTCCTTTCATTAGTGTCTATTTTGTCCTTAGTTCCTGATGTAGACACTGCTGCCAGCCACTGCTGTCCAAGGGACAATGTTAGGACACTGATAGGAAGTTCAAATCCTGTGACCCTCCAAAATTCACAAAGTCTTTCTAAGGTTAAGGAGGTGGTGTGAGACAGGCTTTTATTACCCTTTGCCCCAAGCAGTTCCCTCTCAGGGATTTCACTCTAACTGCTTGCTCTTCTAGGCTGCTAGATACTGGAATATTTTCAAACTCTCAGTATCTTACAGACGCCCCAAAGGGCATGATAGATTGTATATTAATTTAATGCCTTTGATTGATTGATTCAATAGATATGTTCTCACTAAATAAAGCTATTGGAGTTAGAGTACTTTTATTCTATTTTAAGTGATTGATTGCTTGATTCAAATGACCCCCATCCTTACTCTAAGATCTTTTTGATGGAGAAATGGGGTGTCACAGGGACAGAATGCTTCAGATTTTGCCAGATGCAGTCACTTTACTCATTGTTTTTACCTGTTTTTCTTTGTATCCAGGAAAGGTTGATTGGAGGCTGAGGATGTGGGGAGGGTAGAGTCAAGAGGACAGTATATTCAAAAGGGACTGAGGCATAAAAGTTAAAGGCACCAATACAACTTTTTTTAAAAGGGCAGTGGGGAAGGGAGTGGTGAAGCTACAACTACCTTGTGGAAAATAGAAACATTTGGGTTTCCAAAAACCAGGCAGCAAATAGGCTAAGATTTGAAGGTGGCTCAGGTGTGATGAATTGACTGGATTCATTCCAAATTTTGTTCTATAGTTCACATTTTGCTCTTGTGGCTTCCCAGGAAATCTTGTTCAGAACTCATTAATAAAAAAAATCCCCTCACTCATTGTTAACTTCGTAATAATAACATCTCATATTTGTGCAGTGCTCCACACATATCAAAGTCCTCTTCTCAAACATGTTCTCCTCTGAACCCCACAAAAAGCATTGAGGCAGTAGGTGGCCCTTCACTGATGGTCACTTGTCCTTTTAATCATCTCTAACAGAATCCCAATCTTGATGCTCACTTCCCAGCAGCCTCCTTTCCATGAATCTACTCGAGGACAGGTTCTAATAGATGAATCTTTGCCCAGGGCTCAGGTCTCAACTTCACTTCCCAGAAGTCTCCTTGACACGCTCCCTTCCTTCCCCCTAATTTCTAGCACCTTTTCAAATTTTGTCTTTTCCCATTAGAATACAAGCTCCTTGAGGCACAAAGGAAGCCATCTGATACACTGAAAGGATTACTGATGTGGAGTCAAAGGATCTGAGTTCAAATCCTGTCTTACTATTTGCATGATCTAGGGCAAGTCATTTGCCTGGGCCTCAGTTTTCCCCTTCTATAATGAGAGGAGATTGGACTGGATGGATTGTGAAATCCAGTTCTAGGTCTGTGCTTTCACAAACTTATGTGTGTGACCTTAGACGTATCAATTCACCTTAGTCTTCTTAACTACGAACTGAGGAAGACCCAAAGCTACTTGTACTACCTAAGGCAACAGTTGTGAGGAAAACAGGATATGTATTTTTACGTGTTTTAGAAATGTAAACTATCATTATTCTTATTGAAATCTTAGGCAAAACATTGAGTGTCTCTGAGGCTTAGTTTCTTTGTATGTAAAATACTTTCAGGGTCCTTGAGAATAGTCCAATAGAGTTCAATTGAGTTTCACAATATTTTAGTGAAGACATTGATGTGATAGAAATGATTGGAGTCCTAAAATTGGAATCAGGAAGATCTGAGTTCAAATCCTTCCAGACACTAACTAGATTGTGACTCCAGGAAAGTGACTTAACCTCTCTTACTCTCAGTTTTCTCCTCTATAAAATAGGAATAATGATAACACCTACCTCATAGGGTAGTTAGGTGGGGCAGTGGATAGAGTGCCAGGCATGAAGTCAGGAAGACTTATCTTCCTGAATTCAAATCTGGCCTCAGACACTTATTAGCAGGGTGACCCTGAGTAAGTCACTTAACCCTGATTGCCTCAGTTTCCTCATTTGTAAAATGAGCTAGAGAAGGAAATGGCAAACCACTCTAAGATCTCTGCCAAGAAAATTCCAAATAGGATCACAAATAGCTGGACATGACTAAAAACAACTAAACAACAAGATGTGATTTATCATTCTAATTTTCTATCTGTGCAAACATGAGCTTATCTCCACACACACTGTATGTACAAACACAAATTTAAATCTGTGTTGTTTTGTGAGTACAAAAGCAGGCTTCAGACTATGGCATACTGTGCGTGCAAATAGGAGCTTACATCTTTGCCACATCACTCATCCAAACAAGTCCCAAAGGCCCCCTCCCAGTAGGGTGATGATCTGCATGCATTATGAGTTCAGCTACATCAGAAATAATACCAAATCTAAGCAACTCTTAATGTCTAAAGAACAAATCCTCTCCCTGTGGGTGATGCTCTAGAGCTTCCATTCTTCGTAAATTTAATTATAAGCATGCCCAGCAAAGCCATTTTCTCTAATAACTCCAGCTACGGAAGATGAATGCAAGGAGCTCTTGGCCTGGCAATAATAACTCATAGGAAGCCCCAGAATCACGTTGTGCCTTACAAGACTGTGAGGAGAGATAGCAAACTTCTGACAGGCAAAGTAGACAAGATCCACTGAGCTCATGGACCAAGCCCTGGCTGCCAGACATCCCCCGGCTGGGATTTCTTTTAAGGTCCCCACAGGTGACTTCATCCTAACACTCTGGAAGGTGTGGATTTACCATGTGGACTCATAAGGACTCATTATTTAGCAGACAACTGTCTTGTTCTCTTCTAAAGCATCCACTCCTGCTTCAGACCTCAGGCTGGTGTCCTGCAAATCCTCATGGCCTGAGAATTAGTGGAGCATATTGGAAAGAACAGCAGATTTGGGGTCTGAAGACGAGGATTCAAATCTCATTTTGAAAGTTAAGCACAGCTTGGACTGTGCCAATCCCAAAAAATTCCAGCAGTTCCCTATTACCAAATGCAAACCACCATGAAGGCCGCTGAAGCAGGCACTGTGGAAAGCTTAAAGGTTGGTCAGGCATCAAAGATGCCAAGGTCATCCATTGTGTCTGGGGCCGTTGCCAGTCATCCTAATTTACTCAGGAAGAAAGAGTGAGGCTGACCATTTTGTGCAACTCTGCCTCACTTAAATCCAATTCACCAACATGTCAAGACATCACCTGTGATGTCATTGGTCCTCTTAAAAAATGAAGGATGAACAACAACCTGGAATATAGTAGGTATCTAATAAATGCTTGTTGGTTGATTGCTTCCTTATTAACTGCATGAACTTGTTGATCATTGAGCCTCTGTGGGCCTCAGTTTCCTCATGAGTAAATTAGAAGGGTTGATCTAGATGACCTCTAAGGTCCCTTCCAGCTCCAGATCTAAGATCCTATGAAAGTATTCATCACAGTGAGAAAGCCTGAGGGGAAAAGAGATATTCCCCCAAGACTCACCAGGCCTCCAAGGAGGACAAACACATACATCCACGATGCAGAGTAAAATAGTCATTCAAAGAATCCATTAATCACTTCCTGAAAGAAATCCCAAATTGAAAACTCCAAGGAGTATTGTAGCCAAATTCCAGAATTATCAGGTCAAGGAGAAAATACTGCAACCAGCCAGAAAGAAACAATTCAAATATCATGGAACCACAGTCAGGATTACGCCGGACCTTGCAGCTTCTACATTAAAAGACTGGAGGCCTTGGAATATGATATTCTGTAAGGCAAAGGAGCCTACCCAGCGAAATTGAGCCTAATCTTTCAAGGGAGGAGATGGATATTCAATGAAATAGGGGACTTCCAGTACACCTTGGAGTGTCTTAAAAGAGCTAGTCAGTGAAAGACAGTGATATATAATGCTCCCCCTCCCATTACCATTCAATTTTAACTCCCCTTAGAGTTTTGTTAAAAATGAAGATTTTTTTTTTCTTTTGGAGGAAGGTTTGGGGAGGTTAAATAACATAGGTTCTTTGTGACAATTTGGCATATCTTTCACTGTTCCCTTCCACTTTTCAAGCAGGTACTAAAGAGTTGCTTTAGATTAAGAAGTTACTAAGATTCTCCTTAGAAGGCCATCAGTCATCTCAGAGGGAAGCCATGGGGGATGGGAACAAAGCAGCAGAACAGCCAAATTAACGTCCCTCAAACAAGCCTGAGCATGGGCTCCTCTCCTCCAAAATGTCTGGTGGCTCCCCATGGTCTCCAGAATAAAATGCCAACTCTTCTATATGACATTCCAAGCCTTTCCTTTTTCCTTTTGTTCTGTTTCTTCTTTCACGACATGAGTAATATGGAAATATGTTTACATGATTGCACATGTGTAACCTATATCAGATTGCTTGCCACCTTAGGGAGAAGACAGAGCGAAGGAGAAAAATCTTAAAACCTTAAAAAATGAATGTTGAAAACTATCTTTATATGTAATCAGAAAAAATAAAATACTTTTTACCAAAAAAATTAAATTAAATTAAATTTTAAATAAGCCATTTAAAGCCTTTCAAGGTGTGGCTCCAGCCCACTTTTCCAGGCCTAATTCACTTTATTCCCCTTCACACAATCTCTGTTCCAGCCAAATTGGCCTGATAGCTATTCCCCAACTCCCACATGCCTCCCCCCTCCCCTTTCAGTGCCTTGGCACAGGCTGATATCTACGCTGGGGATATTCTCTTTGTTTATATTTCTTTGAATCCTTGGTTTCTTTAAGGTTTAACTCATGTTCAAACTCTGCAGGAAGCTTCTCATTGGAAGTGACATCAGAAATTAGCCCAACCCAAGGCTACAACCAAAGCCAAAAGAGGGAAAGAGAATTGCCCAAGGGGACACAGTATTAAGTGGTAAAAGCAGAATTTGAACCCAGGTCTTCTGATTTTATGTTCCACAATTTTTGTAGCCATTTGATAGGAGGCTTCCCTTTTTCCTTGTCTTTTCTACCCCAAAAAAGTGCTATGTCATAGATTTTCTGTCTTTGACCTCCTTAGAGTAGTTATCTAGCAGTGGGATCTCTGGCTCAAAGGATGGGGACATTTTAGCCACTTTCTTAGCATAATCCCAAGCTGCTTTCCAGACTGGAAACACATTTTTCTAACACCAATCTACTCTCAGGGATGGCTGTAAATCGTGGCACAAGAATATGTCAGAGCAATCAAGATTGCAGATGATCCAAAGGACAATAGAAAGAAGGGCAGTGGGTGTCAGCAGACAGAATCATATTGCCTCACATGAATTATGGATAAGAAGTTGCAGAAAAAACATAGGATCATACATTTACAGCTGGAAAGGAAGTGGGCAAATCTTGTAATGAAAGGAGACGAACAGCCTGCCTTCTGAGCTCTGTTCTGCTATTTGGGGAGGATTAAAATGACCAGGAGAAGGTATTCAGTATGTTAAGCTTTCTATTACCAAAAACATAAACAAGAATCCCACTGAATGAGAGGCTAAGGATGGATTGAGAGCTGCTCTGGGGAAATATCAGCACCTCTGAGCTCAAAGATACATCAGTGTTTTGAAATAAGTAAAACCAAAGTGATAACAGAATCCTAGGAATGTTTATTCCAGGCTCCAAAGGTGTACTTACAAAAAGAAATGCTTAGGTAGCCCATTTAAACTCTGAGCCCATTTAAACAGAGGTATATGGGGAATTCAGGAGGGATTAGCACCTCTGGTGGGAGGGCTTGCTGAGCCATTTTCAGGGCTGTTCATCTTTGGTGTCCTCCTGTCCCCCAGCTCTCACCTGTGGCTCCAAGAAGCTGTAGCATTGGCGATGGCCACACTCCGTAAACCTTCTCAATAGATGGGCTAAGCCAGGTTGAGAATAACCAATAAGCCTCAAAGCAGTGGTGAGTTAGGTGGGTGTCTACCCCAAATGTGTGAAGACTTCCCCTGCTGTAATAGGTGAATGAGAACAATTTGTTCCAACAACCATGAAGGCAGCTGAAGCAGGCATTGTATAGTGCTTAGAGCTTGGTCAGACATAGAAGACACTAAAATTATCCACTACATCCTGAGTGATCACCACTCATCCTGACTTTTGTCTTGCCATTGGCCTTCGATGACTCTAGAGGAGTGATTGAGGCTGATGACTTTATACAACTCTGCTTCACTTAAATCTAATTCAAGTGTGAGTCAAGACATTACCTCATGATGTCATGATCTTCTTCAAAAATGAAGGATGAATAGTAGCAACACCATTAAAATAGTTGCTACAAACATTCCCTTCCAAATTTTATGGAAACACACTCTCCCTTAAGTATACACAGAACTCTGGGAAACATGGGCTCAAGTTTAGGGAGCAGATGTGGTAAACAGATAATTCATAGGTCCTGGTTGCTAGAAGTCCTTTTCTCCCATTCTCATGGTACTTCCCATTAGGCATGGAAAGTCTGTATCCATCTATTGTTGGCTCCTGAATACTGCTACCAGATGCCATAGGGACACCACTGGGAAATGAATGAGAAGATGGGAGGTCCAGCATCCTCTAGATTCTTCAAAGCTGTCAACATTCTCTTCTAGAGTCTAGACAAAGAGAGGAGGGAAAAAAACCAGGTCAGGGCTGAAGCCAAGGCCTCACCTTCTTCCCCCATTCCCCCAGGAAGTTCCTCCTCAGTGATGTGCCAGAAAGCCACACTGACTCCAACTTCAAGTAATGAATCCCTTCTCAACTTTCTTGATAATTTATAGATGATCCCTGAAGAATGGTTATGTTTCCTGGACTTTGATTCCAGGTCAAAGCCATTTCAGTACTTAATCTAAGTCCTACAAGTCTTAATTGATTAAAATATGTTTTCACCTGGTTTAAGTATCAATGCTAAAATGGTGATTTTGACCCCATCCTTACTATAAAATAAGGATTTTTGAGGTAGTAGAGACCTTGGAGGTCATCTGGTACCATTCTTTCATTTTATAGATAAGAATACTGAATTCCAGAGAGGTTAGGCACTTGCCCCAATGTCCTACAGGCAGAGTGGCAGAGCTGGGATTTGACCATCCACTGGGGTGGACATCACATGACATCCCTATGGGAACTGAACCCATACTTCTTACCTGTTCTCATCAAGGCCAGATTGTGACCTTTAGGCAGCCAGGTGGTACAGTGGATTGACGGCTAAACTTAGATCAAGAGGACCTGAATTAAAATCCTGCCTCAGATACTTACTAACTGTATGACTCAGGGCAAGTCATGTAACTTCTGTTTGCCTCAGTTTCCTCTTCAGTAAAATGAGAATAACAGTCATACTTACCTCCCCAGGTTGTTGTGAAGATCACTTGAGCTGATATATGTAAAGTGCTTCATAACTTTAAAGCTCAATAGAAATGCTAGCTATCATCATCATCACTATCATTTTAGGGATTATTCAGTCTTTTTGAAATTAGAATTTTAATAGATTCAATTTGATTAATTTTTATTCTGCTACATTCAGTTCAAACATTTATTATGCACCTATTATATGCCAAGCACTCTTCTAAGAACTGGGAAACAGTTAAAAATAGGATAGATCCTGCCTTCAGTTAGCTTACATTTTACCGAGGGTTGAGGGAGAGCAGTTTGCAAGAGGTACATAGATCAGTAAATACCAGGTAATTTCAAGATGAAGAACTTTTGGGATAGTACAATAGAAGAGCTTGGCCCCAATAAGAGACATCAAAGTACACTTCTATTAGTGTGGATCACTAAATATTGTTACATGTACTCAATTAATGTGCTAGTTAGTTTGGCTAAGCTAGGTTTTGTCATATAGGAAGGGAGAGGGGAAATATATTAAGAAATATAGGTTATATAAAACCAAAAACTATCAATTTTTTTTAAATAAAAGATGATATTCTGTGACAGGGAACTATTTGTGAGTAATCAGATTGTGAGCTCTTCAAAGGCAAGGACTGTCTTTTACACTTCTTTGTATCTCCAATATTTGGCACAGTGCCTGGCACATAATAGGAAAAATTTTAATAAATATTTATTTACTGATTATTTGAAATCATTGGAAATGCTACAAATTTTCCCAAACATGATCCAGGCTTATCTCCTCTTCCTATTCTGTTCTGGGTCTAGCTCATTGTCTTTATATTGCAGCACCTGTCCGAGATATATGGACTAATGAACACATTCAATAATCTAAACAATTTATGAGCTCCTCATCCACTTTTCTACTGAGTTTGGCTCCCTCAATCTCTTTTGAGTGGCTAGGGATCTTATCAAGGAAGTTTTGTAGTGTTCTGAGATTCGATGGAAGAAACACAATGTAATCTGTAAACAGAAGCAGCTAGACAATCTAAACAATTATAAGAAATCTCTCATCTATTTGGACATTTGTGAGCATAAGTCTTCTTGTCTGATGTCCCAGTTATGGTTATTACTCAGTGGATAGCTGAACAAAATTACTTCTCAAGTCGTTTCTGTCAAGGAATCCTGTATATTCCTGAATTGTATAGGAGATGCCTCACTAGAGGAGACTCATTTTGCTCTATGAATTATTTTTCTTTTTGTTTGTTTGGGGTCTTTTATTGTTTGTGTGTGTGTGTGTGTCTGTGGTTTGTTTGTTTTAGTTTTTTGTAAATATAGCCTGTCTGTGGGACAGAAAGAGATTTAAGGGATGGGTTGGTATTTCCAGGCAGGAAAGGAGAAGAATTGGGTAAGCATGAAGAAGGAATTGGATAGCCATCATGGGCCCAAGCAGCTCTCTGAGAAAGAAACTGGTCTATCAGAAAATCTGGACCGAGCCCAAACAAGCACCAAGGTTCTTTGGGAAGTGGTTACAAAGTTGCAAGAGACACAGAAGCAGCTTCTACTTCCTAGCAAAGCTATTTTTCTCTCTTCTTGTTTATGTGAACATTTTTGTTGTTTATTTTTATTTTTTTTCAGTATCTGTTCTTTTCCATTTAGATGTTACTTAGATGTGACTACATGCACTCTTGGGCAGCAGAAATACTAAGATGTGTGTTATTTAAAGATTCTAATTAAAAGGTTAATAGAAAATCTCAAATTTTAGGCAAAAGAAACTGGACTTCGTCAGCTAAAGCTGATCTAGGGGCTTGAGACTATTAGGACAAGGAGGCAGCAGGGTAGTGTAATGGTTAGGGTGCTAGTCTTGGAGTCAGGAAGCCTTGAGTTTAAATCCTGCCTCAAACACTTACTAACTAGATAACCCTGGGCAATATGCTGAAATTTTCTGACTCAGTTTCTTTATCTGTAGAATGGGGATAATGATATGCCTCCTTCCCAATGTCAAGATTACTTGAAATGACAGATTTACAGTGCTTTTGAAACATTAAGCACTAGATAAACGCTAACAGTTATTATTAAGTGGGAAAACATTACTAGACTATGCAAACCTGGATTATGAATTTAGGATTCAGTTACTCCTAGAAATAAATCACAAGGGGGAAAAGTGAAGGTGGTGGGCTGAGAGGGAGTTATGTCAAAGCTCACTTTCGCTTTTGAAACTGAATTCAAAAGAAAAAATATTATCCCCTTATGGAAAGAGCGAAAATAAAAGTCATGCTTTCACAGCCAAGAGTATTTCCCTGATCACCCAATTTTGCCTACCTTGCACATTAATTACCTACCTAGGGGATAAGGAACAGGAGCTGGATCTGTGAGCTCATTGGTGTAGAGAATTTCCAAATGAGGAAACTCCCTCTACCAAAGCAAGTCAGGGCCATCTCTGTAACTTAAGTCTTAGAAAGTTGCCTAGAACATCGAGAGGTTAAGTAATTTGCTTAAGGTTACACAGTCAATATGGACCAGAGGCCACACTTGAACCCAGCCCTTCCTGACTCTAAGGCTGTATCTCTAACCACCGTGCCAGGTTGCATATGTAATTAACAAATGATACTCATAGCAGAACAGTTTATAATGTATGCTTCTCAATTAGCTCTATGACTGTGAAGATGTGGTCTGCTACCTTCAAAATTCAATGTGCCCTTTTCCCATGTTTTCATCAAGAATGTCCCCAGTGGACTTGTAGACTATTCTGATGAAGCTTTTTGATAGAAGAAAAAAGATATGCTTACGTGTCACTAGTTTCTGATATTATTTCAATTGTTTTTTTTTAATGAAACCATCCATAACCTTTTTGGTTCTTTCAGAATCTCCCTTTCTTTGATATATCTTGAAGATCAATTCCTGAGTGTTTTTAATATATTACCTCTACTGCAACTTTCTTCTGAATTTGGCTGGTTGGTTCCAGTTACTCTTTGTGACTTCATCTTAGAATCATAGACAATAGCTAAAAGGCACCATAAGAGGCTATCTAGCCCAACCTACCACCTATCTCTTTTTATTATATATTATTTTTCAATTTTTTTTATTTTGTGGAATAAAACAAGCATTTCTGTAATATAGTATAATAAAAAAGATGATTGCACATAAAACTGCAAATCTATTATGTACAACTTGCTATTCCTTTTAAATATAGAATAAAGTTATCATATAAATTTCTTTTTTTCTTCCTCCCCACCCTAGAGTTGGCTATTATTAGACACAAATATATTATATATAATGCACATATATGTATATATATGCATATATATGTAAAATCACTCTATATATACTTCTATTTATCAGTTCTTTCTCTGGACACAGATAGCATCTTCCTTCATTTGTCCTTTGTAGTTAATTTGGGCATTTACAATAGTATTATAGACTATTAAACTGAAGCCTAGAAAAGTTGAGTGTCTTTCACAATTTCACTTAAGTCATGAGGGGCGGGGCCAGATTTTTCTCCCATACTCTCTAATTCCAAATTGAGCACTGTCTAATGCTTTCTCTTCTTGAGTGACATTGACATTTTCTCAATAAAGTTGAGGGCATCTAAATGTGGTGCTTCAATTATCATCACTGAGAATAGATTGCAATAGAAATGCTGTTTCATTTCACATGCATTTGTTCAATCAATCATTCATTCAGCAAGTATTTTTTTTAATTTCCTGCTGTGTTCTAGGAACTGTGATAGTGTTAGAAATACAAAGACAAAAATGGGCAGTCCCTGTACTCAAGAAGGGTAGTTGGGTGGCTCAGTGGATAGAGCACTGGGCTGGGAATCAGGAAGACTTATCTTCTTGAGTTCAAATCTAGCCTCAGACACTTACTAGCTTGTGACTCTGAGCAAGTCACTTTACCCTGTTGACCTCAGTTTCCTCATCTGTAAAATAACCTGGAGAAGGAAATGGTGAACCACTCCAGTATCTTAGCCAACAAAACAAATGGGGTCATGAAGAGTTGGACACAACTGAAATAACTGAGCAAACAAGCAAGTACTCAAGAAGCTTATATTCTATACAGGGAAACAACATGTAGATATATCATTGTATAAAATGTACTGAGTAAATCCATTTTCATCTATAAAAGCTCTCAGAATGATCTAGCTTTGGTGGATTTCACCTCCCAAATTCTTTGTAGACTCATTGACCCCACAACTCTTTTGTTTTTTTTTATTTTTATTTTTGCACTTACTAGTATTTTATTTTTTCCAAATGCATGTAAAGATAGTCTTCAACATTCATTTCTGTCAGATTTTGAGTTCCAAATTTTTCTCCTTCCCTCCCCTCCCCATTCCCTTTCCCTCTCCCCAAGACAGCAAGTGATCCGATATAGTGCATACATGTACGATCATATTCAATATATTTCCACATTAGTTGTGTTATGAAAGAAGAATCAGAAGAAAAGGGAAAAATCATGAGAAAGAATAGCACAAAAAACAAAAAAAGTGAAAATAATATGCTTTGATCTGCATTCAGACTCCATATTTCTTTCTCTGGATGTGGATAGCCTTTTCCATTATGAGTCTTGTGAAATTGTCTTAAATCATTGCATTGCTCAGAAGAGCTAAGTCTAACAAAGTTGCTCATCACACAATGTTGCAGTTACTGTGTACAATGTTCTCCTGGTTCTGCTCACTTCATTCAGTATCAGTTCATGTAAGTTTTTCCAGATTTTTCTGAAATTAGCCTGCTCATAATTTCTTAGCACTATAGCATAATAGTATTCCATTACATTCATATACCATGACTTGTTCAGCCATTCCTCAGTTGATGGTCATTCACTAAATTTCCAATTCTTTACCACCACAAAAAGAGCTGCTCTAAATATTTTTGTACACGTGGGTCCTTTTCCCTTTTTTATGATCTCTTTGGGATACCGACCTCATAGTGATATTGCTGTATCAAAGGGTATGCACAGTTTTAATAGCCCTTTAGGCGTAGTTCCAAATTGCTCTCCAGAGTGGCTGGACCAGTTCACAACTCCACCAACAATGCATTACTGTCCCAATTTTCCTACATCTTCTCCAACATTTACCACTTTCCTTTTCTGTCATATTAGTCAATCTGATATGTGTGTAGTAGTACTTCAGAGTTGTTTTTCTCTAATCAATCAAGTTGCATTTCTCTAATCAATAGTGATTTAGAGCATTTTTTCCTATGGGTATAGATAGCTTTAATTTTTTTCATCTGAAAACTGTTTGTTCATATCCTTTGACCATTTATCAATTGGGTAATGATTTATATTCTTATAAATTTGACTCAGTTCTCTGTATATTTGAGAAATGAGGCCTTTATCAGAAACACTGGCTGAAAAAATTGTTTCCTAGCTTACTGCTTTCCTTCTAATCTTGATTGAATTGGTTTTGTTTGTGCAAAACCTTTTTAATTTAATGTAATCATAATTACCTATTTTGCATTTTATAATGTTCTATATCTCTTGTTTAGCCATAAATTCTTCCCTTCTCTGTGGATCTGACAGATAAACTATTCCTTGCTCTCCTAATTTGCTTGTGCTATCACCCTTTCTGTCTAAATCATGTACCCATTTTGGGTATAGGGTATGAGATGTTGGATAATACCTAGTTTCCACCATACTGCTTTCCAGTTTTCCCAAAAGTTTTTGTCAAACAGTGAGTTCTTATCCCAGAAGCTGGAGTGGTTTATCAAACAGTAGATTACTACTGTCATTTAGTACTGTGTCCTATGTACCTAACCTACTCCACTGGTCCACCACACTGCTTCTTAGCCAGTACCAAATAGTTTTGATAATTGCTACTTTATAAAATAGTTTTAGATCTAGTATGGTTAGACCAGCTTCCTTGGCATTTTTTTTTCATTAATTCCCTTGATATTCTCAACCTTATGTTCTTCCAGATTAATTTTGTTATTATTTTTCCTAGCTCTATAAAATAATTTTTGTTAGTTTGATTGGTATGGCACTGAATAAGTAAATTAACTTAGGTAGAATTATCATTTTGATTACATTAGCTCAGCCTATCCATGAGCAATTGATATTTTTCCAATTGTTTAGATCTGATTTTATTTGTGTGAAAAGTGTTTTGTAATTGTGTTCATATAATTCCTGGGTTTGTCTTGGCAGGTAGACTCCTAAATATTTTATTTTGTCTTACAATTATTTTAAATGGAATTTCTCTTTCTATCTCTTGCTGCTGGGCTTTGTTGGTAATATATAGAAATGCTGGTTATTTATGTGGGGTTATTTCATATCTTGCAACTTTGCTAACTTTGTTAATTGCTTCAAGTAGTTGTTTAGTTGATTCTCTATGATTCTCTAAATATGTCAAAATATCATCTGCAAAAAGTGATAGTTGTAGGGGCAGCTAGGTGGCACAGTGGATAGAGCACTGGCCCTGGATTCAGGAGGACCTGAGTTCAAATCCGACCTCAGACCCATAACACTTACTAGCTGTGTGACCCTGGGAAAGTCACTTAACCCCATTGCCTAGTCAAAAAACACCAAAAAAGTGATAATTGTGCCTCCTTATTGCCTACTCTAATTCCTTCAATTTCTTTTTCTTCTCATTGCTAAAGCTAATATTTCTAATATAATATTGAATAATAGTGGTGATAATGGGCATCTTTGTTTCACTATTGATCTTACTGGGAATGCTTCTAGCTTATCCCCATTACATATAATGCTTGCTGATGATTTTAGATAGATACTGCTTATCATTTTAAAGAAAATCCATTTATTCCTATGCTCTCTAGTCTTTTTAATAGGAATGGGTACTGTGTTTTGTCAAAAGTTTTTTCTGCATCTATTGAGATATCATATGATTTCTGTTAGTTTTGTTATAGATATGGTCAATTATGCTGATAATTTTCCTAATATTGAACCAGTCCTGTCTTCCTGATATAAATCCCAAATGGCGTAGTGTATTATTCTGGTGATAAATTGTTATAATCTCTTTGCTAATATTTTATTTAAAATTTTGCATCAATATTCATTAGGGAAATTGGTCTATCATTTTCTTTCTCTGCTTTCGTTCTTCCTGATTTAGGTATCAGCACTATATTTGTGTCATTGTTTTTTGTCTAGTTTTTTAAGTTGCATGTCCAATTGATTAATTTCCTCTTTCTCTATTTTACTCATGTAAACATTTAGAGATATGAAATTTCCCCTAAGAACTGTTTTGGCTGCATCCCACAAGTTTTGGTATGTTGTCTCATTATTGTCCTTCTCTTTGATGAAATTATTGATTGCTTCTATGATTTGTCATTTGACCCACTCATTCTTTAGGATTAGATTATTTAGTTTCCAATTAATTTTTAATCTATTTTTCCATGGCCCTTTATTACATGTAATTTTATTGTATCATGATCTGAAAAGGATGTGTTTAATATTTTTGCCTTTCTACATTTGATTTTGAGGTTTTATGCCCTAATACATGGTCAATTTTTGGGTAGGTACCATAAGAAAAAGGCATATTACTTCCTATCATCATTCAATTTTCTCCAGAATTCTACCATATCTAACTTTTCTAAAATTATATTCACCTCCTTAACTTCTTTCTTGTTTATTTTGCAGTTAGACATATCTAGGTCTGAGAGGAGATGGTCAAGGTCCCCGAGTATAGTTTTGCTGTCTATTTTTTCCTGTAACTCACTTAACTTCTCCTTTAAGAATTTGGATGCTATACCACTTGGCACGTGTATGTTTATTATTGATATTATTTCATTGTCTATGGTACCTTTTAGCAAGATGTAGTTTTCTTTTTTATCTCTTTTCATTAGATTTTTTTTTTTGCTTTGTCTGAGATCAGGATTGCTACCCCTCTTTTTTTCACTTCAGCTGAAGCATAATATATTCTGTTCCAGCCTTTTACCTTTACTTTAGGTGTATCTCTCTTCTTCAAATGTGTTTCTTGTAAACAACATATTGTAGGATTATGGTTTTTAATCTGCTCTATCTGCTTCTGTTTTATGGGAGAGTTCATCCTATTCACATTCACAGATATGATTACCAACTGTCTATTTCCCTCCATCCTTTTTCCCCTGTTTATACTTTTCTTTCTCCTTTCACCCTGTTCCTCTTCACCAGTGTTTTGGTTCTGACCATCATCTCCCTCAATCTGCCATCTCTTCAATCAGCCCTGCCCCCTGTTTTTCTTTCCCTTTTCCCTCTTACTTCTGCTCACCTTTTGCCCTCCCTTCTATCAGTCCCCACTTCCCTTTTCTTTCCCCTTTCCCCTCCTACTTCCCTTCTATACCCAACTGAGTACATATGTTATTCCCTCTTTGAGTCAAATCCAATGAGAGTAAGGTTCAAACAATGCTCACTCCTTCCCTTCTTTCCCTGTACTGTAGTAGGTCTCTTGTGCCTCTTCATGTGATATAATAGATACTATTCTTCCTCCTTCTTTCCTCTTCTCCCAAGACCATCCTTTCATCACACTTTAATTTTTTTGTATCATCACATTAAAGTCAATTTATACCCACACCCTCTGTCTATGTTCACTCCTTCTAACTGTGCTAATAGAGATATAGTTCTCAATAGTTACAAGTATTGTCTTCCCATCTAGGGCTGTGAACAGTTTAATCTTATTGAATAACATGATTTTTTTTCTTTACTGTTTAACTTTTTATGCTTCTTTTGAGTCTTGTATTTGAAGATCAAATTTTCCATTTAGCTCTGATCTTTTCATCAGGAAAGTTTGAAAGTACCCTAATTCATTGAATGTCCATCATTTCCTCTGAAAGATTGTGCTTAATTTTGCTGGGTAGTTGATTCTTAGTTGTAATCCAAGCTCTTTTGCCTTCCTGAATATAATATTCCAAGCCTTCCAATCTTTTAATGTAAAAGCTGCTAAGTCCTATGTAATCCTGACTGTGGCTCCTTGATATTTGAATTGTTTCTTTCTGGATGCTTGCAATATTTTCTCCTTGACCTGATGATTCTGAAATTTGGCTACAATGTTGCTTAGAGTTTTCATTTTGGGATCAATTTGAGGAAGCAATTGGTGAATTCTTTCAATGACTTATTTTACCCTCTGGTTCTAGAATATCAAGGCAGTTTTCCTCAGTAATTCCTTGAAAGATGCTGACCAGGCTCTTTTTTTTTTTTTTTGATCATGACCTTCAAGTAGTTTAATAATTCTTAAATAATCTCTTCTGGATCTATTTTCCAGGTTAGTTATTTTTCCAATGATTTATTTTACTTTTTCTTCTATTTTTTCATCCTTTTGATTTTGTCTCAAAGAATCATTAGCTTCTGCTTGCCCAATTCTAATTTTTAAGGAATTATTTTCTTCAGTTACCTTTTGTATCTCCTTTTCCATTTGGCTAATTCTACATTTAAAGGAGTTGTTTTCTTCAGTAGATTTTTTTTTCCATTTGAACAATTATATATTTTAAGGAGTTGTTTTCTCCAGTCAATTTTTGGTCTTCCTTTCTCAAACTGTTGACTTTTTTCATAATTCTACTGTATAACACTCTTCTCTTTTCACGATTTCTCTTCTACTTCTCTTACTTCATTTTTTGAACTCTTCTAAGAGAACTTTTTGAACTTGAGGCCAATTCATATTCCTCTTTGAGGCTTCACATGTATGCATTTTGACCTTGTTGTCCTCTTCTGAGTTTTATTTTGATGTCCCTGTTGCCATAGTAGTTTCTTTGGTCGGGGCTCTTTTTATTTTTTTTTTGCTCATTTTTTTTTTTAAGTTGAGCTCTGCTTCTGGGGCACATGGGGCATCACCTCAAGCTTCTTATGCTGGGGGCAAGGGACCTGGTCACTGACTTTCTGCTCTGGGGCCTCACATTCTTGTGGCTTTGCCCACTACACTGGGGGGTTCCAGTCTAGTCATGCCTGTTGTGCTGGTGCTAAGTTACGAGAATATAAATTTAAAAATGGAAATAGTCCCTCCATCCATTCAATGAGATCTATAAACTCTTTCCAAACTCTTCCTTTATAGAGGGACTCAGAACTTTCTAGGCAACTCTTCATTTTCAACCAGAGGCTCTGCTTGGTTTTAAGTACACAAACATCATACCCCTGCTCTGGGTACCACCTGATGTGCCCCCACTTTTCAGCTTTCTTTTGTGTATTGTCTTTTCCCATTAGATTGCAGGTTCCTTGAGGGCAGGGACTACCTTTCTTTCTCTTATTTGCATCCCCTGTGCTTCCCACACAGTAGGTACTTAATAAATGTTTATTGACTAATTGACATTGAAATAGCTTATATTTTATCAGCATGACAGGAAATTATGATCAGAATATGAACAGAATAGTTGAGGGGAAGTAGTAAAGATGGCGGTACCCAGAGCAGGGATATGATGTTATATTCCCATAACTTAGAATGGAGTGGGAACTTATAAATACTTACTGATTAATTAATTTTCCATAGTATTTTGTATATATACTTGTATTAAATGAGCCAATGTTGCTCTTAGCTAATATGTCTCTTCACTGTGTAAGGAGACCAAATTGGTTACTTGACTTTTGGGGTCTCTTCATTTTGACTATTTGCATTAGTTCTACTTCATATGTCCATTCCCCATGTGCCAGAGTCAAGAGTGGGTTTAAGCTGGTTTTATTATAACTGTTATAATCACACACAGTGTCTCTTTTTCATCTTTATCCTTGTAATTTAGAATTGATTTTGACCTTTTCTCTAACCAATTGCTGAGTTGACTGTACACAGACAGAAGATTGTGAAATAATTCCTGCATCAGCAACCAGGTGTTTCCTGGCTGTTAAGATAGACTCAATTTCATTTTTTGTTCAGTTGTTTGATCAGCCTCTTACATCCGGTGCCTTCTAGGCTCTTTTTGAAGAAAATGTTTATGATGTACAATTGTGTAGTTTCTGAATAGCTTACAAGTTTTAAACTCTCATTTTTTATCTTAAACCATGTTTTCCAGCATAGTTTTCATCATCTTTCATAGTGCCCTTAGTGTCCAAGTGTTATAGAATACATTGCCTTAGTTGGGAATTTGTTATGTTATTCATAGTATTTGTGCTTTTTTTCATCTTTGGTAACTGAGATTGGCACAGAAGCCACAATTTTCTCCATGTTGATCTGCTGACACACTCTTCCTGAATGCCACAAGGTGAGATTGACCAAGTACACCAGGAAATGATACTGCATGACAATGAAGCCATGGTCTGCAAGTCCTTTATTCACTTCTCCAAGGCCAGTCTGTGAGCTATTCTTGGGGCCTGAGTGCTTCTAATGAATAATTTAGAGTGAGGACTATCTAAGCAAGGCACAGGAAACTAGGTGGCATAATGGATAGAGGACTAGGCTTGGAGTTAGGAATACCTAAGCTCAAATATTTGATTCATACACTAGTTATGTTACCTTCTTTCAGCCTCAGTTTCCTCCTAAATCAAATGAAGAATAATAATACCTCCTACCTCTCTGGGTTGTTGTGAAGATCAAATAAGATAGCATATGTAAAGCATCCTACAAACCTTAAAGTGGCATATAAATGCTATTATCGATAGCTCTTATTGCTTTTGTCATTATCTTGCTTCAAACACTATCTGTATGGCCCTGGAAAATCATTTAAAGTGTTTCTGTGCCTCAATTTCCTTATCTGTAAAATTACATGGTTGGACATAATGAACTCTAAGATCTTTCTTATCTTTAAATCTAAGATCCCACTATTTGCTATTTTTTTCTCTGCTGTGTTTTGTTTCCTCTTTCTGGTGGTTCCTCCTATTCATTCTTATTCTTACTTACAGCATCACTAATGTGAAAATATGTATAATAGCAATATATATGTATAGCCTATATTAGATTGTACATTGCCTTGAGGAAGAGGGTGGGAAGGGAGGGGGAGAAAAATTTTAAACTCAAAAGCATATGGAAGTGATTGTTGATAAATCAAAATAAATTAATTAAAATAAATAAATAAATCTATGATCCCATATTCACTTGTTTAGTAGAAGGTTAATTATGTCTTCTGGTCTCATTTATAGTGATAAAATCAATATGAGTACAGTTCAAATACTTCAATAGCTTACCAGCTTATTGATTATAGATACCATATTTAGAGAGCCAATAGTTAAATGTGCCTGGCACATAGGAGGTGAATAATAAATGCTTGTTCCCTCTCTCCTTCCTTTCCCCCATCATGGCAGTTGATCAGGCTAATAATAATATTATAATAATAATAAATAGCCAACATTTATATAGCATCTACTGTGTGCTAGGCATTGTGCTAAGTGCTTTACAAATATGTCATTTGATCCCCACAACAGCCCTGTGATGTAGATATTATTATCCCAATTTTACAGTTGAGGAAACTGAGGCAGACTGAGGTGAAGTGACTTACCAAGGATAGCACAGCTAACAAGTGTGTGAGGCTGGATTTGAACTTATGTTTTCCTGACTCCAGGCCTAGTGCTCTATTCTTTTAAAGGCACCAAAGTGAGTTTGCAAGCCAGGGATGGTCCAGAAAAGACTACAATGGAAACTAGGGAAAAGAAGTAATGGGATGTCAAGAGAATAGCAAAAAGAGGGGTTTTGTTTGCTTATTTTAACCACTTTGGAGAAAACAGGACATTCAAATAAGTGATGGGATCACTGCTCAAGGCAGGTAAAATGATGTCAACTGATGACAGAAGGAAGCAGAGTTCTCTACTCTAGTCTGCTTGCTTTGCAAATAAGAAAGACCACTGGGCTAAAAAATATGGAACAAAAGTGGCAAATAAAAAGTGAGAATAGTCTAAGGAAAGAGATAGGAAGAGACAACCTAACTGTCCTTGATAGGGTCAAGCCTCCAGAGCCTGATAAACTACATCCTTGTTCTGGAAAGGATGGGCAACTGTTCCTGTTGAGTCACCATCGAAGATATTTGAAAGAACTTTGGGAATGAGAGAGGTATTCCAAGATTAGAGAATGGCAAATGTCCCAAATTTCAAAAAA
Source organism: Vombatus ursinus (assembly GCF_900497805.2). Taxonomy (NCBI): domain Eukaryota; kingdom Metazoa; phylum Chordata; class Mammalia; order Diprotodontia; family Vombatidae; genus Vombatus; species Vombatus ursinus. Next base: position 5,641,161 of record NW_020954713.1, on the reverse strand, counting down.
GAGAAGAGAGCCAGAAAACTATAGGCCAATAAACTTGACTTTGAATTTTGAGAAAAAAAAAGTATGTTATTATAAATTAGCTGATTAGTAAAATTCTAGAAAAGGAAAAAGTAATCACAAAGATTGAGTGTGACTTCACCAAGAACATATCAGACTAGACTAACCTCATTTTTTAATGAATGCTAAACTGGTAAATCAAAAGCACATTATAAACATAATCTATCTAGATTTTAGCAAAGCATTTGATAAAGTTTCTCATGATCTTTTTATAGAAAAAAAATAGTTATAGGCTTATGTAATAGTGTGTTAGACTGGCCAAAAAGAGCCCAGTCCTTAGTAGAATGTACATTGTGTTCTGCCCTATGCCATCGCCCAAATGCATCTTTAGTGAATCTGCTTCTGAATTTGCATGATAGAAGACCCTTCCTCCACTTCAGAGCATAGGTACATATTATCTGACTGTTTTCTATCTGCTTACTGTGTGGTAAAGAGTGGCTTTTTTGGTTGATTAGTAAGCTTGAACTGAGTGTTCATATAAAAGACTTCCATGGTGCCAATTCAACTTCTATGTCTCCCTGAAGCTGAGTGAGAAGGATGAACTGCTATAGGCCCCTACATGGGGGAGGCGCCTTGGACCCTCTCTCCTCTGGAACCACCGTGAAACCAGTAAGAACATGATTTCTTATGCCATCCTCTGTCTAGGATGGGATTGCCTCCTATTTGTGTTTATTCCTTGTTTCAGGGCCTTAAAAGATTTCAAAAGGTTGGAGGAGCAGAGGTCCGGTGATGAGAATTCATAGTGGAGTTTTCCAGCAGCCAATCCTAGTATACCAGTGCAGCCCCCAAGGAGTGACCTGTGGGAGCCAGCACTGAGGCATCACATCCTGCAGCAAAGGAGAGACTTATCCAACAGCTATGTCAAATTCAGAAGTAAACATATTGGGTTAATGTTTGTATAGCAACTGCTTTACATTTGATTCCACTTCACCACTATCCACCAGGACCTAAATGGTATAAAGGAGATCAACTCTTTTAGTTTGAGGGGATATTTTTGCATGTTTCTTCTTGTTAAATCTTCTCATTAAATATTTCTTTGTAAAAGCCGATTGATTAAAAAAAAGCCAATTGACGCTGATTGATATTGATGTCAAATTGACATTAAATTGATATTGCGGTACTAATCACTGTGTCAATCAACAATATAGGAAATAATAGCTAACTGAAGATTGATATTGAGAGAAACACACTGGAATCAGAACTAAAGCTAATGGCTTTAGAAATACACATCTGGGGGAAGCTAGGTGGAGCAGTGGATAGAGCACCAGCCCTGGAGTCACAAGGATCTGAATTCAATTCCAATCTCAGAGCAGACATTTGACACTTATTAGCTGTGTGACCCTGGGCAAGTCACTTAACCCCAATTGCCTTGCCAAAAAAAAAAGAAAAAAAAAAAGAAATACACATCTGAATTCCCAGGACTACCCCTAGAACTCTGAGGGGGAGATGTAGCCAGCCATCTGTGGTCATCTAGCTTTCCAGTTGGAGTGGGAATTAGAAAAAGAACTCTAGAGTCTTTCTCTCCAAACCATAACAGTATAATTGCTTGGAGTTAAAAATCAGTTGACTGCCTGATCCCAAAAGGTAATCTTAATGGTTCAATGTCAATTTAAAATGAAGTCTCTAGTGGAATGTCCCAGGGTTCAGCATTTTGCCTTGCACTGTTTAACTTTATTATTGGTAATATAGAAGAAGTCATAGCTGAATGCTCAACAGATTTGCAGATGTTACAAAGTTGGGAGGGCTAGCTAACACATTCAATGATACGGTCAGAGTCCAAAAAGATCTTGATAGGCTAAAATATTAATACAGTTCTAGTAACATGAAATTTCATATGACTAAATATAAAATTTTACACTTGGGTTCAAAATATTGACATTACAAATACAGGTTAGGGAGATATTGTCAGCAGTTTTCCTAAACAAGAACTACTACTACTACTACTATTACTATCATTATTATTATTATTACTACTTCTAAGCTCTCAGTGCCTCCCTCTGTTTTTAAGAGCAGGTTGTTGAAACATCCCTTGTGTCTACCCCTTTTGAAATGTTATTAATGGTTTTGTCTAATTAGAATGTGGTTTAGTGTTTTCACTAATCAGATTAAGGGCTCAGACCCCAACACACTAGCTCCTCCTTTCCTATCTTTACCTTGCTATATGAAGCATCAGGAAGTTACAAAAGGGTTATTAACCTGAGGTCCATAATTTTTTAAAAAATATTTGATAACTATTTCATGACAATTAGTTTCCTTCATAATCTTTTTTTATCCATTTAAAAACATTATCTGGAAATAGAGATCTGAAGGCTTTGCCAGATTTCCAAAGATGTCCTTGATACATAAAAGGTTAAGAATCCCTGATGATGACCTAGAAAAAAAGGCTTGACTTGTATTCTGATAGGCCAGAGCTCAATTTCTACTACAGACACCTAGTAGCTAAATAAACCCTCAGCAAATCATTTACATTCTCTCACTTCTCTATTCTGTAACAATTGGTACAATAATATCACTATCTTCAAAAGACTATTATCAGGAACAAATGAGAATAAATTATATTATACTATATTATATCATATTGTGTCATGTTGTATGTCGTGTTGTGATATGATATTATGTCATATTAGATCATATTGCATTATATATCATATCATATTAAATGCAAATATTAAAGCACTTATAGATTCTAGCAAGTATTATTATCATTGTAGCTACTGAAGAAGACATGCTTTTCTATGGGATTTAATCAGAATAGTATTGATGAGTCAAAGGGAGCTGATGTCAAGGTACCCAGTACATGCATTCTCCAGATCACATTAACTTCCCATGGACAGGTAAACAAGAAAAACACAACTACATTTCCTCCTCCCCCCTCCCTCCCAGGACATAATGGAAGATGGCATTTGCCCAGAGCTTTTCATTCGTGAGAAAACTTTCACAGTAGAAAGGCATCTATTGGTACATTACAGGTACTGGAAGCACCAGACTGATCGATCCCAAACACAGCATGAGGCAGCCATGCCTAAACTTGCCAATACATAGAATTATTAAATTCTTCTATTTAAATTGTGTCTCTGTTACTCTAGGAGTGATTATCTTCCCCCTACCCCGCCATAGTATGCAAATTGTTTCCCTAACTCAGCTCACCAAGACAAATGGAGAGAGGAAAGGCACTGGCTCCCCCAGGCACGTTGCCATTTTCCTACTTTGAACTTTCTCCAGTTCAAACTCAAGTCTTCTGTTTTAGCATCCCCCCACCATCAGCTTTCCCTGTTGTGTGGATGATGAAGATGAGTGTGCTGCCAGGGAGGTGCTCATGGTCTTAGGAGAGCTACATAGGAGCTATGCAGGCACTACAGCCCAAAACGTTTCCTAATATATACTTGTTGATTCCCCAAATAAAGTGTCAACTCCTTGAGGATAAGGACTATTTTTGCTTTTTCATAGTATCTCTAGGAAATAGCACAGAACCTGGAGCATTATAAACCTTAATAAATTCTCCTTGATTAATTAATTGGTCAGCAATAATTAGCTCTAGCCAGAAGTAGAATGGACTCCCTCAAAGGATTCCTCCTCTCTAGAGATCTTTATACAAAGATTGGATGACCAGTGGTCAAATATGTTGCAGGATAAGTTGGTAATCTTCAGATCTGGGTTGAACTAGGTGGCTGCTGATACACTTTCAACTCTGAAATTCTGTGAGTCTGTGAATAACTCCTCAGGGGCTTCTTGGGCCAGGGAGAGGAGAAGGCTACATTCAGTTCCTCAGGTGTTTATAGAGAATATGATCTGCCCATCTCTATGCTTAGAGCTGTGCTCATACAGAGGAGACTCACCCCTGCCTTCAAGGAATTCATGATCAAGATGCATGCTTGAAAGAAAAAGACAGAATATTATGCATGGTACTGAAGAGATTTACCTTTGCTAAAGGGGCAAAAGGGATTTGGCTCCTTGTTTACAGTTCCCAGAAAAACCTTAAAACTTTTAGATTCCTTGTAGACTCACTTTATCTCTCTCAATTGAAAGCTTATTCAAATGCATCTTTCTTCCCTAGCTCCAAAAAGAACCTGGCTTCAGTTGTCTACTGGTCCCAGGAAAACCTTAAAGTTTTGGAAGCTGCCTTATTTCCCTTTGAAAGCAAACTTCCCCCCCCCCCTTCAGCTCCCTTCATTATCTATTCTCATTGTCTGTTCAAATCCCTCAGACATTCCAAACGAAATTCTCACCTGGACCCTTCAACTGACCTCTCCTTCCATTGTTTTGCCTTCCTGGCCATTCTCACCCTTAATCCTAGCTAGGCCCACAAGGTCCAGGACCCAGGCATTCCCCATTCGCCCCAGTTTGCTGGCCACCCCCATCTAGATCTCTCTAGGCCCTGCCTCCCCTCACCCCAAACTGCTTGGCCACTCCTTAGATTCCTCCTCCCATCACTCCAAACTGCTTGGCCACTCCTAGACCCCTCTTCCAGTCTTTCTGTACTTAAGACTCACCTTTCCCCCATTCTGATGCTGAGCTGTCCTCAAGCCTAGAGGCTTAGGCTCTCCCCCGCTAGTCCTCATGGGTGTCATGTGGCCTATCCACCCCAGCCCCGACTCAGACGCTGAGCTTTCCTCATGCCCAAGAGGTTGAGACTGCCTCACACCACACCTGACCACCTTAACCCCCATTTAGATCACTGATATTTGGGTTCCTTTGGAGTCTGGCCTATATGCTTATCTTTAATAAACTTTTTCTCCGGCTGAAAGAAGATCTGAGTTGAATTCATTCAGGCAGATCCGTACCGTGATTTGCGCTTTTCCCCACCATCTTGGGGTGCCTCTGTGCATCTAAGAGCACCCTAAAAAACCCCACCCTCTTCAGCACAGAGTATAAATTCAGTTCAATCCAATAAGTCTTTCAGCTTTGCTCAGAATCAGTAAGACCTGGGTTCCAGTCACTCATTCATTTCTCTCCTGGCTCTGTTCATGGCTTTGTAAACTTTAAAACCATGCCTTTACTTCTGCCTCATCTGACAGTTTCCCTCAGAGCCTGGGGCCTCCTCACCCTGGAGCATTTTACTTTTTGTGGCCTTCTCATCATGAAATATCCCTCCAAAAGGCCTGCCTGCCTTCTGCCATTGGTGAGTTTCCTCTGGCACTTCCATTTTAAGAAGCATCACAGACTGGCCTACTTTCATTCCACTCCTAGCCCTTTTCTTCATTTTCTGGACTTTAATATCATGCCCCACATTGAGTACCTTTATCCCTACCCTCACCCCAACCCCCTTTTAGCTCCTTTTTGGATGCTGTCTTTCCCCAATAAAATATAAACCTCTTGAGGGTGGGGATTGTCTTCCTTTTTCCTTGTATATGTACCTGTAATGTTTATCACAATGCCTAGCACACAGTAAATGCATTCAATAAATGCTGGTTCCCTTTTGTCCTTCTTTGCTTTATTTGAAACATATTGGCTGTTGACCCATTGGCAAAATGTTTAATTGCCTTTGGGCAATTCTCTGAGACTATCTGTTTCAAAGAAGTGACTGACTTGTATTGGTAGAGGGCATTTCCTCATGCGGGAATCCTGTGTACCAATGAAACACAAGTCCCCTCCTTTTCCCTGTGAGTAACACAGAAATAAGTGAAATAATACACACAGTGTGCATACTCCTAGGAGCTGTTGATAAAGTCTCTGGGGAATCAGTGTGAGTTGGTATGATCATAGGTTCATAAATCTAGATCTAGAAGGATCCTCAAAGGCTATTTGGTCCAAGTCCCTCCCTTAACATATAAGGAAATTGAGGCCCAGAGTTCAAGTGACTTACTCCAGGCCACCAGGTAATGTCTGAGGTGAGGCTTGAACATGCTCCTTCTGACTTCAGAGCCATGGTCCTTTGCATCATCCCACACTGAGCAAGAGAAGTTTTACAGAAGAGCCCAGAGGGTCTCCAGCTGGGCTTAAAGGGTAGGTAAGATTCCAGGTGGTGATGGAGAAAGAATTCCTAGTCAAAGGACTAGCAGGAACATGGGGGTAGGGGGGAGAGGGATGTGGGCTGAGAAACAGAAAGGATCATGGCATCACTTCTGATTAAGGAAGAGAAGGTTTGGGGGTGATACTCCCATCTCTACGAGGCCATGAACATGCACAGTGGGGATACTGAAGAGAATCACACAACTAAAATTTAGGAAGTAAGTGAACTGTTAGCTGTCTCCTCTTTATTAAATGAGGTACCAGGTACCTAAAATTCTTTTATTTTGAGCTATGCCATACAATTAACTAAATTGCTTAACCACAGGTTCAGTTCACAATAAGTTCAGCTTATTATGACTTTTATCTAACATAACACAGTAATTGTGGAGGAGGGATTATTAATAGAGAGTAGGAATGAAGGGAAATTGCAGGAATGAAAAGTTTTCTGCAGAATAATTTGGAAATTTGGAATATATGCCACATAATGAATTTAAAATGGAACCTGAAATGGAAACCATGCAAAATATCATGTGTTGGGATTAAGGCAAACATGGACAGTGGTCTGTTTCTCCATGAAGCATCCAGTGAACACCTAGGAGTATTAGGAGAAAGAGCCCTGAATTTGAGTTACAACTGTAATGCAGGTTAAGAAATCTTGATTGGAAAGGGAAACTGTCTGGTCATGTAGTGAAAGTGAGGAATCACAGATGGACCTCTTGAGTGCTTTACTGGGACCCAAAAGATGCTGAAAAACCTAGAGGCACTTACTAGTTGTGTGATCCTTGGCAATTCACTGAACTCTATTTGCCTCAGTTTCCTCTAGAAGGAAATGGCAAACCACTCCAGTCTTTGCCAAGAAACCCCCAAATGGGGCCATGAAGGGTCAGATGACTGAACAACAAAGTTAAGCAAATATGGATGAATTATGATCTGTTTGAGATAATGAATATCTATAGCACATAAAAAACAAAATTTGAGAGTTGGAAGGGATCTCAGTGGCTATCCAGTCCAACTTATACTGAGATCAATAATAATGATGATGATGATGATGATGATAATAATAATAATAATAACTACCATTAATATAGCACTTTAAGATTTGAAAAGTGTTTTACAAATATCTTAGCCTCAACAATCCTGGGAGGTAGGTGCTATTATTATCCCCATTTTACAATTAGAGAAACTGAGACAGCAGAGGTCAAATGATTTACCCAGGGTCACACAGCTAGTGAGTATCTGAGCACACATTTGATCTTGTCTTCCTGACTCCAGGTCCAGTGCCTAGTTACCTCTTGATCCATTGAAATTATATTTACATATTACTATAATATTGTAATATAGTTATTCACAATATTATGCTAACATTGTCATATAATTGTAATATTGCATATTATAATTCTGCACAGATCCATTGAAATGACATTCATAACATTACTAGCTATCCCCCATAAGGAAATCTTCTTCCTCCTTACCTCTGCCTTTTGGAATCCCAGTTTTCCTTCCAATCTCAGCTCCAATATGACTGCCTTCTTCATGAAGCCTTTCCTGTTCCCCTCTCTAGCTAGTAATGTCTCCCCAACCCCAATACATTGCACTTACTTTGAACACCCTTTCTATAATTACTATGTGTATATGTCTCTCCCCTTTCCTCCCTTTAGAATGTAAGCTCCCTGTGGTCAGAGCCTATTTCATTTTGTCTTTGTATCCCCAGGACCTGGCATATATATTAAGCCCTTAATAGGTGATTTTTCATTGATTGATTATTGACTTTTGTCACATGATGTTGATTTCTCCTTATGATCATCTCTTAAACTGAAGGGAATTTCTGTTTGCATTAGGACTCTAGTGTCTATTAGGAATTAGGATTTAGCCTATTAGGAATAGGTTAATTATGTACAAAATGCAGATGGGCAAAGAAATAAATGAACTAAAAAGCATTTATTAAATCCTTATCATGGGCAAAGAACTGCTAAGCCTAGAGATAAAAATAGAAAAGCAAGATGGTCCCTGTTCTCAAACGACTCCTGTTCTCACAAGCAAGACAACAGACACTGGGAGTTTATGTAGAAGTCAGGTGGAAAGGCCCACTGGCCTTAGTGCTCCAGGGGTGGCCAGACAAATGCTAATGCATCTTCTTTAATGTTATTTCCACTGGTAAAGTTGTATCCATTTTTTATGTCAAATCATTTGACACAGACTTTCATGATAAGAATTGTCTTTGCCCAGTCTTTAGTACCTGTGGCTGCTGAGGATATAAGGGACTATAGGACCTATAGTCAGTCAGTTAGTCAGTCAATAAACATTCATTAAATGACTATAGCAATTCCCAGGTCGGTGACTTCTGGAGATGGACTGGAAGCAAGGTCAGTGGTCCGGGAGGGAGAGTGCTGCTATGCCTGGGGCTCTTGGGTTCAGGGTCCTGGGCTGTCTCCATCAAAACCTAAGGAAAGGTGGTGGTGGTACTGGGGGTTTGATCTGACTGGCACATGCTGCCTCCTCTCTCTCCCTCAGGGTGCCTTGCTCCTTCAGCTAGGCTGGCTTGCCAGCTTGATCAGTGACAGCTGATTGGCATTTTGTAGGGATGGCTAGATCCTTCTTCATAGTGGTTTCCCCAGCATGTTGATGGCAGAAGAAAGAATGAAAGGAGGAGGGATAGAGAGAAGGAAGGTAGGAAGGAAGGGAGGGAGGAAGGAGAAGAGAAGGGAGGAAAGAGGGAGGAAGGGAGGGAGGGAGAGAGAAGGGGAAGAAAGGAGGGAGGGAAGGAGGGAAGAAAGAAGGGAGACAGGAAAGTAAGCATTTATTAAGTGCCTTCTGTGTAGCAGGTACTGTAATAAGAGTTTTACAACTATTATTACATATGATCTTCAAAACAACCCTGGAAGGTAAATACTATAATTATTCCTAATTTACAGTAGAGGAAACTGAGGCAGGAAGAGGTTAAATGACTTGCTCAGGGTCACTTAACAGTTATCTCTTCCACATTTCAGGGTTTAGGAGCTCAGCACTCCCAGGATCTGGAAAATCTACATAAAATTTTTGGCCTTCTTACCGGAGAAGTCTGAATTTTTTTCTTTTTCTTTTATGGGGTATTTACAGTACTTTATTGTAAAACTTGGGTTAAATATTTGGTCATAGGCTCTGTGTCAACTGCTGGCCTTCTGATGTCATTGGCAGCTTCTGTAAAACTCCCAAAAAATTCCCATTTAATTTCTTGTGCCCAATGACATATCAGAACTATGATGGGGAAAGTTGTGATGTGGAAGGGATAAATGTAATAAGTGTTTGAGGCTGCCTACAGCATCCCAACTCTACTTTCTCAGCTGACCTTTGAAATGTTTGTCTTTTTGCTTTTTTTTCACACCTTCCAGACAGAAGGTAGCAATACAAAGAGGTATAGTGTCTCCTTGTCTTTTCTTTGGCAGAACTTCCTGGCTCAGGACCACGTTCTCTCAGTGAGAAATCTCACTCTAACTTACAGTGACTATCTAGCATAAGGGTGGGAAACCTGAGGCCTCGAGGCCACATGTGGCCCTTTAGGTCCTCAAGTAAGACTCTTTGACTGAATCCAAACTTCACAGAAATTGGATTGAGTCAAAGAGTCACACTTGAGAATCTAGGTTCCCCACCCCGATCCAGAACATTACCAAAATCTTTATCTCTGAAATCTATGGTCATTTGCCCAATAATCACAAAACAACTCTAGTCTTTAGGATTCTCCAGTTTTTCAAAGTCTTTTCTCCAGTTGGTCTTATGAAAATGAGCAGCTGGAAAGTAAATACTAAGGCACTCTATGCATGGGACAAATCCATTGTCTCTGCTACCTTCCTGGCTTTGCAAATCAGATATTCAAAGCCTCAGCCTGTGTCTATCATTGCCTGTTAGGTCCTACAAACTTGCCAGTCTGAAAGAGTCACCTTCCTCCCTCCATTCATCCATTCATCCATACATACATACAAACATACATATACCATAACTATAATACTCACACAATTTATTCACTTATGTGTATGGGTGAGTATATATGAAAATACAAAATCATAGGTGATGGAATCTTGCAAATCCAATCAAAATGACTTTAAATTGAAAGGTGGAAGGGACTGGTAGAGAAAGATATTTATATGTGTTTGTTAAGACAAATGCCACATAAAATAACAATCACAACATAGAATGAAGAAAATCAGTAGAGGAGCCACCATTACATAAGAAAAAAGATCTAAGAAGAGGATATGGATAGGAGTAGGGTTTGGGCCTGTGATTTCATTGTTAGAGTGAACACTCAGGGAAGGAAACTTCCACTGTAATATAGGTTGGCATCTTCCTTACAACTTATGGTCTTAGAATTGCCTAGGGTAGTACTTAGGGGTTAAGTGACTGACATTTCCAAGGTCACACAGCCAATTTACATAACAGGCAGGGCTTGAGCTCAAGGCTTACTCTAAGAATTCTCCTATAATTTATATGTTGCTGATCCCCATTAAAAACTTCTCCTTCTGGATATAGCAAAGTATTTTTTTTGTGTGATTTTCAGCTTTGGACAAGCCCCACAACCAAGGTTTTAAGAGATTCCAGGCTGTGACTCTGGGCAAGTCATTTAATCCTGATTGCCTGAGGAAAAAAACCCAGAGAGAGAGATTTGAGGAGTTTGGGCCCTCAATAGATTTTGGGATATCTCAAAATAAAATATAGAAGTTAGGGACCTCCTTCATATAACAAACTGTTTAACAAGGTATAATATGTGCTAAGTACTTTGGAAACTATCAGCTCCCTATCCCCTGTGCCATGGCTGCCTCTAAGAAGAAAAAAAATGGCAAAAAAACTTATGGCCTCAGGAGTCTATATACAAATGTATAAATTATGAATAATAAGCAAGGAGAACTAGAGTTATTAATGAAAGATGAATTCTGTCTCATAGGTCCCATTGAGGCTTGGTAAAATGAGAGGGCTTATCTTATTCCACACATCCTCCCTTCAGGATCTCATCTACTCCCATGGGTTCTATTATCACATCACTACAGATGATTTCCAAAACTACGTATCCAACCCCCAAATCCCAGTCCCACATTTCCAATTGCCATCTGTACATTTCCACTGGGATACCCCACCAATACCTCAAACTAAGCACATCTAAACATTTTCATTACTTAGAAGTCATTTTTGATAAAATAGTATGTCCTTTACTGAGCTAAGACTTTCCCTATAAACTCTATGCTGCTGTTCCCCATTGAAAACCTCTCCTTCTAGATATAACAGTACTTTTTGTTTGTTTGTTTGTTTTGTGGTCTTCAGCTTTGTACATGCCTTACAACCAAGGCTTTAAGAGATTCCTGGAGTTTGGGCCCTCAATAGATTTTGGGGTATCTCAAAATAAACAAAATATGGAAGTTAGGGATCTCCTTCATATAACAAACTATTTGAAAATGTATACAAAACATTTTGGAAACTATTAGGATCCATATAATAGTAATAACAATAACGGCTGACATTTGTATAGTGCTTTCAGATCACAATGCACTTTTCACACATTATCTCAGCTCTGTTATTAAAATAACACAAGGCAGAATATGATAAGTGTCACCTGAACAATATGCATAAGGACTCTAAGAGTTTAGAGGAAGAGATAGAATAAAAAGATTATGAAACATAAGAGGCAAGGGCAGCTAGATGACTCAGTGGATAGAGCGCTGGGCCTGGAGTCAAGCCCAGAGTTTCAATCTGGCCTCAGATACTCACTAGCTGTATGACCCTGAACAAGTCACATAATCCTGTTTGCCTCAATTTCTCCTCCATAAAATGAGAGGGAGAAGTAAATGGCAAACCACTCCAGTATCTTGACCAAGAAAACATCAAATAGAGAAACAAAGAATCAGAGGTAACTGAAATGACTGAACAAAAACAACAAAATGAAAGAGATCTTAGAAATCATCTAACTCAGCAATTTCCAAACATTTTTGGTCTCAGGAACCCTTTATACTCTTAAAAATTATCAAGGCTCCCCTCTCCAAGAGCTTTTGTTTATATGGGTTTATGTGGGTTTACCTGGGTTATACCTATCAATACTTAGCTGTGTTAGAACTTTAAAAAGTATTATTGAGAAAGTAGTTTTGAACTTATGGGCTCTCTCTAAGGGTCTCACAGATCCCAAGGGATCTCTGAACCACATTTTGAGAACCACTGGGCTGACACAACTCTCTCCTTTTACAGATGGGAAAATAATTCTAGAGAAAAGATAGGACTTGTCCAGAACCATAATACCAAGACCCTTGACACCCAGACCAGTGTGCTTTCAATACTATCTCCCTCCCTCTCTAATGATAGAATTTCAGACATAGTAACTGATGGTTCAGGAGGTATTTGGGTATAATTGGCCTCATTAGCCCCTGCTTACAAGGCCAGCTCAACCAGTCCAGAGGAACAAGAAAACTCTTGGCATTTTTTATTCTTTTCTCAACAACTAATAAAAAAAAATACCCCATGCCTAGATGCCTAATGAAGATCTTGGCGTTGTAGATTTAGAATTGGAAGGGGTTTTTAGAGGTCATCTAGTCTAACCCTTTCCTTTTACAAATGAAGCAATTGAGGCAGTTCAATAGTTAAATGCCACCAAGTAAGAAAAAGCATTTGGGGAACTAGGAAGGTGGGGGGAGAGTATTTTCCAAGCTCTGGGAGAGCCCAGAACCATCTGCACATATTTGAACAGACGATTTGCTGACAAATGTGTGTGATGCATGAAGAGGAGAGTACATTCACAGGGAAGGAAGGATATGTGATGTGCTGAGTGTGTGGGTGTGAGTACCAGTAGGAAGGAGAAAGATGGGTTTCACTTCATAGGAGTCAGTTGAAAATTATAACCCCAGGAAATCTCTGATTGGCCATGAAAATTCAGTTCTTGATCAGCTCAGTATTTTCCTGTTACTAACAGGAATAATGGATTGACTGGCCTTTGTAGATTAATAATTATAAAAATGATGATGATAATTCACAATTTAGTTTACGAAGTACTTTCCTTGTGATGTAGGGTACAGAAGGCTCCTTTTGCAAAGCAGATTCTGCTTCAGCACGGGGAATTGTAGCATCCCGAGGTCTTCCTGTTGTGAGCAGGCCTGTCTTCGTGGGGACACCCCTGCGGCCAGCTTTATTGCCATTTCCCATTGGAAACCTTGTGGACCCAGATGTCAATGGCTTGGATTAACTCAGTGAAATGGGAGCAGACCTGGACCTGGAGGCAGAAGGCCAAGGTTTAAGTCCTACCTGTTGTGGTCTCTCTGGACCTCACTTTGCTCAACTGTAAAATGAGGGAGTTGAACAATCTGACCTCCAAGATCCCTTTTAATTTTAAATCAAAGATCCTTACTATCATTCCCCAACCCAGACCTGGTAAGTCTTAACTTCGATTCTGTTTCTCCCTTGATAACCTGGCTCTGACAGTTATGAACTATGTGACTTTAAGCAAGAGATTTTAATCTCTCTCAGCCTCACTTTTGCCTTCTGTGAAATGGGGACAATAATATTTGTGCTGCCTGTTACAGAGTTCATAGGATCATAAATCTAGAGATATGAGACCTTTGAGGACATTTAGTCCAACCTCTCCTCCCCTTATTTTATGGACAAAGAAAACAGGAGACAGATTGTATATCCACTTGAGACAAACCACGAAGGTCAATAGGATCTTAAATCTAGAAAATACTTCAGAGGTCACTAATCCATTTTATTATTGAGGAAACTGGGGGCCAGAAATATGAGGTTATTTGCCCAAGATCCCACAGCTGGTCAAAAGTGGAACTCAAACCCTGGTCCTCTAACCCAAGAATTAGGGCTCTTTCCATTGTACCATCATTGGACTGCCTTCCATTATACCTCTGAATTCAGCCCTACTCACTGTTGACCATGGGCAAATCCCCTCCTTCTGGTATGGACCGTTTCTTCATCTATAAAGTGATGAGACTGGAATAGAACTCTATAATCCTTTGTGAGATAGCTAGGTGGCACCATAGTGCACAGAGTATCAGGCCTGAAGCCTAAGAAGACTCATCTTCCTGAGTTCAAATCTGACCTTAGACATTTACTAGCTGTGTGGCCATCAGAAAGTCACCTGATACTCTTTGCTTCAGTTTCCTCATTTGGAAAATGAGCTGGAGAAGAAACTGGCAAATCACTCCAGTATCTTTGCCAAGAAAACTCCAAATGGGGTCACAAAGAGTCAGACAGGACTGAAACAAATAAATAACAATAACAAGTAATAATCCTTTGTTAACTCCAAATTCTGTGACTACATTCAAGCCCAGAACCCCAGGTCAAAGCTTGGTAGGTTCATTAAAAATCCCCCGCTTGGATGCAGACTTTGAAAACCTGCCTTCCCAGCTTCATCAAACATGATGGAGCACCATACAAAAAGACAATTAGGTACAGTGGGTAGAACTCTGGCATACAGAGCCAGAAGTATAGGGTTACTGACCAGAAGGGACCTTAGAGGTCAGAGATCCCAAAACTCTCATTTCTCAGGCAAAGAAACTGAAACCTAGAAAAGTTTGCCTAAGCAAGTAAGTGGTTTACCTAAGGTCACATAAAATCAGGATTTGAACTAAACCCTCTGGCTCCCAAACCTTAATGCTTATCACTCCATCCACCATACAGCCTCTCTATAGTAAGGCCTGGATCTGCCACATTCCTCCTGTGAGATTTGGAATAATCAGAATTCCCTTCTGTGACCCCACTTCCTTCTTTGTAGAATGAGGTTGATAATATGACCTGGCCTTGGAGTCAGGACCTTGGACAGGTCACAACTCTCTGATCCTGAGTTACCCTATCTGCAAAATGAAGGAGTTGTACTAAGAGAGAAAAAAGATTGCCTCCAACTTTTGTTCTCCAGTCACACTTTGTAGCCTAACCAAAGTGTTATGTGTGTGTGTGTGTGTGTGTGTGTGTGAGTGTGTGTGTGTATTTAATAAAAGCAGTCTTGCTGAAGTGCCAATAGATTTGGCTTCTCTCTCTTTCCCTTTCCTACCTTTCTTCAGGATCAGGTTGCAGGAGGAAGTCGTCATTTTTCAGTTCTATCTGACTCTTTGTGACATCATTTGGGAAGGAGTTTGCCATTTCTTTCTTCAGCTCATTTTACAGATGAAGAAACTAAGGCAAACAATGTTAAATGACTTGCCCAGGGTCACATAGCTAGTTAGTGCATTAGCTAGTGAGAGCCAGATGAGATAAGATATATAATGCACTTTGCAAACCTTAAAACATTATGCAAATGATAGTGATCATTATTATTAATTAAATTGAGTCATGTTTTGTCTAAATGCTTTTTCTTTTTCTTTTAATAGCTCTTTATTACATGGTGGGGAAGGTAAGAGAGCAGTCACTTATTAAATACCTTCTTTGTGCCCGGCAATGTCCTAAGCACATTACAAATATTATCTCACTTGATGCTCACAATGACCCAGGGAAGTAGACACTATTATCCCCACTTTATAGTTGGGAAAACTGAGACAGACGTTAAGTGACTAGCCCAGTATCATCCAGCTAGTGAATTCAGGTCTTCCTGATTCCACACATATTTAGCTACCTAGCTATAGTAAGGCCTGGATCTGCCACACACCATTTAGCTACCTAGCTGCCTAAAGGCATCAACCTGTCAAGATATGGATTAGTCAGAGGTTAGTCAGAAGGGAGGGATAAACTCAGAAAAGAATGTGGTATAAAAACCAAAGACGTCAATAAGGGGAAAAAATAAAGTCATAACCAAGACAGAGATACTGGGGCTTTGCTCAGGGCCATACAATTTATGTACATTCCTTCAGCACAGAAACAACTGAGTTTAGCACCTAGTTAGCAAGAATAATTAGTTGAATTGGGAAGCTGGTGCATTTCTTCCTCCATGGCCAAGCATCCCCAAATCTGTGCTTTCCAGACTTAGCCCCAACCTGCTTCTTCCCAGACCCTGGCAGGAAGCTTCCCCAGCAATAGCCCTGCAGTGTCCCAGGTATTCCTCCCCCAAGTAAATATGCATTTGTAAGTTCATTCTTTCATTCAACAAAAATTTATTAAGCTCCTAATAAGTGTGAAGTACCTTGCCAAGCACTGGGAATACCATGACAAAAATGCAACTGTCCCTGGCCTCAAGGTACTTGCATTGTATTGGAAACTAAGTTGACTTGAAGACCCATTTCCTGCTGCTACACATAAAGTACAAAAAAAAAATTAGTCATGTTGTATTATACTTTTTTGTTGTTGAGTCATTTCAGTCTGGAACACCCCAAAAGCGATGTTTTAGAACTGTGGAAACTCACCAAGTTTACCACTGAAAGGCAAACCCAACCTTTCGCCCAGCCCTACTTCATTTAAGCTCATAATTCACTGAGCAAGGCATTAGTAAGCAAAAGCAGTAATCTGCAAAGCAAAAGGCTAGATGATTTATTCCCAAAATAGCTTTGGCAATGAGTGTATGGCAGGCCTATTGGGTTGATTTAACAGTTAACGTCCATAAAGGCTTTCGAAGATGAAAATGGAAGGCCTTCAGTAAGTACCAAACATTACTGATGTATCATTTCCACATTAGGCCACAAAATATTGAAAGAATTAAGGAAAGCGTTTCTGTGTGTATGTGTGTGTGTTTAAACTATATATTGATTTTTATTTCTCCTCTTAGGTTCATGATGGTCCCTTTCATTACTGAAAATGAAAGACTTTCAAAAATTCCTTGAATCTAAATGGAATTCTTTTACCACCTACTCCATATCTTAGATACTACTAAAATGTTAACACTTGAAGAGACCATGAAAGCCATCAATTCTCCTCCTCCATTCAATATAGTTCATTCATTCATTCAAAAAGCATTTATCAAGCACTTACTGTATGGAGTAGGGCGTGGTGCCTAGCACTGGGAATACAGAATTCCATACAGCAACTAGAGGCAGAACAGGTCTGCATGTGAATTTCAATTATGCTATTCTCTAGTCCTGTGAAATTGAGTAGTTCACTTCCTTGCTTTTGGGCCTTAGTTTTCCCATCTGTAAAATGGGAGTGTTGGGCCACATGATCTCTATGGCTCTTTCCAGCTCATAATCCTCTAACAAACTAAGGCAGAGCCAGGATTGAGACTGCAGTCTGTCTCTCTCTCTCTCTCTGTCTCTCTCTCTCTCTGTCTCTCTCTCTCTCTCCCTTCCCCACCCCCCAAAGTAGTTAATGAATAACTGACCTATTAAATGGAAAAATACAAAGAATGAAACCATCCTTCCTCACAATGATCTCACATTTCAGTGAAAAAGATGGTGAAAATGATCGGCACTAATGACAGACCCCTAAAAGGAAAAGACCATGTCTTTTGGACCTGGACTCCAAAGCCCAAGAACCCAGATCTCTGGTATTCTCCTGAGGAAACTGGGCCATTCCAGTAAATAATCCTTTTACTACTCTTTCACTGGTGTTCTCTCAACACTTAATGCTTTCCCTTGTCTGTACCAGGCCCCACCCCAGGCTATTTGTCACTCCTTAATCCTCTCCAAATCTTCCCACAATCTTTTTCCCTATAAAAACATCAGCCTTGTCCTTATCAAATGCACAGACTCACTAGGAATCTTAATAGACTCACTACTTGGATTGAAAGGTTTGAGTCACTGAATTCTTTTAAGACAGACCCATGCCCTTTACTGTTGTGTTTTGGGGTTCCCAAGACCCCTAGACCACAACAAGATAAGTGCACATAAGAGATACAAAGAAATTTTGGTAAGTTTGAGAGGGAAAAAATTACTTATAGCTAAGAGAGAGTCAAGAAAGACTGCATGGAGGGCGACTAAGTGGCACAGTAGATAGAACTCTGGTCTTGGAGTCAGGAGGACCTGAGTTCAAATCTGGCCTCAGACACTTAACACTTACTAGATGTGTGACCCTGGACAAGTCACTTCACCCCATTGTCTCACCAAAAAGAAAAAAAAAGGAGAAGGTGGTCACAAAAGAGCTGCATCTTAAAGGAAAGAAAGACCTGTCAACAAAGATGAAGCCAACAAGCAAAATCAGAGAGATATGAGAATGTAAAACTAGAATGGGAGATGGAGAAGAGTTCAGTGTGGAAAGGATATAGAGTATAGAAGGAAGGGAAGTTATAGGAAATAAGGTCATAAAGGAAAACTGGAAGATGACTATGGAGAGCCATGAATTCCAGAGACAAGGGTTGATATGAGAGCTTTTCATTGACATGATTATTCATATGGATGAAGAATTTGAGAGAGGATAGGCTGAAGCAGGAAGAACATTTGTAAGATTATTATAGAAAAAAAAGAAGACTATTGTGGAGGCACAACCAAGATGGTAGGGAAAAGGTAGCCACTCAGCTGAGCTCTCTCCTAACTCCTCTGAACACCTTTAAATAATGCCATAAAACAATTCCTGGAGCAACAGAACTCACAAAAGGAGGGGGTGAAATAGTTTTCTAGCCAAAAACAACTTAGAAGGTCAGCAGGAAAGGTCTGTCATCCCTGGGTAAGAATGTAGAGCAGTCCAGAGCAGGCCACGCCAGCACAAACCCAGCCCTTGCAAACCAGGAACAGGCCTTAAGAGTAACTGAAACAATAGCAGCAGGAGCTGCTTCTGGGGCTGTCAGCCCACAGAGTGTAAGGGGATAAAACAACTGGTCAGAAAGAGATTACAAGGGTCTTTTTACTAACACTGAGGCAGGACTCTGTTGCTTTGCCCATAATTGGATCCGGGTCCTGGGTGGCAGTCCCAGGGTGAAGAGGAGCACTAGCAAACCAGAGCTTGCAGCCACAGTGGAGCAGGGAACCTTGTCACAGTTCCAGGGCAGAAAAGAGTGCTTGTGGTTTCTCACAGGCCAGAGCACAGGCCAAAAGAGTGGTAAAAACACCTCTCCTTAGATCATACTACCTTGGAAGAACTGAAAACTTACAGGTCCCTAGAAGTATCTATGAAAATAGTTGCACAAAACCATTGAAGCTTGGGACAGTGTGCCCTCCACCCTGTTACTTTAACAAAGAGTTAAAAGTCAAGAAATAGATTGGGAAATGAGCAAACAACAGAAAAAAAATTTCTGACCATAGAAAGTTGCTATGGTGACAAAGAAAATCAAAACACACACTCAGAAGAAGATAACAAAGTCAAAGCTCCTCCATCCAAAGCCTCCAAGAAAAATATGAATTGGTTTCAGGCCATGGAAGAAATGAAAAAGGGTTTTGAAAAGCAAGTAAGAGAGGTAGAGAAAAAATTGGGAAGAGAAATGAGAGTCATATAAGAAAATCATGAATAAAGAGCTTGGTAAAGGAGATACAAAAATATTGAAGAACATAACACCTTAAAAAACAGACTAGGCCAAATGGTTAAAAAAAAAAAGTACAAAAACCAATGAGAAGAATTCCTTAAAAAGTAGAATTGGCCAAGTGGAAAAAGAGGTACAAAAATTCATTGAAGAAAAACCTACTTAAAAAGTAGAATTGACCAAATGGAAAAGGAGATCCAAAAGTCCACTGAAGAAAATAATTCCTTAACAATTAGAATTGAGTATTTTGTAAAGTTCTATATCTCCTGTTTGATTATGAATTCTTCTGTTCTCCATAAATCTGACAGATAAACTATTCCTTGCTCTCCCAGTTTACTTTTAGTATTAGCCTTTATATCTAAATCATGAACCCATTTTGACTTTATTTTGGTATATGGTGAGAGATTTTGGTCTATGCCTAGTTTCTGCCATACTCTTTTCCAGTTTTTCCAGCAGGTTTTGTCAACTAGTGAGTTCTTATCACAGAAGCTGGAGTCTTTGGGTACATCAAATAGTAGATTGCTATAGTCATTGACTACTGCGTCTTACATACCTAACCTATTCTACTGATCCAGCTTATGGAAGTGATTGTTGATAAATAAAAATAAATTAATAAAAAATTTTTAAAAAACTATTAGAATTGAGTAAATGGAAGCTAATGACTTTATGAGAAATCAAGAAACAATAAAACAAAACCATAATAATGAAAAAATAGAAGACAATGTGAAATATCTTATTGGAAAAACAAATGACCTGGAAAAGAGTTCCAGGAGAAATAATTTTAAAACCTTCAGACTACCTGAAAGCCATGATCAAAAATAAAGCCTAGACATCATCTTTCAAGAAATTATCAAGGAAAATTACACTAATATTCTAAGACAAGAGAGTAAAGTAGAAACTGAAAGTCTCCACAGATCATCTCCCGAAACAGTTCCCAAATGAATACTACCAGGGATATTATAGCCAAATACTAGAGCTCCCAGGTGAAGAAGAAAATATTGCAAGCAGCCAGAAAGAAACAATTCAAATATCATGGAGCCACAGTCAGGATAACACAAGATTTAGCAGCTTCTACATTAAAGGATTGGAATATTATATTTTGAAGGGCAAAGGAGCTAGCATTAAAACCAAGAATCACCTACCCAGAAAAACTGAGTATAATCCTTCAAGGGCAAAATGAATATTCAATGAAATAGAGGACTTTCAAACATTCTTGATGAAAAGACCAGAGCTTAATAGAAAATTTGACTTTCAAATACAAGACTTAAGAGAAGTATACAAAGGTAAACAGGAAAGGGAAACCATAAGGGACTTAATAAGGTCAAACTGTTTACATTCCTACATGGGAAGATGATACTTGTAACTCATAAGAACTTTGTCATTTTTAGGTCAGTTAGAAGGAGTATACATAGACAAATGGCACAGGTATGAGTTGAGTATGAAGGAATGATATCTTTAAAAAATAAAATTAAGGGGTTAAAGAAGAATGTACTGGGAGAAAGAGAAAGGGAGTGGTGGAATGGGATGAATTATATCACATAAAAAAAATCAAGAAAAAGCTTTTACAATGGAGAGGAAGAGGGGTGAGGTGAAGCATGAACCTTACTCTCATCAGAATTGACTCAAAGAGGGAATAACATATAAACTCAATTGAGTATAGATATCTGTCTTACCCTACAGGGAAGTAGGAGGGGAAGGAGATAAGAGAAGGGGGAATGATACAAGGGAGGGCAGATTAGGGGAAAGGGAGTCAGAAGCAAAACACTTTTGAGGAGGGATAGGATAAAAGGAGAGAGAAAATAGAATAAACAGGGGGAAATAGGATGGGGAAATATAGTTAGCAATAACAACTGAAAAAGTTTTGAAACAAGTTTGTCTGACAAAAGCCTCATGTCTAAAGTATATAGAGGACTGAATCAAATTTATAAAAATAAGAGCCATTTCCCAGTTGACAAGTAATCAAAAGATATGAACAATTTTCAGATGAAGTAATCAAAACTATATATAGTCATATTAAAAAACTGTCCTAACTCACTATTGATTAGAGAAATTCAAATTAAAACAATTCTGAGGTACTACCACATAAGTATTAAATTGACTAATAGGACAGAAAAGGAAAATGACAAATGTTGGAGCAGATGTGGGGAAAATAAGACATTAATGCATTGTTGGTGGAGTTGTGAACTGATTCAGCCATTCTGTAGAGCAATTTGGAATTCCTCAAAGGGCTACAAAACCATGCATACCCTTTGACCTAGCAATACCACTACTAGGTCTGTATCCCAAAGGAGATAAAAAACAAAAAGGAAAAGGACCTATATGTACAAAAATATTTATAGTAGTTCTTTTCTGGTGGCAAAAAAATTGGTAATTGAGGGGATGTCCATCAATTAGGGAATGGCTGAACAAATTGTAGCATGGGATTATGATGGAATACTATTGCGCTATAAGAAATGGTGAGCAGCATGCTCTCAGAAAAAGCTGGAAAGACTTACATGAGCTGATGCAAAGTAAAATGTACTGTGTACAAAGTAACAGCAAGATTGTAAGATGATCAGCTGCCTGAGCTCCACGTGCAAGAACTTGTGCCCCCGTCCCCCAATCTTCTCTTTCTTCTACTCAATCCCCCAACATCCCAACTGGCTCCTCTCAGCCCACCCCGGATGGGCATTTCAACACCAAGAGTACAGCGAGCATCACTCCTTGGCTATAAAAAATGGTCAGATTGTTTTAAAAAGTTAATAAAATCAGTAATATAAAATGCTGACTTTGCAATTTATGATATTCAGTGTGCAAGATAGTTAATTATTTCCTTATGATAAAGAAGTCCCCAAGCATTTTTTCATGACTTGTACTTTTTGCTTCAATGTGTATATGCAGTGGCTTAGACTGAGGTTTGATTTTTGATTCACTAAATGTACACAAGCATTTATAATTGTTATGCTCTGAAATTAAAATTTTGTACTGAATTCACCATCAGAAAACTTAAAAAAAAAAGATTATAAGATGATCAGCTGTGAATGATAGCTATTCTCAGCAATACACTGATCCAAGACAATTCTGAAGAACTTCTGATGAAAAATGCTATCCATCCCCAGAGAAAGAACTGATGGTGTGTAAATAGAGTTTGAAGCATACTTTTTTACTTTCTTTATTTTTCTTGAAGTTTTTCTTTTTGGTCTATTTTTTTCCACAGTATGACTAATAATGAAAATGTTTTGCATGACTACTCATATATAACCTATATTGAATTTCTTGCCTTCTCAATGAGGGAGGGGGGAGGAAGGGAAATTGTTTTTACATGTAACTGGGGGAAAATAAAATACTAAATAAATTCAGAAAAATATCTTTAAAAATTGAGATAATCCAGGTACAAAGGAATGAGGGCCTGGAACTGAGAAAATGGAAGCCAGGGAAGAGAACACTCACAAAGGGAATTTGTAGCAGAGAGTTTCTAGTACTATACTCAGAAATAGAAAGATATAGCTAGATGAAAGATAGATAGATAGACAGATATAATGGACAGATAGTTGAATAAATGGATAGATAGATAGATAGATAGATAGATAGATAGATAGATAGATAGATAGACAGACAGACAGATAGATACATAATTTATTCAGCATTTACCACATGCCATGCTTGAGAAGTGCAGTCAAGAAAGACAGGTCCCGGCCTCAAGGTTACATTCTAATGGAGAAAGACAACAAATTGAAAACAAGTTAAAACTTGGGGGTGGGTTGGGAGCAGAGACAGAATGGCAGGGAAATGCCATGGAAATGTGGAGACCTAGATCCAGGTGAGGTAAATCCAAGCTTGTTAGAGTCCAAGGGTGGAGATTAGTTTCTGATGGGGAGGAGAAGGAAATGATGATCCAAGTGGAGACTCCATGGTGTTAGAACTTAGGCTTATATCTTAGCTCTGCCATTTACTTCTTGTGTCCTCAGACAAGTCATTTAATGACCATTTATGACCTTTAATCTATAAGGTCCCTTGCATCTCTAAATCTCAAACTATAGAAGTGCTACGAGTAGGCGTAAGTTCTGTTATGGAAAGAATATTGGTCTGAATGACAAAAGGGCTGAATTCCAGTCCCAAAGTTTACTCTAATTCTCTGCATCTATGGGAAAAACAGTCCACCTTTCTGGGGTTTATAGGCTCATAGAACTAGAGCTAGAAGTGACCACTAAGTCCATCTAATCTAATCCCCTCATTTTACAGATGAGGAAACTGAGGCCCAGAGAGATTAAATGACTTGTTCAATATCACATAGGTGGTAAGTGAACAGAGATAAGATTGGACCTCAGGCCCCTTGACTCCAAAACCAATGGTCTTTCCACTAGATCACATTGAATCTCAGACTCTATTTCCTTCCCTATAAATGAGGAGTCTGGACTAGGAGATTTCTAAGGTCCTTGCCAGTTCCAACATTCTGTGGTTCAAGAACCCAAGGCTCCCTCCTCTCAGTCCTGTATTCTTTCCTCTACCCCACCCTGTTTCATGTTAGTTTTTGACATTTTTCAATGGTGAACATTAATTAGATAGTGAGTTCCCCATCTTTGTCCAAGCCAAAAGAGATGAGACCTGCCAAGGATACAGCAGAGGGGGCTGCTGTTCTCTATTTCTCCCAGTTTCATTAAATGACAGCGTATGTTGGGGCCAACACTCTCAGATTTTGTGTTTCTATGATTCTGTATCTACATATTTTTTTAAAAAGTAGCAAATTCTAGCCTGCATCCCTTAAATACAAGCTGATGGGTCAATAGGTTCCTGTAGAAGAGACAATAACATTTCAAACAGACCATGTTTATGAATGGGAAGCCCCAGGAAGATAAAAACAGAGACAGGAGAGAAAAAAAATGACTTCTCCCCCTTCCTTTACATAATAAAGCCTCCTAAATGCCAAAAATGGAAACTAATTTTTAGACACCAGTGATAACAGAGTCTGACTGATAAAATTCCCCAGAGAAGGGCAAAAAAGGAAGGAAGCTAGCCTGGGAAAATCCCACTATTAGTGATAGGTCCCTTTATATTAAGCCTTAGAATCAGAGGCTCACAGGTTTATAAATGTTGAACTAAAAGAGATGTCAGAGACCAATGAGTACAGCCCCTTCATTTTACAGATGAAGAAACTGAGACTCAGGGAGGTCAAATGACCTTCGTTTCTCCTTGGGTTCCTGAAATAAGGAAAATCACAAACCCTTAAGATAGTGGTGTGAAAGGGTTTCTCAGAAGGCTTTTCTCCCAATGTCACAGCCCTTGGTCCTGGGATAATGGAGTCAGGGAGGGGGTGAGGAGAGGATGCTAAAATTGGAGGTCAGGAAGCAAAGTGGAGAAACAAGGGGAAAAAACATAAATTTCCTGATTTGAAAAGTGTCAGCCTTGCCTGTGCAAGCTGGTGAAAGCTATCCCTGCATTTGCCATTGATCAATCCATAAGCATTTACTTTCTGCCAGGCACTGCGCTAGGGACAAAAATAAACCTGCCCTCAGGGATATTACATTTTGCTGGGGTAGAGTACATTTATCCATATAAGTATATACAAAATGATGCAAGTTAATGTTGATGGGAGGTGGGAGGAATGGAGAGACACTGAAAGATGAGGGCATCCGGAAAGGTTTCAAGTAAAAAGGGGTGCTTGGACTGAGTTTTGATAAGAACTAGAAATTTCTAAGAATCAGAGGTGAGGAGAGGGTGCAAAAGCTCTTTGAACAGGACGTGGAATGTATGAGGAGCAGCAACAGTTCTAATTTGGTGAGACTATAGAATGTGTGAAGAGAAGTAATATATAGTAAAACTGAAAAGGTAGTTTGAAGCCAGGTTTTTAAATACCAAGCAAAAGAGCTTATATTTTATTCTAGACATAATAGGGAGTTTATTGGGCAAGTGAATGATATAGCCACTCTCTGGTCACCCAAATTCCACAGCAATTGATTTGTGTGTGCCTATTCGAAAGGGCTTCCCAGTTTCCCAAGACAGCCTTTGGATTACTGTCTAAGCACTCTATTCAGCCACCTACAGCAGTGGTCTTGCTACCAATCAGGTGCATACCCTCCTAACCTCCCCCCTATATTTATTATCCAGCTACACACTGCTGCTTGACACTCTGGGATAACTCTGCCTTATGGCTGAACCTCCAGAAACAACGATAATCTACCTGAACTCATTTCTCGA
Source organism: Vombatus ursinus (assembly GCF_900497805.2). Classification (NCBI taxonomy): domain Eukaryota; kingdom Metazoa; phylum Chordata; class Mammalia; order Diprotodontia; family Vombatidae; genus Vombatus; species Vombatus ursinus. The sequence continues at coordinate 5,615,720 of NW_020954713.1, read as the reverse complement.
TGATTAGCATACTTCCACCCCATCATTCTCTAACCCTCCCAGTGATTATGAATCCTTGGCTACAATTGTTCGTATCTCTTTCCTAGCCACCCAAAGACCATTTCTTTATTCCCGTTCTCCTCAAGCCAACCCATGTCTCTAATATCACACTCTAAAGCTGCCCACTTCTTTCCATTGTGCTCTCTGGAATGCCTGCTGTGTAAGTAACAAACTGGCTTTCATCTTAAACCTTTTTGCTCTCCTTCCATCTTCCTGCACTCACTGAGACTGGTGGCTTTTCTGGTGATATGGTTTCTCTGGCCATCCTTTCTAACACTGGCTTTGCTTTCATTCATATCCTCCCCACTCCCCACTCTCCACTCACTGGTAGTTGTGGGAGAATTGAAAGACTCCTTGCTCCCCATTGCCAATTCCAGACTCTCCCTCTACTACAATCATTCAATAACCTTTCTTCCTTTGAAGTTCACTCAATCCATATTTAACACTCAATCAAGATTCTGTTGGATCTTGTCTACCAACCTCCAGGACACTCTCCTTTTTTTCCTCAGTGAGTTCATTTTCATCATTCACAGTCTTTCTTACTCAACTCTTCATCTCATACTAGGATAATTCAACATACATATTTGATACTCAAACACACTAACCTCCAAGTTCCTCAATCTTTTCATTTCCCAGAACCTATTCTTCTACCTCATCTCAGCCACACACACAGATGGTCATACCCTCTATCATGCCATCTCTTTATCTGATTAGTCTCTGTCTTGAAATTTCCAAATCTGTTCTTTCTATTCCTCTGTCTCTCAGCTTTTTCAGTCCATCACCTCTGCTTTGGTTACTCTCTTCCTTTTCCAGTTTTGACCCCTTGTGAACCAGTTCAGTGCATTGTGCTCTTTTCATTGTCTCTTATCTCCAATAAATCCTATATACCTTATTTGCATAGTTTGTTTGCATGTTTTCTCCCTATTAGATTGTGAACTCTTTGAGGGTAGGAACTGTCTTTTGCCTTTCTTTGTATCCCCAGAACTTAGCACAGTGTTGAACACATAGTAAGTGCATAATAAATGTTAGCTTACTGACTGACTGGCTGGCTGGCTGAACTTTAGGAATATCACTTTGGCTACTACGTGGAGGATAGATTGGAGCAGGGAGAAGCTGTAGACAGAAAGGCCAATTTTGATAGTCCAGGTGAGAGGTAATGTGATTGTCCAGGTGACATCTGAACCAGAGTTGTGGCTGTGCGAGTATAGAATAGGGATCAAATACAGGAAATATTGTGGAGGTAGAATCAATAAAATTTGGCAACTAATTGTACATGTCCTTTTTTCTAACAAACAAAAAACATGTATATCTGTGGGACTCAACTAATCCACACTCAAGTCTCAGGCCATTATTAATTGAGTTTGATTCCATCGACATCTGAGTGTCTACTATGTGCCAGGAGAAGACAAGGTATTTGAGGGCAGAGGCTATTTTATCTTTGTCTCCATACACTTAATGCCAAACATAGTAACTAGTACATAACAGATGTTAATAGATACTTGTCAAATTGAGTTGAGTTAAAAGACAAATAAGGCATGCTACTATCATCAGGTGGGCAGCTAGGTGGCACAGTGGATAGAGCACTCAATTTGGAATCAGGAACAGATGTTGTGGAGAAGAGAGATTAGATGTGTTCTACTTAATTAGCCCCGGAGTATAGAAGTAGAGGAGCATTGGGTAGAAACTGCAAGAAGGCAAATTTTGGTTTATTCATGGAAATCTTCCTAGGAACTCTAGAACTGTTTGAACGTACAATGCAGTGACAGAGAAGATGGTAGGCTCTCTAACCATGAAAGTCTTCAAGCAAAGGCTGGGTAACCTCTTGCTGGGATTGCTACACAGAGGATTCTTGTTCAGGTATGGAATAAACTAGATGGTCTCTAAGGCCCTTTCCAACAGAGAAATTCTAAGACTGCAGCTTCCTCCATTGCTCAAACTTCTGCACTCTGGGACCACTCATGACAAGTCCAAGCAGTGCTGGCTGGGGAAGATAAGAGAAGGCTTCATAAAAGAGGTGTCACCCAAGCTAAACAATGAGAAAGGCAGTTTTTGAGAGATAGAGACTGGGATGCTTACTTCAGCTGCACACAAACTAAAAACAGAATGATACAGAGAATAAAATTAGCATGACCCATAACAAGAATGATACAAATTCATAAAGAGTGGCGTATTTCTGAATTGGCTCAATGTAAGAGATTGGATAGGGATTTAGGGTGGAGAAAGACATTCCAGACAGAGGAAAAAGAGAGAATAAGGGAACAAAGGCTCTCTCTCTGGGGAACACTGAGGTTGGCTGGCATCTGGGGTATATAAAAAAAGGAGTAATAGGTAATAAGGCAAAAAAGGATGCATCTCTCATAGACATTATCCCACAAACAGGGGGATAGATGATGCTTGTCTGTCTTCCACCTGAGAAATTTTACATCCCCTCATCACTACCAGAGCAAGGAACTGAAAGTCTCATAAAAGAAGAGGGCCCTAATGGAGAGCAATTGGGATGCCATGCTTTCCATGCTGATTCCCTTACTGGCCACTTCTTTTAAAAAGCCTTGTCCAGCCCATTAATGAGAATCAGGAAGCCAGCTTTCTGATATGAAGAACAAGGGACCTCTGCCTCTTCCCTGAGACAACACTTACCCTTGGAAAGCTGCCCAGTAGGTGGAAAAGATAAAAGAAAAAAAATGAAAGAAGAACCTGCAGTTTTCAGTTAAGAAATCTCGGGTTGAACATGGGAGCTTCAGGGCATATATAGCATAAGCTATTCCTGAACAACATTTCCATTTTCCAACATGTATTTTCATGCAACAGTGTGGCATGGTGGAATTCAATTCCAGTTAACCCAAGAAGCATTTATTAAGGACCTAATAGGCATAATCAATCAATCAGCAATAATCTCCTTCATGTGTTATCTGCCCCTCTTAGAATGTAAGCTCCTGGGGTATAGGGACTGACCTGTTTGTTTGTATTTGTATTTGCAGTACTTTGCACAATGTCTAGCATGGAGCAAATTCTTAACAGTCTATCTATCTATCCACCTATCCATCCATCCATCAATTTATTCATCTATCTATTCATCTATTTATATATATATGTACATATATGTATATAAATACATAGACAAACATTTATTAAGCACTTCCTATATGCCAGGCATTGTTCTAAGCATTTGGAATACAAAGAAAAAACAAAAACAGTCCCTGCTTTCAAGCTTACATTCTAATGAGGGAGACAGTATATAAATAAATGGGTCCATACAAATTAAATACAGAATAGATGGAAGATAACTTTAGAGGGGAAAGCACTGGCATCAGGAGGACTGGGAAAGGTCTCTTGTAGTAGGTCACATATGACCTGAGCTTTGTAGGAAGCCAGTTATTCTAAGAGGCAGAGTGAGAAGGGAGAGCATGTCCCAGGCATGAGGGACAGCCAATACAAAGACATAGAGTCCGGAGATGAGTGAGGAAAAGTGAGTAGGTCAGTATAGCTGGTTTATAGAGGATCTGGGCTGATGGGGAGGGATACAAGGACAAAAAGAGAACAATCTCTGCCCACAGGGTGCTTACATTCTATTGGGTGGGGGTGAGAAGGCAGAAGGTAGAAGACCTAGTTCTGATAGCAGCAAGCAGACCAATATGGCTAGAATGTAGATTACGTGAAGGAGAGAAGTGTGAAATGCCTCTGGAGAGTTCAGCTGGAGTCAAATTGTAGCAGGTTAATGAAAAGATCATTGACAGGGTTGTACCGGGCAAGAGCACTAGATTCAGAATCAGATGAGCAGGGTTCAAATCCCACCTCTGACATACTTCTTGCTGTGTGGGCTTAGGCAAATCATTTTTTATCACTAGACCTCAGTTTCCTCAACTGTAAAATGGAAAAGATGAGGTTGCAACTAGAGGTTGGACTAGATGACCTCTGAGGTCCCTTCCAGCTCCAAATCTATAATCCAGTGAGTTTGGATCCTGGCTTTACTACTTACTACATGCATGACCCTGGGAGGCATCATGGTACAGTGAAAAGAATGTGGGAATTACACTCAAAGGACCAACATTCAAATTCCAACATTGCCACTTACTTCCCACCTGTGTGACCTTGGACCAGTCATTTAACTTATCTGGAACTGTATCAATGGACCAGATGACCTCCAAGGTCCTTTCCATCTTTAGATCTCCCATGAATTTTCAATTCCCTCTTGTGTATTGTCTCTCCCCATTAAAATATAAGCTCCTTGAGACTGTCTCCCTTTTGGCTTGTATTTGTAACACCAGAGGTTAGCATAGTGCCTGTCAGCAGCAAGCATTTAACAAATTCATGTTTCCTTCCTTCTTTGTGGTTATGTAGATTCATAGACTTGGGAAACCTCAGAGTCTCAGATAAGGAAGAGGGCTCAGAGGCCACCTCACACAACCCACAGATCTAAAAAGAGTCCTCTCTGCTACATCCCTGCCATCCAGCCTCCCCTTGAAGCCTGCCAGTGAGGGGCCAACCACCACCTCTCCTGGAAATTCCTTTCACCTTTAGACAGCTATAAGGATGAAGAAGACTTCTTTCCCTTACATTGAGCTGAAATTTACCTACCGTAACTTCTTTGAACTAGTGGATGTTCTTGTATGTTCTGATTCATATGTTATCTCTCCCATTGGACTGAAAGCTCCTTGAGGGTAGGGATTGCTTGGCTTTTCCACTGTATCCATAGCACTTAGCTCAGTGCCTATCCAGTGCAAAGTAAACACTTAATAAAAACTTGATTGGATGCCCTCTCCTGCCTTTGGTAACACTGACATTTCCTGATTCTTCCTCTACTTCTCTGGACAATCCTCAGTGGTCTTGACTAAATCATTAGCTATGCTCCATCCCCTACTCATGAATGTCCATGAAGGCTTTGTCTAGGGTCCTTTCCTCTTTTCTTTTTTGGTGAGCTCACCATGGTTTGAAATATCATCTCTGCACAGGTGACTCTCAGACCTTTGTATCTAAAGTTTCATCTCTCCCTTGAGCTTTTATTCAAGCTATTTAGTTTTGAATCACTAACTGCTTGTTAGATCTCTCCATCTGGATGTCCTAGTGTTTCTTCCATAAGCTTCTTGTGTGTAGGACTCTATATTCATTCTCTGTATTTGTAACCCCAGCACCTAGCACAGTGTTTGGAATGTAGTGTTGTTGAGTCATTTCAGTTGTGTCTGACTCTTCATGACCCCATTTGGGGTTTTCTTGGCAAAAATATTGGAGTGGTTTGCCATTTCCTTCTCTAGCTCATTTTACAAATGAAGAAACTGAAACAAACAGACTTAAGTGATTTGTCCAGGGTCACACAGCTAGTAAGTGTCAGAAATTGCATTCACACTCAGGAAGATGAGTCTTACTGACTTCAGGCACAGCACTCTACCACTGCACCACCTAACTGCCCACACACAGTAGTGGACCTTTAACAAATGTCTGTTGATTGCTTGATTGATCTCAAAATGTCAAAAATGAATTTATCTGACTCTCTAAATCCACCCATCTCCAAACCTCCCCATTTCTGTTGAGAATACTGCTATCTGCCTAGTCATCCAGGTTCATCATCTCAAAATCAACCTTGACTCTTGATTCTTCCTCACCCCCTCATATCCAGTCAATTTTCAAGTCTTATTAATTCTGTCATCACATCACCTCCAGTTTCCATTCCCTTCTCTGCACTTATGTATCCACCACTCAAGGTGAAGCCCTTGCCTGGACTATGATAATATTCTCTTAATTGATCTCCCAAACTCTTTACAGCTGCTGAAATAATCTCTGCAAAGCACAGATCTTACCATGTAAATTCCTTGCTCAAGAAGCTTCTATAGCTCCCTACAGTCTCTTAAAAAAAAGTACAAAATCCTCAACTTGGCATTTAAAACCCTTTATAGTCTGATTCCAGTTTACCTTTCTAGGCATTTACACCCCTCCCCTTAATGCATTCCATATTCTGTCCAAACTGCTTACTAACTCTTCTCTAAACTCAACATTCTATCTCCCACCTCCATGTCTTTGCATGAATTGGTCCCCATGCCTGGAAGGTACTCCCACCTGCCTTTTAGAATCCTTAGCTTTATTTAAAGGTCAACTCAAGACCCACCTCCTACAGGAAGCTTTTCTGACTCCCTCATTGCCAGGTCTCTCTCTCTCTCTCTCTCTCTCTCTCTCTCTCTCTCTCTCTCTCTCTCTCTCTCTCTCTCTCTTTCTCTCACTCCCTCTCTCTCTCCACTAAAGTTACTTTGCTTTTACTAATCTGTGTAAATGTTACAGCCTACCCACAACTCCAGTTAGACAGAAGCTCCTGAATATTATCAGCTTTTCATTCAGTCTTTGTATCCCACTGTAGCCAGCACAGTGCTTTGCACATAGTACAGTGGGTGGTAAGGAAATGCTTGGTTAGGATCCTAGATTTAGAACTGGAAGGACCCTTAGAGGCCATGGAGGCCATCTGTCTTGTCTTACAGATGAGGAAATTGAGGTCTAGGGAGAAGTGCTTTGTCTAAGGTCAAACAAGTGGTAAGGAGGGAGGAGAAGCAAAGAGGTAGGTAAGTGGTAGGAACAGAATTTGAACCCAGGACCAACTCGAAGTCCTGCATTCTTTCCACTGTACCTCCACTATGAGTAGTCTTTTAACATGGACTGATAAGGTGTTTCTAAAGGTTATTTCTCATAGACCATACTCTGTATAGAATGTATGAAGGTTATCATCCTCCCCCCCCAAAAAAAATCCAAGTCCTCTTCCTCTCATCTCTTATCTCCCTAGAAGAGCAGATTCAGTTCAGTTCCATGAAGATTTATGAGTTCTCATTCTAAGCTGCCAAAGTGGGGGCCTTATTCTCTAACTGATTTTGAGAAATACCATAAGAAGCCCCAGGATCTCCCGCGAAAGGCACTGGATACCAACTCTAAAACTCAGCCAATCTGCAATTTCCAAAGGGAAAAGAAGGAAAGAAGGAAAAAAGAAAAGAGGGAGAAAGAAAGGAAGGAAGGAAGGAAGGAAGGAAGGAAGGAAGGAAGGAAGGAAGGAAGGAAGGAAGGAAGGAAAAAAGTAAAAGGAGGGAGGGAAGAAGGAAGAAAAGAGAGAAAGGAGAGAAAAGAGGAGAAAAAGAAGAAAATTAAGAAAAGAAGAAAAGAGATAGAAGGAATAAAGAAAAGAAGGAAAGAGAGAGAGAGAGAAAGAAGGATGGAAGGAAGAAAGAGAGAGACAGAGATACAGAGACAGAGAGAGAAAGAAAGAGAATCCATGATCTGGGTATTGATTTATCTTGACTGGTACAAAAAGAATTCTAAGCTTTGCAAGATTTATAGACCTGTGGGTGAGATCAAGTGTTCATGTGCGTATGTGTGTGGGTGTGCACAAAAGTGCTTGCATTGTGCAGGCATGGACCAGCCTTGTAAGTGTACTGCATTTGTATGCCTTTATATGGTATGCTTATGTGTATGTGTGTATGTGTGTGTGTGTGTATATAGATATATATATAGATAGATATATATAAATTCATGTGTGAATGTGTGCTTGGATGTCTATGTGTACCTACATCCCAACAGTCATTGTATTACTGTGTGTATACATGGACATATATGCACATGTGCATATATTGTGAATGTGTTATGGATTGTGTATTACATATGTGCATTATGTATGTGTTTCTATGTTTGCATATGTGTACATATGCATGCTTGAGGATTTGTGTGTATGTGTGTGTGTGTGTGTGTGTGTGTGTGTGTGCGTGCATGCACATGTGTTTGTTTGGGTAGATTTATGAACAAAAACTCAGCCTGGGAAGGAAAACCCAAGAAAAAGAAGAAGGTAGCACTGAATTGTTTCCAGCAGCTCAGGCAGACACAATTTTACCTTTCCTCCCAGGTCCAGAGCAGATGGCAGACGCTAACAACAAGCACCAGTAACATTATCAAATGCCACTGATCATATTAACATCAAAGGAAGACCAAGTGTCTGCCATCTGCTGAGAATACTACCTTGGGGAAGCCTGGGTCTAGGCAGAGGCTGAGGACTCTGGTTTTCTTTCCTGGCTTGGGCAGAGGGCAGCCGGTTAGTGTCCAGGCCTTGGAGCCCAGTGCCAGCCATGGCAGCTCTGCATTTTGTATGCAGTTGACACGGGCCAGCCAGAGGGAACCCAGAGCAATTAGCGAGTGCCCCTGCTCTTACAGCCCTGGACACATACTGCCTTGCCTTGAGCTCTGTGGGCCTGTGACTTACTCACAGAATGGCAGAGCTAGATGGAAATGGACCAGATTGGCCTGGCCCTTGGCTGTGCTAAGGAATAAGAGGCCCCAGATGGAAAGGGACTTGTCCAAGGTCACACAGGAATACATAGAGTGGCTGAACTTGAAATAGACCCCATATGTTCTTTCTCTTTCTTCTGACCTATGCAGAAACTTTGGGCTCAAATGGGATGGAGCCTGTAACATCATGAGTCAGAGAACTGAGTGCTGAGCCCTACCTCAGAGGCCAGAGGAGGCCCCAGAGAGAAAGGGACAGAAATATGGCATCCAGAGCCCCCGCATACAAAGGAGGCCACCCTTGAGTCTTCTGAGCACTACTATGTGCAAAGCATGTACTAAATACGGGGGACACATGAGAAGCATAAAATTCATGCCCTGCCCTCATGGAGCTTACAGTCTACTCAATTCTGCTTCTGTTAAATTCCTTGCATCTGTCCTTCTCTACTCACATGATCACCACTTGAGTTCAGGGTCTCCTTCATACCAATCTGGGGTATTGCCTCTGGATCCTCAAGTGTGGCCCTTTGAATCCAAACTTCACAGAATAAATCCCTTTAATAAAAGGATTTGTTCTGTAAAACTCGGAATCCTTCAAAAGGCCACACCCAAGGACCTAGAAGGCCACATGTGGCCCCAAAGCTGCAGGTTCCCTGTCCCTGCAAGACAGCCTGTTAACAGTTTGGCCTTCCTCTGTCTTCTACACCTCAGCCCACCTTCACCCCTTGCTTTCTTCCAGTCCACCCTTCATACCACTTCCAACATTTCTCTTACGTATAAATCTAATTATCTGACTCTTCCTCTCACAAACCTTTGGTGGGCTCCCTATTGCTCAGAAATGAAAATTCAAGCTCTCTTTTTTCTCCTGGCTTTCAAGGCTCTTCATTATCCTGTGCCATCCACTCTGACATGACTTATCTTTAGTTAATCCCCTCCAACCCAATAAAATAAACATTTATTAAGCACCTACTATGTGCCAGGAACTGTGCTAAAGTGCTGGGGATACAATTTTTAAAAAGAAAAATAGCCCTCAAGGAGGGTTTAATTAATTAATATTAATAATAACGTTAATAACAGTAATAACAGCTAACATGTATATAGCACTTACTAAGTGCCAGGCACTGTGCTAAGCACTTTACAATTATTATCTCATCTGATCTTCACAGCAACCCTGGGAGGTAGGGGCTATTATTATCCCCATTTTATGGATGAGAAAATTAAGGCAAACAGAGGTTAAGTGAGGTGTTTAATAACTTTTGTTGAAATGAAATGAAAAGAGAATTTTCTTCCTGGTTCTTGCTCAGGATAGAGAAACAGCATGGCAGTATGAATAGAGAACAGGCCTTGAAGTTGGGACACACTTGGGTCTAAGTCTAATCTCTTACACATACTGTTTTTGCAAGCTTAGGCAATTCACTTACTTTCTCACCATCCCAGGCAATCCTGTAAAACTATAAGGTGAAGAGTTGTCATTCAAAAAGCATTTATGAAGCACCTATTATTGGCCAGGCATGGTGCTAAGCACTGTGCAAACAAGAAAAGGCAAAAACACAGTCCCTACTCTCAAGGAGCTCTTGTTCAAATCAGCAGTTGCCAATCTGCATTGCTAAATGGAGTTTCTCATACCAAAGAATAGCAGATCTGAACCGAAAGAACAGGGGCAAATATCTGAGCTGCTGCACTCTGGGCTAGGTTTTCTCCTAAGGTGATCTTGGAACCCAGAGGTACAGAATCTGAGTCCCCGGAGCTCCTGGGGGCTCTGGCTAATGGCTAAGTAGTAGAGGGGCCTCTGGGAAACTGAGTGGGTCTGAGAACAAGGTATAGATTTTGATTATCTCATTGCATGCCTAAATCAATTATTATCAGCTACAGGATGTTAGTTGGGGATTGAGACTATTTTTTACTAATAGATTCATTCCAACATAGATACGAGTTTTAATCAGTATCAGTTAATTTCCATATCTGGAAATCATCCCTTTTCAGGTCACATACTTTAGAGGCACCAAGCTCCAAAGAACAAGATAGACCCTGCCCTAAGAAGAAGAAGATGTCAGCTATTGGTGGAGAATTATTTCCTGTGTATTTCTGATCCTACCAGAGTGGGAGCCAAAAATGCTAAAACTGAGACAGCCAGAGATGGGTCTGAAAGCCTGGCATTCATTCCCTGTGCTTTTTGTCCCCTGGCAGTATGTGATGATTCAAAGGCATCCATTCACCTTTGCTCAGACTGAGGCTCCTGGTTTGGGGCCATTTGAGCCAGAAGAAGTCTGATGGGGAGTGTGGAACTTGGGATTCTGATTTTGAAGCTGCGAGGGTGGGAGCTGAGAGGGACTGTTCCCAAGAGAAAGGCTCCTGTCTTAACACATCTCCACCCCCCTTCCAGGGCTACAGCAGGGAGTGGCATTCTTCCAGGCTGTTCTATTATCATGTGGAAAGCAGCTGTGGGTAGATGGCACCTGACACTAACATTGGGCTGCCTGCTTTCCCTAGGGGCTCCTGGTTCTCCTATTTTCATGAAGGAGCATAAGAGGGAGTTAAAACGTTATCAAGGCATAATTTGAGATACAGTATTGTATTAAAAATAAATGAATGATAAATCTCTTTTGAAACTGAGACTATCTGAGCCAAACCACCTAATTCAAACCCTTCATTTGCAGATATAGGAACTGAGATCTTCCTTACCAAATAGGGGCTTTGAAAAGTCAAGACTGTGATCAACTTGCCAGGAAGGCTTCTGAGATAGCCCATCCATCCAATGTTAAATAGAAAGGCAATTAAAGCCAAAAGCTGTTTTGGCTTTAAAGCTAAAGTATTAAAACTGGGACAATCGGAGATGAATAAGGAACATAGGCACTAACTCACTGTCTGCTGCCTGCTTTTTATTCACAGATTCATGGAATCGCTCACTCTCAGAATTGGAAAGGACCTCAGAGGACATCTAGTCCTACCTATATCTCAATAAAAATCCTCTCTTCAACACAGTGGAAAAGGAACTGTCTCTAGACTCAGAGGATCTGAGTTCAAATGTGACCTCCGATGTTGACCACCCACTTGGCCTTGGGCAAGATACCTCTCCTCTACAGGTCTCAGTTTCCTCATCTGTAAAATGAAGCATTTGGGCTAGATGAGCCTGAAGTACTCCCCTGCTCTCAGTCCACAATCATCCATCCTTAGTTTGGGGACCTCTTCTGCCCTAGCATGCCACTCATTCCACTTTGGAATAGTTGTCATCATTAGGAGGATTTTTTTTTTCCTTACATCAACTCTGAATCTACTTCTACCACCCATTACTCCTAGTTTCATTCTCTGGGGACAAACAGGACAAGTCTGAGCTCACCTCCAAATGACAAACCATCAAATTCTTGAATGCAGCAATCATGCCCAGCCCTCAGTCTTCTTTTCTCCAAGATAAACATCCCTAATTTCTGCTTTGTCTAGCAAGAACTTAGGGCTCTCTATTGTGCTTCTGTGTATGTCCTTTGGTTGATCAAAGGGGCAGCTAGGTGGTGCAATGGATGGAGTGCCTGGCCTGGAGTCAAGAAGACTAATCTTCCTGAGTTCAAATCCAGCCTCAGACATCTGCTGGGCAAGTTATTTAACCCTGTTTGCCTCAGTTTCCTCATCTGTAAAATGAGCTGGAGAAGGAAATGACAAATCACTCCAGTATCTTTGCCAAGAAAAACCCAATTGGGGTCATGAAGATCAATGTTCTTAATAAAATGTGATACCTGGATACAATGCGATAAGAAAAATCACAGCAGATGATATCATGGCATTATAGGAGCTTAGACTTAGAACTAGAAGGCACCTTAGAGGACACATAGTCCAACCTCTTCATTTTTCAGATGGGGAAACTGAGACAGATATTTTTTAATTGACCTGCAGAAGGTCACACAGATAGTAAGTGAAATGCTGTTCTCCAAAATCTGAAATACACACAGCTAGGAGGTTTAATGGGATGTTTCAAATCCATAGAATCACAGGATTGGAGAGTAAGAAGACCTCAGGGGCTGCCTGGTCCAGGCCACACATAAAAGGAATCCTCAGGATAACATACCCAACAAGTAGTCATCCAATTTCGGCATGAAGACCTCCAGGGAGGATAACCCACCACCTCTGGAGTCAGGTTCAGGTTTATGATCCATGGGCTTCCTGTCTGAAGAAAACCTGAACCATGGTCAAGTGACTGCAAAGTACACAGATGTACAGAAGACAGAAAAAAATGCACCCAATTCCTACCCCATGAGAGCTCTTCATCTGGTGACAGGATTTTTAAAGAGAAGCAGCCATCACAGTCCAATTTCCTCATTTTACAAAAGAAACTGAGGCCTATGTTGCTGAAGAAATTTGCCCATGGTTACACAGGTACTAGTAGATCAAAGATTCAGAGCTGAAAGGGATCTTAGAAACCATCTCATCTAAGCCCCTCATTCTAAGTGTGGAAACTGTGAAGTGACAAGTGAAATTACTTGTTCAAGGTCTCAGAGTAAGTTAAGGCAGTATTTGAACACAGGTTCCCTGTCTGAGAAGCCAGAGTCTGTTCCATTGTACCACATTGCCCTCCTTTAGCAGACGCAGGTCCTTGGAACTTGGATTTTAACTCAGGGCCTCCGACTCCAAAGCCAACATTCCCTCTGCTTCTCTGCATTGTTTCTCTATTATGAGAGAACAAACTAACATACATAAACCAATGAACAATCCAGGGTTGTTGCCCAAAGTAACAAAGGAGGATGGCATTTTCATCCAGTGTTAATTACAGTTTACACCTGTGCTGATGACGTAACTCTGGCAATGGTAAGACTAATTCTGAACATCTGCTCTCCCCACCTTGTCCCAAGCCTAGGCACTCTCTCCCTTTCCCTCTCTTCTTTTCTCTCCTCTCTTCTGCACTCCCACCCTGCTGCCTGGCACCGGGAGGCAGAGTTGAGGGGACAGGGGTCAGGAATACCTGCAAACATCAGATTAAGTCAGAGACACTAGGTGGCAGTATACCCTGCTTTTTCTTAGTATTAAATCAATTTCTATTTGCTAAACATCCCCCACTGGCATAATTAAGAATCCATGCACCATTATTTCTCATCACCACTGGCTGCTTTTCAAAACCAGGTTAAAATGGTTGGGCTTACCTGAGTTCTCCCTTTTTGTGAAGGATGCTTTGATCCTCTTTGGACCCTCCTTATCCTTTGAGCCCTAGGGCCACATGGGACCTTTTCCCCATACAGAAGATACCTCAAATATTTGCAGCCCAGGAAAAGCATTTCTTTCTTCCACATGTTTCACCATCATATTATAACCAGCCATTCACAAGGGGGAATCTTATCATCAGTCAGTCAGTCAGTCAACTATGTGCTAAGCTGGGGCTACAAATACAAGTAGACATTCTCTGCCCTCAAAGAGCTTATTTTCAAGTGGGGCAGGACTTCCGCCTGCCCACTGCTGTCCTATGTCTCCCATCTGGACCAGCACTCTTCACACTGGACCTGAACTTTTTGAACTCATGTCCCATTCTTTGGGGGATAGGATTCATCTCCTCATCTTGGGAGATCATGCCAATAGGGACTAACCCAGTCAACTGGTGACTGAGCAAGTGAAAACTAGTTCACTTAGCCCACTGTTTCTAGCAGGTCTCAGACCCCAGACTATGCTTCACCTTTACTTTCCACTCAGGAGCCCACCCATAAAAACTTGCCATGTGCCTAAAGCTGAGGGTACACCCCATCTTAATTGTTGCCTCTTTGTCTGGGCACAATGAAACACTAGTACTGCTTCCTAGAAAGGGCTTGTCAATTGAATGCCCTAAAGATTAATTCAACAACTCTATATGGATGTCCCCGGCCACCATTCCCCTATATATGCTATCTTCATCAATTAACAGATAAGCTCCCTGAGGGCAACTACTGTTTTTCATTTTATATGTATATCCCTAGAGCTTAGAACAGTACCTGGAACATAGGAAATGCCAAATAAATCCTTTCCTATTCATCAGTTCTTTTAGACAACTGTGCCCTCACCCCCTTAGAAAGGGTGGGGGGAAGATATCAATGAGCTCTGTCAGTGTACAGCAGGAACATTATCCCTGTCATCAAGGGATTTAGAGCTGAGTGAGATCTTGGAGATCAGGTAGTCCAAGCTCTTCTTTTTGCAGATGGAGAAATTGAGGACCAATAGTGGAAATGACTTTGCCAAGGTCACACGGCTAATTAGTGGCAATATCAAGATTCAAACTCGGGTCTTTAAGTCTAAACCAGAGATGTGCTGGAACCAGTTCATGGGAGTCAATTGTTAAATTTTCAATGTGAGCATTTATGCTTCAGAAATCCACAAATACTATAAATCATGGCTTAATTGATTGTTCTTTTGATTAGATTTTTTTTAAATTGACGGAGAAAGTGTTAATAATACTTGTTAAATCTAAAAGTGTTCCATAGCTACTTTCTTTTGCAGTCAGTTGTAAAACACTTACTAAGGTACTACTGCTCCAAAACCAATGTTCTTTCTACTGAACCACATTACTTCTCTCTGAACTTTTGACAAGACTTTACTAGGCATCTCTCTGTCTAGTGCTGGGTTAGTCCCTCCATGGTGATTCCAGGAGCCAGCCTCTGGGACTTAGAACCCAAGATGTCCATGTGTATTCATGTGTTCTCATCACCACTGGCAAGTTTTCACAGTGTACTAATGTAGTACATGAGCTATGAGAATGAGCTAAGAATGGGGCTAATATCCTTTGGAAGCTCATGGTGTAGTTGGGAAGACAGGATTGATTCATATCCTTGAAACAATTTAAGAACAATACCAGTTAACCTACTCAAGTGCTATTCAAGTGTAGAAGGCAGGATGCTTATCAAGTATGCTCTAAGGGCTCCAGAAATGAGGTCAATATGGGGTAAGGAAGATGGGATTGCTTCATGGAGGGGGTGAAATTTGAGTTACAAATAAAAATGGGAGGAAATCTTTGTCCTTGAGGATCTTACTTTTTAGTAGGAGATGACAGAAAAGTGCCCAGAGAAAGTTTCTGAAGGTTGAGTAAGGTCAGGAGAGGTAGAAAGAATGGAAGACAGCATGATGTAGGGGAAAGCATGTTGCATTTGTAGCCAAAAGACCTTGGTTTAAGTCTCAGCTCTGTCACTTACTAGAGATGTGACCGTGGGTAAATAGAGTAATCTCTATGGGCTTCATATAACTTAAAATGAAGGTGGTAGGGTCGATGACCTCTAAGGTTTCTTCTAGCTCTAAATCCATGATCCTTTTGGAAAACTGTTAGAATAATGAACTAATCTTAAGGCTAAGGGCAATATAATAGCTCCTCAGGTCTATATTTATACTAGATGAAAATTCATGAGTTCAATCACAATTATCACTCTAAGCCCTCTGTTAAAAATTGTTATTATTTAGGTAGAAGTTTGTTTCTCTGTTGTATATCTATCATTTTTAACTATTTCTAGTTAATATTGACTTCTTTGTGGTTGTGGCAAAATTCAGGTTATTGGAAATGTTTGCATCAAAAAGCAGCAGATTGTATTACAGTGTCTGTTGACAGAAAGTCCTGGAAGGGGAAATTGGGGGGAAGAAATGACCTTTTCTTGGAACTTACTTCCATCCTTGAGGAGATGGATACAACTGGTGGCATAAACCCAAGTCTTCATCTCTGAGATGTTTATAAGGCTGATGGACCTCCTTCATAGCACTCTTTTCTGTCAAAGCTCAGTCCTGCTTTCTCTTTCCCTTTTCAGTGGTTGCCCTTGAGCTGATAGTTTTCTGTTTCCACTCTAAATGTCCCCATTCCTTCCTCTTCTCTGCCAGACCCTCAAAATCTCTCTTACACCAGACTCTCAAACTTTGATTCTCAATTGGTCTTCTATTTTAATAGATTGACCACAGGGTATAACCCATTTTCCCTAGTCAATTTAGACACTCTTACTAGAAATTCCAATTCATCCAAGGCCTTTTTGCACTTAGTCTAATCTTTTATTGACTAGTTGAGACTTGTTCCCACCTGCTAAATATATAAGAACTGGCATTTTATCAAGCACTTTAAGTGAGGTGGGGGGAAGGTAATCAATAAACTCCCATCCTTAGATTGATGTGGGGAGAACTCAATGGAACAACAAAAGAGAAGGATGGAAGGTAGAAATGTACCCACCAATCATGATTGTGGAATAGTAAGGAGGCCACCCTGGTGGTAAAGGGATGAATGGGAAATAAGATTGGAATGGTAAGGTGAAACTCAGTCATAAGAAGGGATGACACAAAGACCTTGAACAAAAGTCAGAATGAAATCAGGAGGCATCAAGGTGAAGAATGTTGTTGCCACCTCTCCATCCATGCAATTAGTGTCAAAGGGTGAAGGGCTTTATGAAAAAGTCACAAAAGGTGAGACATGGCCCTTTAAGTTTTCCCAATGCCAGTCCTGCAGGGGAACCTCAATGGACTCACAGATTCCTGCCAGGAGTTCTGTTCCATTAATCCTACACTTGTAATTTTCCCTGCTTTGACAAATAGTGCCCCATTTTTATTCCGAATATACTCTCCATGTGATGAATTCCAAACCCAGAAGCCATGACAGGTGAAAGACTGGGGTGGACGGGTGGGAGTGCTGGGCTAAGTATGGTGGAGAGTGGGGGGTGGGAGCAATGTTTTTCTTCCAAGCTCTTCAGTTAAAAAGAGAAGAGAAAAGTATTCTTAAAACCCTGATCAGGATGAAGGCTTCACATTGTCATCCTAGGTCTGATATAACCAGGGCCACCTTGGGAGTAAATACTTTTCCCCACCATCCGCAGGACTTGGGCCCTGAATCACTTCCTCTACGGACAAGAGAAGAGCCACAGCTAGGAATTCTGACAGCTCAGGCACAATCAATTGGTGGGAGCCATACAGGAAATACAGCAGTATCAGAAAGTAAAAGGTGATGAGTTCTCCCTCATTGGAAGACTTCAAACTGAGCCTGAGTGACCAATTGACAGCCATCTCACTGCAGGGATTCCTGTCCAGCTACAGGTTGGGCTAGATGCTCAGAGGTCCCTCCCAAAGCTGAAATGCTTTGATCCTGGGACAGATGCACCAAGAAAGGAATGACCTATTCCCTAAAAGCCAGCCCCAACCTTCATGAAACAACCAAAGATTCTCAACCCCCAACTTCTCAGAAAAGGTTGGGGTATGGTGGCAGGTAGGGGAACAGGGCAATCAGGGGAATCATACCCTAGATAAATGATGGGACCCTCAGGGATGGTGCTGCATGATTCCAAGCTGGCAGAGGACTAAAAGGCATGGAGATGCCAGGTCAGATGACTAGACCTCATCTACAAAATGAAGAGGCTGGACCAAATGATCTCTGAGGTCCTTCCAGCTCTAGGAATGAATCTGAATGAAAAATTATTTAGTAGTGAAGCTTTTCTGATATACTAGGCATTGTCCTAAGCATTGGGTAAGGTTGTACTAGAGCTAACTCAAATCAACTTTTGAGATTTTTAAATTTTCAGTGTGAGCATTTACATCTCAGAAATAGGTAAACACTACAATTCAGGGAATTGTTCATTGTTTTTTGGTTATGTAGATTTTTTTAAATGGTGGAGAAAATGGTAAGAATGCAGAGCACATTCCCCCACCCCACCCCCCAGAGAATGGGTTATTAAACATTTATCAGCATCCCCCTCATTTGGAGCAATGAAAACAAAAGGGAAATAATTCCTGTCCTCAAGAAGCTCACATCTTAATTAGGAAAGACAATATGTATTGGTGGTGGGGGGAGGTTGGGAATTAGGGAAAGGATATTCAGTCTGAGGGATCAGAGGGGATAGTGAGTTTAACTATAGAAAAAAATCACTGGACATTCCCCTTTACAGAGGCGATAGTAGTGTTGATTTGATTACTCTTTTCAGAGTAAAAAGTGCCAGGGAGGGTAGGGAAGGAGATGCACTTGTAGTCATAGGTAAATGACAAGATAGCCTAGATAGACAACCTGATGGGATGGTCTGGGATCTGGGAGCCAGTGAGGTAGAGGCTTCACTCTATATCTGCTATCCTGGCTGGTTTCAATTCCATGGAAGAAGATGCCCCTCCCAGGACATGCTCATCATTTCAAAACTCACCACCATACTGCTAACTCAAGCTGTGATTGATGCCATCTCCCTTAACTTCCTCTCCCCTCTGTTTGGGGAGCTGGAAAGTGGAGTACTAAATTCCTCCCAATGCCTTGTTTTATAGAGGGCAGAAACTAATCTCTGAGCTCACTCTACTCTAAATCTGCTGTTCAGCCTAGTTTTAACACTAGAGAACAAGATGCCCCTGAACCAAGTTCCCGCTGGTGTCCTGTCCCCACCCACACCCTGAAACATAGATAGTGTGTAATGTTGTTGTCTGTCCTTTCTTTTCAAAGAGGACCAATGACACTATGGGTGATGTCTTGACTCATGTATGAATTGGATTTAAGTAGAACAGAGTTGCACAAAGTCATCAGCCTCACTCTCTCTTCCAGAGTCATCAAAGTCCAGTAGCAAGACAAAAGTCAAGATGACTGGCAATGACCCAGGATGCAGTGGATGACCTTGTTGTCTTCAATGTCTACCCAAGATCTAAGCACTCCACAGCACCTGCTTCAGCTGCCTTCATGGCCACTGAAAAAAATTGTTCTCATCTGCCCATTCTGCCAAGGGAAGTCTTCACATGTTTGAGGTAGACATCCCCCTAACTCACCAATAGATTTAACACCTTTTGATTACCCTCAATCTGATTTAGCCTATCTGCCCAGATAGTTCTACCAACGTGTGGCCATTGCACATGCTACAGCTTCTTGGAGCCACAGGTAAGAGTTGGGAGAGAGGTGGATGCCAAAGGTGGATGAGCAACCCTGAAAAGGTCTTGGCAAACCCTTACCACAGAGGTCCCTGAACAACCCCATTGACTCCAGGTGCTTAATAAATGTTTATTGGATTGGATTGGATACAGTAGCCCACTTAATACTAGTCCCAAATCAAGAGGACTGGACCCCAGGTCAGGAATTCCAAAGATGAATGGATTAATTGCCCAAGGTTCATTGCCTTCCTGTCCCCAGAGCTCTCATTATATTAATTTCTGATATCACCCTTTTTGGCTTCTGCTTGTCCCATAAGCTAGGTGATGAAGAGTTAGGAACACTGGTCTTGGAGTCAGGATGTCTTGAGGTTGAATCTTGCCTCAGATACATACTAGGTGAGTAACTTTTAACCTCTACAGGCTGTAGTTTCCTTGTCTGTAAAAAAAATGGGGATAATAATAGCACCTCCACAGGTCTGTGGCAAGGATCAAAGGAAATAATGTCTGTAAAGCACTTTGCAAATCTTAAAGCCCTATATAAATATTAGCTATTATTATTATCATCTCAATTTCATACATCCAACATAGAACTTATTATTTTCCCACTGAAACCAAGCCCTCTAATGAACTTCCCTACTTCTAGAGAACATCAATATTTTTCAACTCCCCTAGGTTCACTAACTCCAACATCCCCAACTCTCCCTCACCTTCACATATCCAATCAATCTTCTCAGTTCTACCTTCACAGGACCCTTGTTTCCATTCCCTTAGCTTTTACCTTTATTGTTACTGTTGTTTAGTCATTTCCATTGTGTCTAACTCTTTGGGAGCCCATTTGGGGGTTTTCTTGGCAAAGATACTAGAGTGGTTTTCTATTTTCTTCTCCAGCTCATTTTTACAGATGAGAAAATTGAGGCAAACAGGGTTAAGTGATTTGCCCAGGGCCACACAGCTAGTGTCTGAGGCCATATTTGAACTCGGGAAGATGAGTTTTCCTGATTCCAAGCCTTGTGTTCTAACCACTGCACCACCTAGCTGCCACTTTATTATTATAATAACCTCCTGATTGGGTTCTCTGCCTCATTTCTTTTCTCCAATTTATCTTCTGCCCTCAATTGTTCAGTACTGAAATGGCATGATGGTATCATTGATTCAGAAGTTCCCTCCAATAATGTAAACTGCAACTCATCTATGTCTATATGCCTTTCCTTTGCATCCATCTCCTCCCGTAAGTTCAGAACAGGGGGTTTCTCCAACATGCTGATGGCCTTCCTTAGTTTCTGAGACATTGAAAGAAAGACATTGCAAGAAACACTCAGGCTTTCTACCTACCATTCCTTGCTACATAGCGAGACCATCTTCTATTCCTGGGATATTCTATTCCTTGAAGATATCCCTTTTTCCTCTTCTTTGAGTACCTCCTTGGCGTGCTCACACCCTCCACATGCCTCTCTATTGCTCTCTACTTGATATTCCAGTTAACATCTCCAATCATCCTGATCTATATCTGGCCACTGGACCCAGATGGTTCTAGAGGAGAAAGTGAGACTGATGACTTTGCACAGCCCTCCCTCACTTAAATCCAATTCATTTGGCATCACCCTCCTGATGTCATGGTCCTCTTTGAGAACAAAAGACAAACAACTATTCATTTTTGTCCTCCTTAGAACTTCTAAAAATATACAAGTCTACCTATGAAATTCCCCTACTCAAGAAGCTGTAGTAACTCCTCCCTCACAGTTTGTCTCTAATCTACCTTTCTGGAATTATTTCAGATTCCTCCTTCACAGACTTTAAAATTCAGCCCAACTGGCCCACTTGTTGTTCTTGGTATAGAAGATCTCATCTCCCATCTCTGCACCTTTGCACAGGCTGTCCTACATGTCTGGAATGCACTTTCTCCTTTCCTCTGCCTCTTAGAATTCCATGTCCTTTCAAAAGTGAACTCAAATGTCTCTTCCTCCAGGAGGCCTTTCTTGAACCCACCCCCCAGATGCTAGTGTCTCTTCTAAATAATTAATTTGTGTATATATTTTTTATTGACTCATTTTTGTACATGTTGTACCCCTTTCACAGTAGAATTTAAACTCCTTGAGGGCCATAATGGTTATATTTCTGTCTATATGCCTGAACCCAATATAGTATTGGCTTATTATTATTGTTCAATAGTGTCTAAGTCTTTGTGACACCATGGACTTGTCCATGGCAAAGATACTGAGTTTCTCATCTCCTTCTCCAGAGTGTCCCTATTTTATATATTAGGAACTGAAGAAAATCGGGGTTAAGTAACTTGCCCAGGGTCACACAGCTAGTAAATATGTGAAGCCAGATTTGAATTCAGATCTTCCCAACTCCAGGCGCAGTACTCTATCTACTACTCCAACAACAAAAAAAAAAACTCATAGGAGGTGGGTACTGTTACTATCCCCATTTTCAGATGGGGAAATGGAGGCAGAGAGAGGTGAAGTGACTTACCTAGAGTCACACAGTCAGTAAGCATGTAAGGATGGATTTGAACTCAAATCATCCTGACTCTAGACCCAACCCTCTATCCATTGGGTTAGTAGGTGCTTAATCACTTCTTATTAATTGATTGATTGATTAGAGAGGAATATGCTATAAACCCAGACAAAGAATGTCAGAGCTGAAAGGGACTGGAGAGACCAGGGAAGATTGAGACCCCAGTAGATGTATGTATTATGGAGCAGTGGGAGACAAGGTTAGAGACTGTGTCTAGAAGCTCATCATATACATGGTGGGGAGGAGAGACAGAGAGCAATAGAAGGCTCAGATGTAGAGTTGGAAGGGTCTACAGAGGCCATATAATCCATTCCCCTTATTTAACAGGTGAGGAAACTGAGGCCCAGAGAGGTCAAGTCACTTGCCCAAGGTCACACAGGTAAGTGTCAGAGGCAGGATGTGAACCCAGGTTCTCCGATTATTGAAAAAACAGCACACATAAATAGAACCACTCACAGTACAATTCACAAACAAGTACAAATGAATATAGTAGAAGCAGAGGTCACATTCTATCTTGTGTTATGATAGAAAGAGCACTGGATCTAGTCAAAGGACTTGCAGCCAGATCTTGGCTCTGACACTTACTGTAAGTGTGAACTTAAATGAGTAACTTAGTCTCCTTGGCCTCAGTTTCCCCATTTATAAAATGAGGGTACTTACCACTCAGGTCTCTTACAGTTCTATATCAATGATGCTATGAATGAGGGATGAGAATGGAAGAGAAGGGAGAGTGAGGCAGGGAGGGAGAGTGAAAGAGAGGGAAAGAAGGGAGTGGGAAGGAAAGAGAGAGAGGAGGGAGGAAGAAAGGAAGAAAGGGAAAAGAAAGAAAGAGAGGGAGAAGAGAGAGGCAGGGAGGGAAAGAGAAGGAGAGGGGACAGGAAGGAAGGAAGAGAGAGAGGGAAAGAAAGATAGAGAGAAGGAGAGGGAAAGACAGAGGGAAGGAGGGGGAGAGAAAGAGAGAAAGCAAGCACTGAAAGGCTCAGGAAAAACCTCATAGAAGGTGGACTGGTGTCAGTGAAGATTGGTTCAAATCCTGGCTCTGCCAGTTCTACTGTTTGGACCTTGGGCAAATTATTTAATCTTTCTGAGCCTCAGTTTCCTCAACTGTAAAATGAAGGAGTTGGAATAAATTATTTCTAAGATCCCTTCTGTCTCTAATTCTGTGATCCTATGATCCTATTCCATAATCCAAAAATGGACTTTGAAGGAAGTTTGGGCTCTAGCAGGTGAAAGTGAGGAGATGGGGGAGGGGGAACATTTTCCTGGGGAGAATGGCTCATTCCAAGGCACAGAAGCAAGAGTCAGAGCATTGTGTACAGTAAACAACAAATAGGCCAGGTGACAGTAACAGAGAGTTCTTGAAGGTGAGTAATGCCAGATAACACTGGAAAGGTAGGTACAGGTCAGATTGTAGAGGGCGTTAAATGCCAAGCTAAGGATTCTGGATTTTATCCTAGATGCAATGAGAAGCTGCTGAAGATTTTTTGAGTGGTGGTGTGACATGGTAAGATCTTTATTTCAAGAATATCCCTTTGGCAGCTGTTTGGGGTATTGATTGAAAAGGGAAGAGACAGAACAGAGGGCAATCAATGAGGAGGCTATTTCCATAGACCAGACCAGGAGTGATGAAGGTCTAAACTAAGATAGAGGCTTCTGTGAGTAAAGAACGGACAGAGAAGAGAGGTGTCGTAAAGGCAGAAGTGACTAGATGTGAGGGGACTGAAGGAGAGGGAAGAGCCGAAGATTATTTCAAGGTTGTAAATCTGGGTGACAAGAAGGAAAACAATACCTTAAGCAGAAATAAGGGAGTTTGGAAGATGGGTTTAGGAGAAAATCTAATAAGTTCTGTTTTAGACATGTTGAGTTTGAGTTGGGCTCGTGATATACAAGTGGAGATATCCCAGCACGTAATGCCTCCCACATTACCTTGTATCAATTTTTTATTCACTTGTATATAAAATGGCCAAAGAGAACCCAGTCCTTAGACACTGGTCAGATTTGCTCTTTCTGATAAGTTATACCAACATGAACAAACATTTCATGTCTGAATCCAATGCATTATGTAGAACTTTGTAAACCTATTTCTAGCTATGTGTGGTTGAGAGGCAGATACTGTATGATGACTAAAAGTTTCCTAATTGTATTCAGAGACAGAAAAACTGAGTGACTCAGGAAGTTCTGAGCTGGAACTGAGTGAACATACAAAAGGGATGACCCATTGTTCTCCCAGTCTCTCTTCCTTCCTGGAGGCAAATGAAGCAAGAATGGGTTACTGGCTGCATTCTCCCACTCTCATCCATGAGCACATGGTGCCTCTGTTCCTTTCGGGTTTATCCTTTCCCAATCCTAAGTGACTAAAAGTTCTGAGAGGGAAGCAGCCAGGTAACCATGTGAGTTTGGGGGAACTTGAGGTTCCAAGAGAAGTCCTAGTGATGCCTGGAGATGGTAGGAGTGGCTATCAGAGCAGTAGTGGCAAAGGACAAAGGAAGTGACTTGTTGTTTGGCCCTCATTTTCAAAGAGGAACAATGACATCAGGAAGGTGAATTGCAAAAGAATTGGATTTAAGTGAGGCAGAGTTGCACTAAATCACCAGTCTCACTCTCTCCTCCAGAGCCATCTGAGTCCAGAGGCAAGACATAGATCAAGACGACTGGAGATGGCCCTGGATGCAGTGGGAGAACTTGGTCCTTTTAAGCTAAAGTCTTTCTCAGGTCTCAGTTTGTCTGAGTCAACACCCATTCAGTGATTAAGGCTAGATAAGAAATTGAGGCAAAAAAATGGCCTCTTTTATAGGAAGGAAGGAAGAAAATCAACCAGGGAGGGGAAGACCCTTAGGGTTTCTGATCAGAACAAAAACAATTACTGAGTAAACAAAACCTAAACAATGACAAACTGAGGCTTGGGTTGGGGCCCATTATTGGTCAATCAGTGTGAGCCAGAGTGATTTGGGTTTAAGGCATAGTCAAGTAACTCCATTTGAATCCCAATGGCTTTATCAATGCCTGGTTTTCCAGAGCTCTATTTTAAAACATTTATATTCCTTGTAAGGTCTTTTCCAGGTCTCTGTTTGTCTGAGGCAACACACATTCAGTGATTTAAGGTTGGTTAAGAAAGGAAGGTTTATTCTTCGGGTTTACTCTTTTCCAATCTTAAATAAGTGATTATTCTGAGAGGGGAGCATCCAGGCAACCATGGGAGTTCCAGGGAATTTGAGGTTCCAGGAGAAGTCCTACTAATGACTAGAGATGATGGCAATGGCTACCACAGCAGTAGTGGCCAATGACAGAGAAAGCATCTGCAAATAGATATAAAAAGACAATCATCTGAGCATAGCAACAGATGCAGGGATCGTGATCCCTCATGACAGAAGGACATGCTGGCTAAGGATTCTGGAAAGAAACTGACTCTTGGAGTCCAGAAGAGAGTACAGCCCTTTGGGGTGGGTTTGGGGTCGGTGGAAGTGGATCTGTGCAAGGATTTCACAAAAAAAGATAAGAACTTTTAGAGTCAGGAGTTAGGACACACTCCTTTCACCTACATGTTACATGTATACCTACCAGTGTACCTTAACTTGAAGCCCACTCCTGACAATGAGCTTGTATGTACAATGAGAATATGCATCATCCCTGGGTAGGACACTGTTTTGTGACTACTGTTCTGGCTAAATCTTCTCAGTAAATCCCTTTTTGAAAAACTAAAATCTACCTAACTTACTGTTAATAGGGAGGACACTAGAGGGTACTTATAAGTGACAGTAGTAGAAACTCAACTCTTAAGGACTATACCTAGAACTTAAGGGTAGAAGTAGTCAGCTGCCCTCCCTCTGAGGACTCCAACCTGCAAGGAAAAATGTTGAGAGTAGCCCACAGAAGGTATTGCACTTATACATGTACATGTGGTCTCCTTTATCAAAATGCAAACACCCTAATAAGGGCAGAGACTTTCATGTTGGTCTACAAATGTTCCAAACATAGTATTTAGTGCACAGTAGAAGCTTGAGAGAGACTTGTTGATTGATTGATTGTTTGATATGGGACCAGAATTCAGGAGAGAGACTGAAGCTCAATATGTAGATTTGGAAGTCATCTGCATAAAGATTATAATAAAACCTTTAAGAACTAATGAGATCATCAAGGGAAAGAGTGTAGAAAGGGAAGAGGGCTTAAGGAGTACACACATGCTTCCAATCCTCATTGGCTGATTCAAGGAAATAATTTCTGGAGTGATGAAGAGGGTATGGAACCCCCTTCCTTCTATAGACAGGATATGTTTTATTTAGTCTACAAAAGACATGTGTTTCTGACTTGGAGATTTAATGTAGATTCAGGAACCCTTTAAAATTTCTCCATGGAATGGGAGATCTGTCAGTGGCCCACAGATCATGAACTATGGAACCAGATGATGCTCTGGTTCTATGATGCTATCACATCCAATTGGAACTTAATGATCCCATCCATGACATCTGAAGGCCAGTGATAAATCACATCTACCTGACAACTTGGATGACCTCAAAACTCTTCATGTTTTCACTAAGACATCCAGGCTGCACTCATATTGTAAAGTTAGTTGTGTTCAGCAGACCCATGACCACTGAAACCACTGAGGCCCACAACAAGAATCCCCCAGAGACAGACAGACTACAGAAGCCTAAAACTCTGATACCAATGCCTGCAGAGACTTCAGCCATGCATGCTCTTGCTAGAGCTCACTGGGCCAGAGGGAGCCATTAACCATTCCCTGATACCTTTCAATGTCTCTCTCCTATCCAGGAGGTTCACCTACAAAACTCCATTGTGAAAGAGCCCTTTAGCCCAAGAGTGGGGAAAGTGTGACCTTGAGGCCACATGTGGCCCTTTAGATCTTCCAGTGCAACCCTTTGACTGAATCTAAACTTCACAGAATAAATCCCCTTAATAAAAGGATTTGTTCTGTAAAACTTTGATTCAAAAGGCTGTACCCAAGGATCTAGAAGGCCACATGTGGCCTCAAGATCACAGGTTCCCCATCCCTGCTCTAGCCCCTTCCCTCAGCATATATCAGTCAATTTCTATCTATGTTTTCTTTCAAGAAAATCAGGGCTATACTCACTCCACCACTGGGGATTGCATTTAAAACTGTAAAAACCATTGTTAGTTCGTGGAACATGCAAAAATGGATAGTGGGCTGTAGTTAGCCAACCCCTACACTAAACTTTTTTATGACAACACAAGGGAGTATTGTGTCCCAATTTTTTTTTTGTAAAGACTGGTGTCTCCATCTTACCCAGGCCAGAAGTATAGGAACTACTCAAAGGCCTTATCCCACCATTCAATGGCTTGGGAGCTTTGATTTGCTCCATTTCCAACCTTGGCTGATTTGCCCCTCCTTGGGCGACCTGGTGGTTGTCCAAGTGGACCTAGAGGCTCCCCTCAGCAGTGATGTCACACTTAGTGTGAACACTTGATTGGCATAGTCCACTATATCTCAGAACTCCCAAGAATAGTCACAGGATCCTCCAGCCTCAGCCTCCCAGGTAGCTGAGATGACAAATCACCACACTTGGCATTGTGTAACATTCTGGGGGACACATTTTAGGAAACACTTTATTGGTAAGCTAGATAGCATCCAGAGGAGGGGAGCAAAGATACTGAATTGTACTATATACACTTCTATTGAAGGAACTGGGAGTGGTTAGCCTAGAGAAGAAAGAGTTCAGGGGTAACGTGATGGCTGTCTTCAGTTATGTAGAGTGTTGTCACATGGAAGAGGAGTTATTTCTTAATGACAGCAGGGAGAAATATAAGCAATGAATGGAAGATGCACAGAGATAAATTTAGGCTCAAAGTAAGGAAAGTTTTCCTAAAAATGACAGCTGTCCCAAAGGGGAAAGAGCTATCTCAGTATGTAATGTGTTTCCCCTCCCTGGAGACCTTCAAGTAGAGGCTGGGTGGCCACTTACTGAGTTATGCTGCAAAGGGATTTTTTTAAAAATAAGATTTTATTGCTATCTTTTGTTATTGCATCACCTGCCTCTCCCACTGGAAAAGTGCATAGAGCACTGAACTTGGAGTTAGGCAGACCTGAGTTCAAATCTGGCCTCAGGAACTTACTAGCTGTGTGACCCTGGGCAAGTCACTTAACCTGTATCAACCTCAGTTTCCTCAAATGTAAAATGAGAGGATTAGACTTGATGATCTCCAAGATCTCATCCATTTCTAAATCTATGATCCCATAACTCCCCTTCTCCCTTCTAGAGGGCCATCCCTTATGATAAAAAAAAAAAAATTAAAAGAGGAAGGGGGAAGTTCAGCAAAAGTAACCAACATATCAAAAAAGTATGACATTAAATGACCACCTCCGCAAAGAAGATGGGGGCATGAGGCACTTCTCATACCTCTTCTTTGGGGCTGGACTGAGGGGATAATAATAATAACAGCTGGCATTTATATAGTACCTACTATAGGCACAATGCTCAGTGCTTTACAAATATTATCTCATTTTATCCTCACAACCCTGGGAGGAAGTTGCTGTGATTGTCCCTATTTTATAGTTGAGGAAACTGAGGCAGAGAGAGGTTAAATGACACACAGTTATTAAGAGTCTGAGGCCAGGTTTGAACTGAGGTCTTCCTAACTCACGGCCTGGAACTCTTTCCACTGAACCACTTAGCTGCCCAATTTGGGTTCAGTTATAGGTTTGACTTTTTGTTGTTGTTCAGTCATTTCAGTAATCTCCAGTTCTTCATGATCCCATTTGAAGCTCTCTTGGCAAAGATACTAGAGTGTTTTGCCATTTTCTTCTCCAGCTCATAGATAAGGAACTGAGGGTTCCTTAGTGTTAAGTAACTTGCCCAGGGTCACACAGCAGTTAAGGGTCTGAGGCCAGATTTGAACTCAGGAAGATGAGTCTTCCTGACTCCAGTCCTGGCGCTCTATCCTGGTGCGTCACCTAGCTGGCCCTTAGGTTTGACTAGATGGCCTCTAAGCTCCCTCCCAACACTAAAATTCTATGATTCTATAACTCCTGGCCATTAGCAAGCTGCCATTTTGTGTCTTGTTTAAGTATCATATCAGCCACTGAGTAGTGACTGAAAGTCATTTTCAAAGGATACAAGAGAAGTCCCTGTGGTCCATGGGCCCAAGATGCGGCTCCACCAGGCCAAGGCAATGGATTTGAGTCCAGTTACCTTCCTTTCTCTCCCTTCCACCTCTCCATGGGGAGGGAACTGGCTGCTTCCTCCAGGTCAGAGGCAACATCCAGGAAACTAAGGCTGCGCTTTATTGGGAGGTAATTGGGTTCCATAGAGGAAAGCATACTCTTTTCAGATGGAGCCAGTTGCAGTAGATTCTGGTGGAATAAAACAAGCAATATCCCTAATGTTTCTTTAAGCATTTCTGATTGAATCATGGTTTTATGAGAGCAGGTTGAAGAACAGTTATTTTTATCTCAGCAATTCCTATTGCCTGTTCCTGGCCTGTTCCTCCACTCCTACCCAAGAAAGACACAATAAATTGCAGTTTTCCCCATCCCCTATCCTACCACCCCCTATACCAGACAAGGATGGAAGGACTGGGTTTGGGGCTGTCTTGGCAGCCCTTCAACTCATATGAATTATTTGTAATTCACTGAAATGAAATTCCAAGTTATGCAGGTTCATTAAACACTTTAATTAGGAAGGAGATTTTGGCCTTCACTCTCAGGCCCTCATCAGTACCCAGGAGAGGCCTGTGCGACACTGTGATTATATCTAACCAATTCATGCACTGGAATTTGGTTCTAGGGCAGGAGAGGTCTTTTTTGCCTCCTAGGAGGCTGAGATGTATCTTCTCTGTTGCTAAAGAGCCATCACTAGGGGCTGGGCCCTGGACTACATGCAGATGAATTTATAAGATCAAGACCTGGGGCCTTGTAATCTGACTGCACCAGTTTCTAGCTGGGGTGGTAGAATGGAAACTCCCTGAGGATTTGGTCTTTTTTTCACTTTATCTTTCTATCTTTCAATGCCTAGTACATGGCCTTAAAGCAATAAACAAATATTACCTTAATGGGATTTTTCCCCCAGCACTAAACAGTATCATAGGGTCATAGATATATAGAGTTAGAGACATTCTAGTCCAAGTACCTTATTTTACAAAAGAGGAAACTGATTCAGAGAAGTTCATATACTAGTCCAAGAACACACTATTCTTTAATAACAGAACTAGGATCTCAAACCATTGCTTTGAGGATTCTGAAATCAAACAATAACATTAGCTAGGATGTCTAGAGTACTTTTAGGTTTCCAAAGGGTTTTACATATTTCATTTTATTTTATTTGGTCCTCACAACAACTCTGCAAGGTAGACATAATTATTATTCCAATTTTACAAAAGAGGAAACTGAGATTCAAAGATGCTGAGTGAGTTATCCGTCTGTCTGACCACTCCATCTCAGTCTTCTTTGATGGATCTTCATCCAGATCATTTCCAGTAACAGTGGGTGTCCTTCATGGCTCTGGCCTGGAGCGTTTCTTCTCTCCTCTATCATATTGTTTTGCTTAGTGATCTCATCAGTTCCCACATATTCAATTATCGTCACAATGAAGATGATGCTGAGATGTATTTTTCCTGGCCTAACCTCTCTCCTGTCATCCAACCTCATATCTCCAACTGGCTACTGGATATCTTGAACTGGTTTTCCCATAAATGTCTTAAATTCGCCATGTCCAAAAACTGAGCTCATCATCTTTCTCCAAAAAAAATCCCTTCCCTCTTCTGAACTTTCATTTTACTACCGAGGGCACCACCATCTTCCTAGTCACCCAGACTCACAAGCTAGGAGTCTTCCTCCACTCACCCCCTTTGTCTAATCTGTTGCCAAGTCCAGCCAAGTCCACCTTTACAATATCTTTCTTATATGACACTCCTTCTTCTCTCCTCTGACACCCTAATGGGGGCCCTTATCACTTTATACCTAGACCATTGTAGTAACCTGCTGATTGGTCTCCCTGACTCAAGTCTCTGTGCTCCACTCCCTCCTCTCAGCTATCAAATTGATCTTCCTAAAACACAGATCACACCATTTCAACCTTCATACTCAATAAACACCAGTAATTCCATATTATCTCCAGAATCAAATATAAAGTCCTCTGGATTTTGAAGACCTTTAAGACCTGCCTCCCCACTTCCATTCTTCTCATGCCTTACACAGATTCTCCCTCTCTCTGTCTCTCTCTCTCTCTCTCTGTCTCTCTGTCTGTCTCTGTCTCTCACTCTGTCTCTCTGTCTGTCTCTCTCTTTGTCTCTGTCTGTCTGTCTCTCTGTCTCTCTCTGTCCCTGTCTCTCTGTCTGTTTATCTGTCTCTCTCTGTCTCTGTCTCTGTCTGTCTGTCCCTCTCTCTCTGTCTCTTTCTCTGTCTGTCTCTCTGTCTCTGTCTGTTTCTGTCTCTCTCTGTCTCTGTCTCTGTCTGTCTCTCTCTGTCTGTCTCTATCTCTATCTCTCTCTCTGTCTCTCTTTCTCTGTCTCTCTCTCTCTCAGGAAGTTACAGATTGAGCATTTTTATTGGTTGTTAATTGTACCTAGAATTCCTTCCTTCCTCATCTCTCCCTCTTGGTTCCCCTTGAAGTCTCAGCTAAACATCTGGCTTCCGCAAGAAGCCTCTCCCATTCTTCCTTAACCTTTGAACCTTTCGTCTGAAATTATCTTCAATTTATCTTTCATCTATTTTGCCTGTGCCTGCCTATTTATATGCTATCTCACTATTTAGAATGTCTGCTTCTTGAGGACAGGAGCTATTCCTGTTTTTCTTTGTACCTTTGTATCCAGAGGTTAGCAGAGTGCCTGATACATAGTAGGCATTTAATAAGTGCCTTTGTTGACTTGGCTTAATTTGGTAAGGGGCAGCTAGGTGGCACAGTGGATAGAGTGCTGGGCTTGGAGTCAGGAAGACTCATCTTTGTGAGTTCAAGTCTGACCTCAGGCACTTACTAACTCTGTGATCCTGGCAAGTCACTTAACCTTGTTTGCCTCGGCTTCTTCATCTGTAAAATGAGCTGGAAAAGGAAATGTCAAACCACTCCAGTATCTTTGCCAAGAAAATCCTAAATGGCATCACAAAGAGTTTAATGTGACTTAAAAAATGACTTAACAACAAAAAAAAATTTGGTAAAATAGATAAAAATGTCTGAAACAGGATTTGAACTCAGGTATGCCTTCTTGAATCCAAGTCCCATGGTGCCACATAATAACAATAATTCATGTGTATAGGGCCATTGATTTAGAGAAAGAAGGAATCTTAGAGGCCATATGGTCCATATCCTCATTTTGCAAATGACCAAATCAAGATTAGATGATTTGTCATATATCTCACAGGTGATAATTGTCAGTGGCAGGATTTGAACACAGGTTCTCTGACACAAAGGTTAGTGTTCTTTCAACTGTACCACAACTGCTTATCAACTCTTTCCTCACAATACCTCTGAAAGGTGTATTGGTGCAAGTATTACTATTCCCATTTTGCAAATGAGAAAACTGAGGATTAGACAGGTCATAAAATTTTCAAGAAAGAAGGACCATTAGATACCATATAGTCCAATCCCTGCATATAACAAAAAAATTATGATGAAACTACGGTCCAAAAAGTTAAACTCAAAATCACCCAAGTAGAAGAAGAAGGATGGAACCCAGGTTATCTGACTAGATCCATTTTTCAGGTTGCATAGCTAGTAAGTGTCAGAGCTGGGTCTCCTCTCTATTAATCTGATCTTCACCCATGTGCATGGAATCTAACATTATCTGTCACAGGGCTAGGGGAGCATGGAACCTTCAATTCCAATCCCATGGTAACTCTTAGTAGCTTTACCCATGATGACAACCTGCCTCTAATTGGAATTGACACTGGCACCTTTCTCTGCATTTGTTTCTCAGAATAAGTGAGGCCCCAAGGAGACAAATTCAACAAACATGGACAATCCAATTGTGTGCTGTGCACTAGCAACATCTGTCCCTCCCCATCCAGGCAAATTGCCTTTGGGAGTGATGGTCCAACCAATAGGCAGCCAACACCCTTGATTCTCTAGGTTTTAGCATCCATTTCCTCTCCTACAACAGACACAGGTCAAGCCTAACCTCTGGCCAGACCTGTCGTAGTAGAGGGATCCTGCTAGGTATTAGAAGCAAACCTTGCTTACTTACAGGGTCCCTGTTCCTCTAATCCAGTTTGGAAAGAGCTCATCTAAAAGACTTTTAAAAAGGCATTAATTGACATTATTAGAGAAATGTTTGCCTTCATTTTACTTTACTGGTGAGTTTGTCTCCACTGGAGAATCATTATTGTTTTTTGTCCTTCATTCTTAAAGAGGACCATGACACCAGGGAAGTGAAGCCATGACATGCAAGTGAAATGGATTTAAGTGAGGGAGAACTGGGAAAAGTCACCAGCCTCACTCTGTCCTCCAGAGCCATCTGGGTCCAGTGGCCAGATATAGATGAGGAAAACTGGAGGTGGCCCAGGAAAAAGTAAGAGACCTTGGCCTTTTCAAGCTAAGGTCTTTAACAGGTCTCGGTTTGACAAAGGCAATGCCCATTCAGTGATTAAAGCTTAATAAGAAATGAGGCAGAGAATGACCTCTTTACCTAGTTAAAAAAAAAAAATTCAGTCTGGGAGAGGAAGACCTTCAGGGTTTCTGGCCAAAACATCATGGCATGTCATCACCTCCCTGATGTCATGATCTTCTTCCAGAATGAAGGACAAACAACAACCTCTGAGTAGGAAAGAAGCTGCCCCCTGGGGACTAAACTAGAACTGGCCAGTTGGGCAACACAACTTCCTTCCTTTCTTTCTTTCTTTCTTTCTTTCTTTCTTTCTTTCTTTCTTTCTTTCTTTCTTTCTTTCTTTCTTTCTTTCTTTCTTTCTT